>NC_137084.1:48329439-48763117 GCF_951640355.1 Cnephaeus nilssonii | reverse complement strand
GAGGAGATGGAAGCTCAGGGCAGTTAAGCACATTGTCCATTGCCACACAGCTAAGAAGTGGCAAAGCAAATACTTAAACTAAGATGTGACTGCAGAAACTGGATGTGTTACCCAGTTTACCAGACTGGATCTACCACTTATGGCCGAGTACATTGACAAGTTACATAACCTCTTAAAGCCTCAGTTCCCCCTCCTATAATAGACATTCCAAACCAATTTCTCTTGCAGAATTCTGTGACAATTAAACCTACTATTGGATAGGAAAGTGCTTCCTTAACCATAAAGCACGATGTAGAGGTGAGGTGTTGGAATCATTGAGATCACTGATTAAATGAGTGTTCGGAAGTAGCTGGATAATTTATATTGCAAAATATACAACCCATATGTTTATATGGTGCTCCCAAGTCATTAGGAAAAAAATATTGAAAAGTATAATTTTGCAAGTTTACTATTTTACTATGTGCCAGTCACCATGCCTAACACTTTACGTGACTTTTTAAATTGTATTGTATTTAATTCTCACATCAATTCTATTGGTTATTCTCATTTTGCTGGTAAGGAAACTGAAGCACAGAGAAGGGAAGGAACTTGCTGGAGGCCACAGAACTAGAAGGTAGTGAAGGAAACTTCAAATCTGAGTAGTCCCAGACCTGGCCCTTAATTACCACCCAGGCTGCCTCTCCAATCAGCAGAATAGCAATTAAGCTGTTAAGATTTTCGACAGAGTGTACAGAAAAAGAGTGCTGTTTATCCTTTTTAATGCAATTCACCTGACACACTTGGAAAACACATTGGATGAACCAATTTATCTTGACAAAAGGAGAAGAGTAATTAGTTAATGACAATTGATTTGGGCCTCTGCCATCATCCACAGGAGGCTGATAAATCAGTTGGCTTCCCTCTCCTCCTTGGCCACTCCTTTATTCATAACAAACTGCACCTCCTATGCACATCATTAGTTTGCAGTTGAGTTTAGAATCACCATCAGCCTCATCTAGTGAAAGGAAAAAAACAGTAAAAGCAGGACCCACCAAGCTGTTGAATAGGGAAAAAGTCCATAAAAAGGCACTTTTATTTCATTGTCTTCAATCCAACCTTTGTGTTCTGTCAGTTCTGTTATTAGCCAGCTGTTTATTTAACTGAAGTATCGATCTGCCTGTCACACATTCTTTGTCTGCAGGGAACGAGGGAAGGTGCTGACCCTTCCCAGGAAGTTCTGGTGACAGGTCTGTAATTTGATAATCACTTGTTCAGGAAAGATTTCACTTTGTTCCTTGATGTACCTCCCAGCAACTGGAGTGCCTTTGAGGCCTTTGAAAATGCCAACTTTCACCTCCTGAAAGCCTCGATGTAGGATAAAGGAGTGTAATGCAAGAACCCAATTCTCTCTGTTTAGCCTTCCTTTCATGTTTTCTTACTAGAGATTAGATGTTATTGTGGTTTCAATACAAAAAAATAATAATAACCATTTGTTATGATTTGTGATTTTTGCAGAAAAGGAAAAACAGGCGAATAAAGTTTTAGTGTAGGAGGGTAGCCAGTTGTTCCAAACTTGCGGAATAAGATTTTAGATTGAGCCCAAAGCACATGTACGGTAGCTATCAAATCCCCTGGCTTTGTATAGAAAGCGACATGCTGTGTCCGGTTTCCAGCTTAAAGCTTGAGCAGAGCAAAAGGAAAACATTATTCCTCCTATTACTTTGTGTTCTTAGCACAATAGAGCGGAGACCAGTGAGCCTGGATTTGTTGAACAGTAGGAATTGTGGTCCAACAGTGTGGGGTTTAGTAAAATCCACAAATATGTTTTTTATCCTGCATTTTTATTCTGACTGGTAAGCCTCTTGACATTTTAATAAAACTTAGCATAGACTGCTGATTGAATTATACTTACCAAAGTATTGACAAGGCACTGTATAATAGGGAGGAATATCCAATTTATCTGGACAGTGTGAGTTCTAGCCATCCAATGAATTTGATTGTCTTTTTTTTCCTCTTGGTTTTTATAACAATTTCACATGTGGAGTCTCAGTGTCTTTCTCTGACAAAAGTGGATATAATTGATAGCAAATGTACTGGGGATGTGAGGTATGGCAGAGTGTCATCTCTTTCACTGGTGGAAAATCACACTGGGACCCAACAATCATGGGGCAGAGCAACATGGTTCAAAATACCATGCCCATGGGTGCTGTCTATTTGTCCTTTGCAAGAGAGGATATAAGTGGATATATCTATGCTTTCTTTCCAAGCTGTATTGGGATGGTGGTGGGGGTGAGGGGACAGTAATGACTTCCTCGTTTCCAGGTGGTATAACATTGGCTCAGGCATCAGACCCAGTCTAATCAACATAGGATAAGTAACTGGCTTGTTTGTGCTTGAGATCCATGTTCCAAATCACAATAACTCATCAGAAAAATCTTGAGGGGCTGCCCTTCTCAGGAGGACCTGTGGTTGTGGCAGGCACTGACACTTTCTTAGACTCATCAGATTCTTAGACTCCTCCTGCTCCCTAACCCCCCTTTTCTTGGCTTCACTTAACTTTGTTGCTTTGAGTTGAGCTCCATCCAGCTTTGTGCTTATTCCCAGAACCAAAGCCCTCCAGGACTCAACTTTCAGAACTGACCTTCAGTTTCATTCACTCAACGTAGAGATAGCACATGTTCCATCACTCCTCCTCTCTTCATGGTGAAGCCAGAGGAATGTCATTCATTTAGGCCCTGGAGTGAGCGATCACCACTTGTGTGTCCCAGACAATAAGACAGAGTAGGATCCATATGGCGTATCCTTCTTAGCCACAGCCCCCTCCTTCTCCTTCTTTTCCAGTTTCTTCTCTAGTGCATGGCTCCTCCACCCGGAGACACAAAAGCCAAATGCTTGGGAATTAAACTTAGTTCCCAATCTTGTCAACTTCTAATGACCTGATATGAAGATCTGCCCATTTTACCTCTTTAATACTTCTCCACCTCTCTAGTTCAGGCCACCCGCTTTTATTATAATATCACAAAGAATCTTCCCTAGGTTTCTTAATTATGGTATTTCCAGGTCACTACCTGATTTTAAATGATTTCATTGTTTCTAATTATCATCAGAGTAAAACCCAATACCCTTGGAATTGTCTACAAGGCTCTCTATTATTCACCAATCAACAGCTACCCCAGAGCTTACAGCTTCTCTCTCCACATATTCCTCTCCTGCCAAAAATAATCTGAGCACAACTCCAAATACACTCTGTCATCCCTTCTCTAGATCTTACCAGATGCAGATTGCCTGGCTTAATTATTTGTGATTTAAATTTTTTATACAGTATGTACTCTTTGCCAGGTATTTCACAATATTAACTCATTTAATCCCCTTTTTTTACACTATGAGGAAATTGGGAAGCAAAAAAAAATAGACTAAGTAAGTTGCCCGAGGTTATTCATTCAGTGAGTGGTGGTAAAAGTATTGAATTCAGGTAAAAGTATTGAAAGATATTGAATGCCTATAAATCATCCCTTTTGTTGTTGTCAGTTGCCTAAGTGCTACTTAATTTTTTAGAATCAGCCCAGATGTTATTAGCTCACATAGGAAAATTTTCTGAATAATTTTTCTCACAATCTTTCAATGTTCAGTGCCCATTCTTCTATATTCTCATATCATTGTGTCTACATTATCATTCAGAATATTATCTTGTGGAATCATTATTATCCTTTCATTTATCTTGCCCCTCACACACATCCATTAGACTGTATGTTGAAGGCAAGGACATTATTTTATCAAATTTTATTACCCTGAACATATTCTAGGTAAATTCTCCATAATAGGTCCTCAATCAGTATACAGGTCCTCTCCTAACCACAGTTCGTGTTCTCATTTTAACTTCATGATAACCATATGATTATTCTTGTTTCACCAAAGGGTTAATTTTATTTAAATTTTTTCATAATTCTAGATGATTTGATATCTAACATACTATGGCATTTGACTCAACCAAACTAAAAATATAATATGTAAACTTTAGATATTACAAAATCATATTTTATACTTACACTGTATGTTAGTTTTGAATTTATCCTTTACTTTATAACTAACAATTTAATTTGATAGCTCTTAGTGTACATGTCAAATATAAAAGTTTTAAACAAAAGAAAAAAATAAAGAGATTTTAACATGTCCAAACTCACCAGAATCAAAATGATCACTTCTCAGACCTAAAATTATTTATAAAAACATTTTCTACAACATAACTCTCACATTTAGCTGCCTGAGATTAAATTGGATGTTATATAGATTCTCTTCATTGCTTTCCTTCAAAGGTGTTTGAGTTTCTTCCTTTATTGGAAGCACTATGGAGGCATATACTACCTTTGAGCCACACAGAATTGTAGTGAAGATACAACATAGGCACAGATGCCTCTCAAGGTAATTAACATATGCAAATAAATTCAGGGTGTTCACAGGTTCTGACATCTATTACCTACCTGAGTCTCTAAGATCTTGGAAAGGTAAGTAGAGCAGGAAGGACTTAGATGAGTTAAACTGGGAAGTAGCAAACACTTGGGTTTGCCACTATAGTTTAGTGCTCTTCACAGTCTCCATTCTATAATAAGTCAACTTGTAAAAACCAGACAGACATTCAGATGAACCTTCACCAATGTCCTCAAAATCAAATTTGACTGGAAATAGGAAAATGAATCATAATTAATAGAGATAACTCTATAAGTATGTTTTGCATTCTATGGCCACCTTTGAAAAACTTGCTATTTATAGATGTCCACATCTAAAGGACATTGCAGGATAATATCACAGAGGTATAATGTCACATCTAAACTGAGAGCTCTCAGTCACACATTCTGCCACTGCTTCACCCCACCACCTCCTACCCCCCACACTGAGTCAGGCCAGTACCTCCTGCATCACACAAACTGTTATATCCATACAATGGAATGCTACTCAATAATCTATAATAATAAAAGCGTAATATGCTAATTAGACCAGACAGCTGAACGACCTTCCAGATGTCATTCTGGACCTCCTTCTGGATGAAGCTGCCACAGCAGGGGCCGAGGCAGAGGCAGTTAGGGGCAATCAGGCAGGCAGGCAAGCAGTTAGGGGTGATCAGGCAGGCATGCAGAGTGTTAGGGGTGATCAGGCAGGCAGGCAGAGGTTGCTACTAGGATTGGGCCTAAACCAGCAGTCAGACATACCCTGAGGGGTCCCGTATTGTGAGAGGATGCAGGCTGGGCTGAAGGACACCCCCCACACACGGATTTCATGCAACGGGCCTCTAATAAGAAAGAATGTGCTAACACACACCGCAACATGGATTACGTATTAGCAAGTGGATTATGCTAAGGAAGTGAGAGACCAGACTCAAAAGGCTACATTATTCTAGATAGATGGAATGTCATCATTGTGGAAAATGTAAAATTATGTGGACAGAAATAGATCAATGGTTGCCAGAATCTAGAGGTGGAGATGGATGTAGGCTATAAAAGGATGCAAGGGAATTTTGGGGCATGATGAAACTGTTCTATAGCTGGACTGTATGTAGTTACATGACATTGTGTTTGCCAAAATCTAAACCTCTGGAAGGGTGAATTTTACATTATGTATCTCAGGGGGGGGGAATCCAAATCCACAAGTTTTGTGTAGGCCAAGGGTCTCTGTGATGAGGAGTCTGGCTTCAAAGACCCTCTGCTGCTTCACACAGGGCCTTCTTACTAAGTCATTTTCATTATGAGCTCTGAGAGGAGCTACTTCCCTTTTAAGATGCAGTCTCTGCAGAGATCCCAGAGTAAAGTGGGTTGTTTCAAATCACTGTTGTACACTCCAGGGCAGCAGCTTTTATACTTTGGTGTGTATTAGAAGAAACCTCTGGGAAAACTTATTTAAATGATCCAAGTTCCATTAGATATTTTAATTACATTGGTTTGAAATGAGGCTCAGGAATCTGCAATTTTTTTAAAAATATATATACAGTTAAACTCAGAGTGAAGGATATTTTATCCCACTTAAGCAAACATTGCCAAAGAACAAAGGAATATGGAGGGGAAATAAACTAGATCAACTCATTTATGAAATAACGTAGAATCACTTGAAGACCACGGCTTCTGCTCTGGATGTTCCCAAGTCCACGTAACAGAGGCCTTCTTTCTCTGCTTCCCAGGAAGGCTCAGCTAAGAGACCCAGCAAGAGGTAGGGCTGTTTACTCTCCCCAGTCTAAGCCCCTTCTGGTTCCTGTCTCAGAGCTTTTTCCTATCTCAGAGCTTTTCCCCCCTGAATAGAAGGGGAAAGATCATAATTTGCCCCTGTGCAAAGGTCTGTGACCTCATTGTGGCTCCAAAAGCCAACCATATTAAAATACAATAAGTCTACCTTGCACAGTAGAGGGACATATGTACAGCCAGAGTTCATTGTATTCTAGAAAGGGAAAAAAAATTCAAGTCAGAAATAAGCCTTGCAAAGCCTTAGTTTTATAGTTGAAAAAGTAGAGCCTATTTAATGAGTACACCATGGGCTTGTTTTCTTACTCTGTCCCTGGCTATCCATGTGACTTTGGGGAAGTCACTTGAACTTGAACCTCAATTTTTTTAAATAATGGAGATCATAAAACCCACCTTCTAAGCATTATAGATAAGTTTCAGGAATGACACATGGTTATTCTTTCCTTCTTTCCTTTATTTGTTTTTATTGAGACATAACTCACATAGAGTAAAGCACACGGATGTTAAGGGCACAGCCCAATGCCTTTTCACACAGTAAACATAGCCATGAAACCACTACCGGATAAAGATATTGGACATTGCTGGCACCCCAGAAGGCTCCGTTCTGTCCCCTTCTAGTCAGTAATCCCCAAAGGGTAGCCATTCTTCTGATTTATATCACTAGAGATTAGATTTCCAACACATAGTTTTTTGATAGATATCAATGTTATTTTTATGACACAGGGTGCGACAAATGTATCTAATTCACAAACAGATGCTTCTGAAACAATGACCCCCATTGGAGAGCTTGGAAAAAGATATCTGGAATCAGTGACGCATTAGAGGGTGCATAAATCACCCCAGGATATCTTAGCTGTGATAGGAGGGGTAGTAATGTTGGGTCCATGAAAGTGACAATGTATTCACTCTGCTATGAATCCATGTGGAAGTGAAATATTCACCTGGTGAAATATTGTATCTGACACCTGAAGGATGGAAGCATCAATGTTCATGCAGATCCCTGAAGAAGACAGACAGACAAATGCAAAGTTTAGAGAAGAATATAAAATGAATTATGTGATGTAGGTTACAGAATTACAATGTGCAGGTAACAGCATACTCTAAACCTACACCCAGAGCCTTCATGTTCAGTCTCAATTTGATCTCCAAAATTAGTATCTAAATAATTGTCTTATTAATCCTCCAACTACTGCCCTCCATTGGCCTACTGTTCCAGCTTCTTCAATAGTCCCCCTTAAGTCAACCTACCCTGTCCCCAGGATGATTATTCTCAAAACACATCAAATCATGTCATACCCTATTTGAGAACCAATGGCTACATTTATTTCCAAGTTAAATTCCAATTTGAATATCCTATATAATAAAAGTCTAATATGGTAAGTGTCCAACCATTCAACCATTGGACCAGTCGCTATGACACGTACTGACCACCATGGGGCAAATGCTCCGACTGGTAGTTTAGCTTGCTGCTGAGGTATGGCCAATTGAGACTGGGCGAGATGGGCCAGACATGCCCTGGAGCCCTCCCTGGCCCTGATTGTGCACCGGTGGGGTCCTTCAGCCTGGCCTGTGCTCTCTCACAATCTGGGACCCCTCAGGGGATGCTGGAGAGCCAGATTTGGCCCGATCCCCACAGGCCAGGCAGAGTGACCCCACCAGTGCATGAATCTGTGCACCAGGCCTCTAGTGGTATAGAAGATCCTTTATGTACTCTCTCCTGATCATGTAGTTTTAAATTCAAACACTCCTTTCCATTCCCTCTAAACTAATTCTGCATCACAGTCTCCTGCTCTCTGAGGCTTTCCTGACTTATTCTTGACACGCTCTTTCTGCTCTCCAATATAATTCTCATCCTATATCAAATTCATAACAACTGTCACCCCTCTGCTGAACCTTTTCCCTCTCAATACCACTTTCACTAGGCAGAATCCACAACTCTCTCCACTGTATGTTTCAAGGCCTTATTTATATAAATGAGGCCTTTGTAAAGCTGTATAGTATTTAGCTGGCTATATACCTGAATGCCATTGTATAGGTTGGCTCAGTGTGAGGCGTGTGGCAAGTGTAGAAAAGGACAAGAGTCTGGGAACAATCTGTACTCAGTTAAAGGGACTGAGCTCCCATTTCCTAATGGGAGCCACCTGCCCCGAACTCAGGTTCCAAGGGTAGGTGGCAAGGATCATAAATTTTGTCTCATAATGAGGCTTGGCATCATTCCCTGAGAGGTTTTAACAGAGGATGAGACTTGGCAGCCAGATTTCAAGGTAGAGATGTGTGGTAGGAAGAATTATAAAATGCCCCATGATTTCCTTCCTCTCCCCCTGGTGTACATGCCCAGCATAATGCCCTGGACTGAATATACTGGGTTTTACTCTCATGATCAGGATATGTTCTATTGCACAGATGGCCTAATATGAGATTACCTGGGTGAATCTAATCACAAGAGCCCTAGGAAAGCAGAGATTTCTGTGGCTGGTCACAGAAGGGGATGTAAGAAAGACCAGAACCATGAGAGGGGTTTGACATAAGGAGGTTCCCCACTGCTGAGCTGAGGGGGCTCAAATGGTAGAGATTTGAGAATGGTCTTTAGGGGCTTAGAGTGGTCCTCAGCCAGCTGCTAGCAAGACAATGGGGTCCTCACACTTGTAACTGAAATAAATTATTTCAACAACTTGAGCAAGTTTTTTTTAAAATATATTTTATTGATTTTTTACAGAGAGGAAGAGAGAGATATAGAGAGTTAGAAACATCGATGAGAGAGAAACATCGATCAGCTGCCTCCTGCACACCCCCTACTGGGGATGTGCCCACAACCAAGGTACATGCCCTTGACCGGAATCGAACCTGGGACCCTTGAGTCCGCAGGCCGACGATCTATCCTCTGAGCCAAACCGGTTTCGGCTTGAGCAAGTTTTGAAGTGGATCTTCCCCTAGTATAATCTCTAGATGTGAAAGCAGTGGGCTCACAACTTGATTTTAGCCTCTGAGACTTAAGCATAGGATCCAGCTAAAATAAAGTGTGCTAAGCCCTGAAATCATGGAAACTGGGAGATAATAATACACATGTTTTTGTTGTTGTTGTTTTTAATAAATTTTTATTGATTTCAGAGAGGAAGGGAGAGGAAGAGAGAGTTAGAAACATCAATGATGAGAGAGAATCATTGATCAGCTGCTTTCTGCGTGCCCCCTACTGGGGACCGAGCCCACAACCCTGGCATGTGCCCTTGACTGTAATCAAATCCAGGACCCTTCAGTCTGCAGGCCGCTGCTCTATCCAATGAGCCAAACCAGCTAGGGCCACAGGTGTTGTTTTAAGCACCTAAGTTTGTGTTAAATTGTTATGCAGTAATAAAGAACAAATGCAAGATGATATTTGTGGTCCAGTATGATGAGCATTTTGTTGATTTCTATGAGTTACCTAGATTGGTAAGATCCAAGCTAGAAGGCTTGAGGAGGAGGGGGCACTGGATGAGTCCTGTGGGATGGGGGCTCTGGCCAGGCCTGTAGCTCCACGTTGAGACTTGGAATGCATTCAGGAAATGAAAGTGGAATGAATGTTGAAGAAATAAGAAGTGGGATGGTTTAGCTTATTGGATATGGAGTGCTTAGGATAATTCTAGACCCAAGAAAATCAGGTTATGGTAGCCAGACTAATGCCAGAACCCACCTGCTGGGAGTCTCCTCTTTCTGCCCACCCAGGGCTGCTGTTGGCTGAGTTAGCTGTGTAAGTGTCCTGTGTATGAAAGAGTCCCCAAGTCCCTGCTACATATGGGCTTTTGAGATGGCCAACACCAAGCAGAAAAAAGTAGTCTGTTTATTTGTGTCTTCTCCAGTCAAATCCACAGTGAGCTTCCAAAGTGAGGAACTACAGCGTCTGGGTTAATCTCAGAAATATTATAACTAAAACAAATATGTGGACTTTGTAGTTTTCTTCTGCATTTTGATGGTACTTACATTCCAAATTTTTTAAGGTGGGTATATAACCACATGGGATGAGGGGCTTTAGGGCATCAGCCCTGGGCATAACAAGAACACAGTCCCTTACAGTTGGCCTAGTATTCACCAAGCTCTTTGCTAGTTGATTTGCCCCTACTAGGTTTGTGAATTTAGCTAAGTTAATAAGTCTTAGCAACTCAGTTTCTTCATCCATAAAGTGGGGATATTATACAAATTAAGTTGTTAGTATACAAGCTAAATAACTTAATATTTGTGAAGTATCCTGGTGCTATATAAATTCTGAATAAGTATAAACATCTTACTATTTTCACTACCACCCATGAAATTAAATATAACTGTGCCCATTTTGTCAGTAAAGAAATTGGAGTTAAGAGAGGAGGTATGAGGTTTATATTAGAAGAAAAGTAACCAACCCATGGTAGCATGTATCATTAAGAAAAATTCAAGCCTTGATTAATATCACATATCACACATTAGCTCAACACCTACAGAATATAAGGCACTGTACAAATTTAATCACACTTGCCTTCCCTAATCATAATGTTGGAAAATGGTGCAAACCCAGTTACTATTGGTCTTTATTTTCAGACCTTATTTATTCAATAGAAACATAGGTTTGGAAGCACAATCCTGAAAATCAATGTCAGTTTCTCCCTGGAATCCTAAACTGAGCACCTGCAGAAGGGGATGACAATGGCCTGCAGGTGGCCTGCTCTCCTGCACAAGTCAAACACCAGCACAAAACCCAAAGTGTTTCTATTTCCTGTGGACATTGACCACGATATTTCAAACTTTATAAAATGTTAGTCCTCTTAACTTGTATGAAGGAAATAGTAGGCATATTTTTATCATTTTTGAAACAGACTCACAAGGTTGTTCACATCTGTCATCAAGCCATATGAGTATGCCTGATTTTATTTCTGTTTCAGACAACTCTCTTAGACATATTAATGTATACTGCTTGTTACATTAAAGTAATAGTAGTTTCTTATTATTCTCTAGATTTTTATAATTGATTGTGCAATGCTCATGCATTATTTCCTTAAGCCTAGAAGCAACCCTGAAATGTAGACTATAGTTGTCCCAACTTATAGATGAGAAAATAGTTCAGACAGGTCATGTGATTTTTCCAAGGCTACACAGTAGTTAAGGGGCAGAGTTAGACCTGAAGCTTATCACTGCCAATTTCACTATACCCAGTGAAATTTTTACTCATTTGTTCATTCAACTATTCTACCATCTATATATATAAAAGCTTAAGTGACCGTTATGGTGGAACAACCAGACGCTATGACACTCACTGAGCAGGCAGGCAGGCGAGCAGTTAGGGGCGAGCGGTCCAGGATTGCGAGAGGGACGTCTGACTTCTGGTTTATGCCTGATCCCTGCGGAGATTGGGCCTAAACTGGTAGTTGGACATCCCCCAAGGGGTCCCAGATTGCAAGAGGCCACAGGCTGGACTGAGGTACCCCACTCCCCCATGCTGAATTTCAAGCATTGGGCCTCTAGTTTAAATATCCATAGCAACAACAAAGCTGATCTGTATGTGCCAGGCACCATGCTAAGCACTTTCCCCTGTATTGCCTCATTTAATCAAAGTCACTATACTCTGAGCTGGGTAATATTATTTTTACCAGTTTATAGATAAAATAACTGAAGCTCAGAGATGTTAAGTATCTCACTCAAGATCATACCACTAGAAACTGAAAGATGCAGGAATAAAATCAAGATTCTTTTTTTTTAATTTCAATGCTTATTCCTTAGCTAAACATATTAAATATTTACTCATTTATTCATTTAATCATCCATTCATCAACAGCAGGCCTACTAAGTGGAATGCATTGTGCTAGGAGCAGGGGAGTTAGTGATACCATCCTTGCTTCCCAGGAATGTGCAGACTAGCATGAATTCAAACAAGAAATATAGTGATACTAAACTGTATTGAATTATATTGGATTGGACTCAAGGGACTTGGATTTGAATTGAGTAATTGAACTGAACTGAACTGAAGCCATGTATATTTCTCATTCAGAATGGAGCGAGCGGATAGAAATAATCAAGCTCCTTTGCCCTAGAAATGCTCGTGATAAGGAAGTGAGCAACCAACCATTCTAAGACTCTTATGAAAGCAAAATGGGACTCATCTGTAAAAGGCAGCAGAGGTAGTTTGGGTGGATGTAAGGAAGAACATATGACCCTGTGGTTTGACCTACAAAATCTGGACATTCATTTTGCAAACAGCACCAAGTGCTACACTAACATTAGCACTGTTAGAGGAATACATCATAGTTGCTGCTTTCAGAGAGCTCACAGCCTAGAAGAGGGCATGTAAAGAGGAAGTCCAGCCCAGCCAGCATGGCTCAGTGGTTGAGCATCAACCTATGAACCAGGAGGTCACGGTTGGATTCCCAGTCAGGGGGCAAGCAGGGGGGAGCCCATCAATGATTCTCCCTCATCATTGATATTTCTGTCTCTCTCTACCTCTCCATTCCTCTCTGAAATAAATAAAAATATTGTTTTTAAGGAGGAAAGTCCACAAGAGTGTCTGGCTATAGTTTATCTATGACCTTACCTGGGCCAAGTTAGACTAGAGGCTGGGCATGGGGCAAGACAAGCTGGTATATTCAATGTTCCGGCATTTACATTTTTGAGAAAATTGTAGAAGAAAGAATCAATGTTCCAGCTCTGCTCTGTAAATAACAAGGTGTGTGATTCTGATATCCCAGAAAGAATAAGGGCTTTAAAAAAAAAAGCATCATTCCATTCCTGGTCTTCAACTTAATAGCTAAGTGACTGTGTGCCAATTAGTTACCCAGAGCCCAAGTGTCCTCATCTGAAAATCAGGGCCAATAATATCTACTCTAAAGAGCATTGGTGAGAATTAACAATGAGTATGTGTGCAAGCATATCAGCAAATTACTGGACGCACAGGAACAGCCCACTAGTAAATATAATCTCCATGTCTATTCTGCACTAAAAAAAATGGCCACCAAACCCAGAAGATTATTTATTTAGCATTTTCTAAATTATATCTATAAAATAGGTCTGAGAACAAATATATCTGAAATTAACATATATAGTCTTTCACTTAGTGGATATCAGCATATAACAGTTCTATGAAGCCCCAGAAACTTATCCAAACTTGTTTTCCATGACATTTCCATATTTTTGGATCACTGAAATCTTTTAGCACTGAATATTTATTAGCATATTTCTGTTCCATCACCCTGTTATTTCTTTTGCTTCACTTATTTGCTTGTCTTATCAATGAATGAATAAGTTGCATGGAACTGTTTGGGGAAAATTATGCCACACTCCTCCCCCCAGTTTTAATATGTTATTATGGTAGAGGCAAGATTCTAATACAAATCTTTTTTCTTTTTTTTTCCCCTCAGAAAACTGAATATCATTTTGGAAATAATCATTTCTGTTACTGACTTCTTGGATGGCTTTTCTGTTTTACCTAATTCATTGGCCATAGCAAATTCTTAATAGTTGAGTATCTCTTTTAATATTTTGGGTTGACATTATTATTATTACTAGAGGAGCGGTGCATGAATTAGTGCACGGGTGGGGTCTGGCCAGCCTGCCCCGATTGGTGCCAATTGGGGCCGACTGAGGGGCGGGGGGCACAGGAGTTTGGCTGGCCAGCCCTGGCCCCATCAGGCCAGTTGGCTGGCCACAGTGCGTGTCATAGGACCGGTGGTTCCGGTCATTCCAGTAGCTTGGCTTTTATATATATGTATATAGATTATTATCATCTGTATATTATCAAAGATCCTTTTTCCTTAATTGAGATTAAGGGATTTGGAATTTAACCCCTTTCAGGACCTGACCATCATTTGAGAGAGATTCTTAAGGAGATAGGATTTGCTATGACGGTGCAGAAAGAGGGGCAGGGTACTCTCCTGTAGCATTCCAACACCTTTATAGCAGAACCCTGGCACTTTAACTTAACCCGTTATCTCCTGAGACATACTAAAAGCCTTGATAAAAAGGCAGCATGGAGGCAGCAGAAGTCCAACTTAGTCCTCATCCTCATACTCTGTTTTTTTGGCTACACTGTCATGAGTAAGTCATGTTACTCCTTCAAAACATAATTTTCCCCATTCTCAAATGAACGTGCTAATATCTGCTCTTCCTATTTCACGGGGTTGTTTTCAGAATTCAACCACAAGTTAGAGAACTGAAAACTGCAAAACTCTAGAAATCCTAGGAGAGAATAAAGGCAGTGCTACCCCTTTGCCCTAGATGGAGAAAATGGAGCAAATCAGGTGTCAGTCGTGGGCATGCTCTCTCAGCTGCCAGATACCTTCTGGCTTCTTGTTATCTGGTCAAGAGTATTACTTCTGTAGCTTTGAGGCCACCTAGCTGGGCGTACAAAGCCATCTCTATTTCCCCTCACTCATTTACTTGCAAATCCTATGAATGAAGCTTTTTCCCCTCCTTTCTAACTCCACTCACCACCCCTGCCTTAGTTCAAGTCTCCATTTCTCACCACCATGCCTTGGAGCTGGGCAGCCTCTAGTTCATTCTCCACATAGTGGTGCCCAGAGTTCCCTAAGGAGACTCTACAAGACAATGTATGGCAGGTACAAGACAATGTACAGCAGGAAAGGGCACACTTAAAAAGGTAACTGAAGAGAGCTTGGTGAATGGAAAAGTTACGGGTAGAGAACTTGGAAGGAGTTGTAGCTGTGTCGAAGTGCCTACCTGTCAGAAGTTGTAGACTTAGGTAGAGGATCACAGCCATTGCCAAACCCTTGACCAGTGGGGAAAAGAAATCTGGATTCTGTCTTCTCACCCTTTTCTCTCATGCTGGTGCCTCGCAATGGCCAAACACAACAGGAAACACAAGGCAAGGGAGTCCATGTGACTATGTATATAGAAATCAGCTTCCCAGAGTACAGAGCAGGGAAGAGAAGGATTGTGATAGAAACTGGGGGAGCAAATAAAAAATATACAGTGTGCATAACATACTTTTGCACAGCTATGACTTTGCTCAGGCAATGCCCACTGCTTTTTATAGCCTTTCCACTATAGAACTATAGAACCTATAATTCTCTCTGTGGGTCCAGATCCCAAGACTACATGCCCCCAATTCTTGCTCAAATATCACTTCCTGTTATTAACTACCCTCAGTTAGAGTTAATGACTCCTTCTGTTGCCCCTCTCAGCACTTAAAACTTTGGAGACAGAGTGTCTGAGTTAAAATTTTAGCCCAGCATTTATTAGCTATGTGATTTTAGTCAAGTTCTTAACAACTTGATGCCTTAGTTTCCCCAACTGTGAAATGAAGTGATTCATGACATTTTTCTGTAAGATATTGTGATGACTATATGGTATATGTTTAATCCCTGTCAAACACTCAAACACCTGGAATAATATCTGCCAGAGGAAGCATTCCAAAGAGAAAAGTTTTCTACTTCTCCTTCCTCCCCTCCCTCCTCCTCCTCCTCCTCATCCTCCTCCTCCTTTTACTTCTCTTCTTCTTCTTCCTCCTCCTCCTCCTCCTCTTCCTCTTCGTCCTCCTCCTCCTCCTCATTATCATCATCCCTGCAGCTATCACAACCTATGTTTTTAAATTTTGAAACAAAGGGTTTTTTTTTTGCACTTTTTATTGAATGTATTGGAGTGACACTGGTTAACAAAATTATACATGTTTCAAGTGCACAATTCCAAAACGCATCATCTGTATACTGTATCATGTGTTCACCACCACAAGTCAAGCCTCTTTCCATCACTATCTGTCCCCCCCTATACCTGCCCCCACCAACCTCCTCCTGACAACCACCACACTGTTATTCATGAGATTTTTCTCTCTTTTTTTTTCCTTTTTTGCTCAATCACTCCATACCCCCCACCCAGTCCCTATTTATGAGTCAGTCTCTATTTTCCTTGTTAGTCCATTTTGCTCATTAGATTCCACATATGAATATCACAGCCTATCTGGTGGCATGATTAACCCTGTATAGACTACTCCTCCAGTCACTTAAGAGCATATGTTTCTCTCATTTTGGATACTTGACCTTCAGCCCATTGCTTTGCTCTTAGAGGTACTTAGTTAATATTTGTGGATTTGAACTGAACTAACGATGAAGCAGGGTAAACTAAGAGGGTGAAGTAAGCTCTTTTTTCTCTCAGTCCTATGAAAACTCCAATCTCAGGGCTTTGAAACTGCTGACAATCGATTGGTACTGGTTTACAGAAACTCTACTTGTTAAAGCCAGGAGTTATCAAAGAGCCTTAATAAGCATCTCTTCACCTGTGAGCATTTAAATAAAGACCCTGACTGAGAGCCTGCCTGTTTTCAGTTATTGGCATCTGGACAATCAATGCAAATCTGTATTCCATCATCATTTTCCTTGCCACATTACTACTTGATCCCTGATCTCCATGGGTTCTGAAAATAATAGAAATTAGGTATATAGGTCTGTTCTTAACTCACATTCTGTTTGATTATAGACAAAAGCCTAGGTGAGAGGGGACAGGAGAATATGTCCTCCTATAAACATATTTACCATTCAAAAAAATGTTTCAGGCAAGATATTGATCTGGAGGTTGTTACAACTAATACAATAAAGTGAAAGGAAGCAGTAACTCTGAAACACTGGAGACAATGGGTAAAGCCATTTATACATGCTCTCTTCTCCTGTAACATTTGGAATAGGCTACCCCTACCTGACTCCACTCCTAAATATACTTTCCCTGATGGAAGACTAAGCTATGTCTCTTGCTATAAACTCAGGGACAGAAACTAATACTTACTGAGCATATACTATGTAGGTACAAGACCTTGTATCAAAAACTTTGTCACAATCTAATATTTTTTTTTTTTTACAAATCCTATGATGTTGGTAATATAATGTATTTTTACATATTGGAGGTGTATTATGAAGAGTACATTTGGAGAGTGGGTCTCAGGCACTATGCTAGTGCTGAGGATGCAATGGCGATCAATACAGACACTGCTCTAGCCTCGTGAGTCTTATAATTAAGTGGTTCTGCTGTAGTTGCTTTTATAAAAGTTCCAATTATTTCAAAATTATGCTAACTAAAAACAATTATTTTGATGTGGAGAGAAGGTTACAAATTAGAAAGTTTTAGATTCATAATAATGAAGTTAATTTTTCTGCAGAACATAATAATAATAATAATAATAATAATAATGTTTTCTAAATATACGTAAACAATTTGCAATCACAAGCTGAAAAATTATAGCTCTTCTGAATGGATAAAACCAAACGTGCTGTTTTGGGAACTAATCATAAATGTGTCATGCACTCTGGGAAAAGTCAGTGTCTAAACGTTTCTGAAATACAGATGATAAAAAGGAGGAAAACATGTTATACTATAGAAATAAACTTGCCAGTCCTATGATGCCGCAAATGTGGAGTTCCTGATTCATGTCTTGTCAAGCCAAAAAGCAGCAGTATAAGGGCATGACACCATTGTATCATTATTATAAGAAGACGTTAATCTTATGGGTAAAAAGCAAAGAAACAAACAAACTAAAGGAATGAAAGTGGGAGTACTAAAGAGGAGGAGCAGGTGCAGCTGGGAATGATGATCAGCATGCACAGGGGAAGTGCCTAAATCAGGAGCTGGTAGCAGGTGCATCAGGTTACCTGTGGATCTTGTTGACCACAGATTCTAGGGTCCAGCTCACAGAGTCTAACTCAGGAGCTTCCTGGTTTGCCGATGAGTCAGAACTTTTTGAAAACAAGCCAGATAATTCTGACATTACTGGTCTTAAGGACAATTTTGAGACTTATGAATGGACAATATTGAGACTTATGGCAAAACCTTGGGGAAAATTGTTTTAGGGATTGTTAAGAAAAGGAGACAGAAAAGAAAATAATGGCATGTGGGAGGGGAAAGGAAAGAAGCGTCAAGTGGAATTAGAAGGAGAATCTCGGCAAATACTGCCGAGTATCGAAGTGAGGATGGCGAGGAGGCAGACAGCTCACCAGATCATCTAAAAATGTGAGTAAACAAGTGGGAATTGCCTTCAATGTCCAATTTTATTAATTTCCTAAATATTTCTGAACTTGAACAAATTGTCTTATTTGGAACTAAAAGTTGTAGGATTCAAAAAGCCAATTATTTTCTCTGTTTTCCCAAAATGTTTAACTGAAAACTTTCAAATACACATCACTGTTGAAAAATGTTACAGTGAATAGCCACATGTGTACCACCTGGATTCTACCATTAATATTTTGTTTGCTTGCTTTATTACATTTTGACATATCTTTGTATTCCTATGCATTTCAATGCATTTCACAGTTTAATACATGAGCACATATCTCCCTAAATATTTCAGGATGCATACCACTAACTAGAATTCAATATTTGTTTAGTTTTTAATGTAATATTTGCAAGCAATGAAATGTATAGTATTTTAAGTGTACACTCACTGAGTATTGACAAGTGCATACCCCTGAGCAACTCAAGCACCTATCATGATATGAAATGCTATCATTATCCCACTCTCCCAGAGGAAAAAATATTCTAAAATTGCCACCATGTATTAGTTTCTTTTATTTTAGAATTTTATGTAAGTGAAATCATATCATACTGCATGTTCTCTTTTTTATGTAAGGCTTCTTTCACTCAGAAAAATGTTTGTGAGATTCATTCATGTTGATGAATGTATTAATAATTTTATTTGTGAGTAGTAATCTATGAAATGAATATATCAGTTTGTTTATCCATTCTCCTATTGAAGGTTGTCAGGGCTGTTGCTTATATTAGCTGTAAGGAATACAACTGCTATGAACATTCTTGTACAAGTCTTTTATGAACACAGGTTTTTTATTTGTCCTGAGTAAATGCCTAAGAGTAGAGAATTTTATACATCTTGGTCGCTGTTCTTTGTCAAAAGTATGTTTTGCAAATAGTTGTCCCTGTCTGTGGCATGCTATTCATTTTCTTTATGATTTTTTTTGATGAGCAAATGCTTTTAATTTAGATGAAATCCAGTTTATCATTTTTTTCTATAATGGTTATTGCTTTTAGTGACCTAAGAAATGCCTACCCTAAAGTCATGAAAGTAGTCTGTTTTTTGTCAAAAGCTTTATGATTTTATCTCTTACATTTCGTCTATGACTCTTCTTGAATTCATTTCTGTGTATGGTGTCAGGTAGGGTTTCATGTCATCTCTCTCATCAAAATCCTGTGATTCCAGCACTGTTGGTTAAAAATGCTTTCCTTTCCCATTACATTACTTTGGTGGTGGTGTTTTGTTTTCTTCCCCAAAAAATCAATTATAATAAGGGTAGCTCTATTTCTGGATTCTCTGTTCTGTTTATTAGATCTGTGGAACCCCATACCTAGGCCACAGTGTCAAGATTATTGTACCCTTATAGTATTTCTTGAATTTGAGTAGTATAAATCTTCCATCTTCATTCATCTTTTGCAAAACGGAGTGGATATTTCACGTGTTTTTTGTTTTAACATAAGCTTGTAAAAAGCCTCCTGAAATTTTGAGAGAATTGAGAGCTTAACCAAGTTGAGCTTTTCAATCCATGAATAATATATTGTGACTAGAGCCCAGTGCACGAAATTTGTGCACAGGGGTGGGGTCCCTCAGCCCAACCTGCACCTTCTCCAATACGGGAGCCCTCAGGGGATGTCATACTGACGGCTTTGGCCCACTCCCCATGGTTCTCTGCTCTCTGTGGGGCCTAACTGTTCCACAGCACGGCGATGGCCAAGCAGGCCCTGCTGGGTGCTGTCAACTGTGTGGCCAGACCCACCTGGGGGCAGGTCCAGCTGCACCATCCACCCTGGAGTTGCTGTTCTGGCCCTGCCTCCCTCTTTGGCCCTTGAAGTAGCCTCGGCGGCTGCTGACCAGGCCCTCTCCCAACGCAGGCACATGGAGGCCCCTGCCGCCCCGCCCCCCAACGCTGCATGCGGAACCTCATCCTGTCAGGTTGACCCGTTATGGCATCCCAGTTAATTAGCATATTTCTCTATCATATATATATAGATACTGTGATTTATAATAAGAAATACATATTTGGTCTTTGTTTCTGGTACCGAGCTCCTAAAACCCTAGGAATCTCCGGAGAGGAGCTATAAAGGTGTTTCTTGTTATGTTTATGAGATTAGTTTTGGAAAACAGGGAGGGATTAGGGGCTTATTGTCAGGAAAACTAACCTTGTAATTAGAGCATTGGAAATTTCAGTCTCACCACTCCACCTCCAGGGAAGGGGAGGGACTGGAGATTGAGTTCAAGAGTCAATGGTCAATTATTTCATTAACCTTGCCTATGTAATGAAGCCTCCATAAAAATAGGAAAGGATGGGGTGGACTTGTGAAGATTTGGGGAGAGTGGAGCACCTAGGGAGTGCACAGAAGTTCTGTGCCCTTTCCTTATAACTTGTCCTAGGAATCTATCCCATCTGGTTATTTCTGAGTAATATCCTATAGAATAAAAGGCTAATATGCAAATAGACTGAACAGCAGAACAACCGAACAACTGGTTGCTATGACATGCACTGACCACAAGGGGGTACATGCGGAATATGGCGGGCGTCCGCTGAGGTGGAATGGTGTAGTAGGTGAGCGGGAGTGGCTGACCAAGGTGGGGTGCCAGCCGCTATCATCCCGGTGAGCCTCTAGTGGTTACTGAAAATTCTTTGCTCCCACACCATGGTCCTGCCCGGTGCTCTCATCTGCTGCCAGTGCCAGCCCAGGTTGCACCTGCTGCTGGTGCCAGAACTGCCTTTTGCATCCACTGCTGGCACCCGCTGGCAGCCCAGATCACTCAGTGCCTTCAGCGGGGGTGAGCAGCAGCTTTCGGCCCTGATTGCCCCTCAGGGCTTCTCCTCCTCCCCCTGCTCCTGAGGGGCAATTGGGGCTGGCAGCCACTTCTCGCACCTGCTGCCGGCGATAGCCCCACTCATACCTACAGCCAGCATCAGAGCCACTGCTTGCATCCTTTGCCAGAGCCTGGCGCTGGTCCTGATCACTTGGCACCATCAGCGGGTATGAGCAGCAGCTGCCAGCCCCGATTGCCCCTGAGGGATTCTCTACTTCCCCCCGCTCTTGAGGGGCAATCGGGGCAGCAGCTGCCACTTGCACCCACTGACAGTGATGGCTCTGCTTGCACCCGCTGCAGTCACCAGCCCCAATCAGTTTGTGCTGTCAGCAGGTGCAAGCAGGGCCGACAACATCAGTAAATGGGAGCGGTGACGGCAGGAGCAGGACTGCCAACCGACAGGGAACCAGGGGACGTGATGGGAAGGGGCAGGTGGGGATGCGGAGGAGGGGCTGAGACATGCCCCTGTGCCCACTGCAGCCTTGTAACCCACAGTTCCTTTCAAGGTGCAAGAATTCGTGCACTGGGCTGCTAGTCCTTTTATAATAAACTAGAGACCTGGTGCACGAATTTGTGCACTAGTGGGGTCCCTCAGCCTTGCCTTCAGGATCAGACCAAAACTGGCTCTCCAACAACCCCTGAGGGATCCAAGATTGTGAGAGGGTGCAGGCCAGTCAAAGGGACCAAACTGGTGCACAATGAGGGCCGGGGAGGAATACAGGAGGTTGGCCAGCCAGGGAGGGACCGTGGGAAGGCTCCAATGCATGTGCAGCCCATCTCACTCAGTCGATCACTGGACCCCAGGAGCAATCTAACCTTCAATCAAAGCATCTGCCCCCTGGTGGTCAGTACACATCATAGCGACTGGTCAACTGGTTGACTGCCCCCTGGTGGTCAGTGCACATCATAACGAGCGGTTCAGCAGCCTTAGCATATCATTAGCATATTACACTTTGATTTGTTGAACAGCCAATTGGACAACCGGACACTTAGCATATTAGGGTTTTCTTATATAGGATTGTTATTCTAGTAAGTAAAATGATTCCCTGATTTCTGAGCCTCTAACAAATTTACTGAACCCAAGGAGAAAGTCCTTGGAACTCCTAACTTTAGTCCATTTATCAGAAGCACAGGTAGCAAGCACCATGGAGTCTGAAGTGGAGAGAGTGGGTAGTTTTGTGGGACTAAGTCCTTAACCTATGGGATCTGATGTTATCTCTAGATAGTGTCAGAATACAGCTGAATTGTAGGACACCCAGCTCATGTAGGAGAATTGCTGGCTGGTGTGGGAATACCCTAATCCATTGGAACTGGGTGCAGACCATATATATATCTTTAATTTTTTTCAGTGTTTCATAGTGTACAATGTAGGAGTCTTGCAAATTCTTTTTTTGCATTTATTCCTAAGTATTTTTGATGCTGTCATATATTTTAAGTTTCTAATTGCTTGATGTTAGAATATAAAAACTGGAATTGATTTTTATATACAGGCAGTCCTCAGGTTACATCGGACTCAACGTACATCGTTTTGTGGTTATGTAGCCTTCTCCCATTTATTTATAAAAAAAAAAGTTCCGTCATTTCAACGTATGTACATACGTATGTGCTTTGTTTTTTATTATTTATTTACCACAAGTAAAGGTCAGGAATTGTTATCTTTCTTTTAATTATTTTTTACTGTTTCACTTCATTACTGCTGTGTATGTGCTCCATGTGAGTGACGTAGGTGCTTATGTAGGTGGGTTCTGACTTACAGCAAAAATCACATTACATCGTGCCGTAGGAACAGATCTTGGATGTAACCCAAGAATCTACTGTATTGATCTTGTATTCTGCAACTTGCTAATGCCACTCATAGGATTTAGTAGTTGTTTTGTACATTTTTTCAGGGTGATTCACATAAACAACCAGGTTGTTTACAAGTCAACATAGTTTTATATCTTACTTCCTGCCTTTTGGCCTTTTGTTTTACTTACTTTATTGTTTGCCTAGAACCTCCAGTAAAATGGTAAAAAGTAGTGGCAGGTGGGGCAGCTTTGTCATGTTACTGATCTTAATGGAAAAGTGTTCAATATTTAATAATTAAATAAGATTTAACTATAGATTTTCTAAATGCCTTATATCAGAATGAGGAAATTCTATTCTCCTTCTTTGAGAGATTCTAACAAAGTTGATATTGAATTTTGTCAAATGGTTTGTCTGAATGCATTGTAATGATACAGCTTTTTTCATTTATTCTTTTAATATGGTGAATTACATTGACTGGTTTGTGTTAAATAAACCTTGCATTACTGGAATAAACCTTTTTTATTATGAGGTATTGTCAATTTTAGATATAGTTATATTTGATTTGATAATAATTTTCTAAGTATTTTTGTACTTATTGTTCTAAGATATTTTTGTGATGTCTGTCTAGTTATAGTGTTGTAGTTATGCTGATGTTATAAAATAAGTTGGGATATATTTCTTCTTCCTCTATTTTCTGAAGGAATGGTATTATTTCATCCTTAAATGTTTGATATAATTTATAGTTAGAGCATGGACTTTATTTTGTAGAAAGGTATTTTGATACAAGTTTAATAGATACGGAGCTATTCAGATTTTTGTTTTATTTTGAGTCAGTTTTTTTTGTTAAGAAATATTTACATTTCATCAATTTCATTACATTTTATAATGTTATTTATAAAATTAACTTATTATATTTTAAATGTCATTCCTAATATTGGTAATTTATAATATGTCTCTTATTTACTGGATCATTATAATTAGAGGTTTATCAATTCTGTAGACACTTAAGAAATTAATTTTGGATTTATATTATTTTTCAGTTTTTTATTCATTTATATGTCATATTTATTTTCTTCCTTCCACTTTTTTAGGAGTATACTATAAAATACTCTTTTTTCTATGTCCTTAAGTGGGAAACTTAACTTATTGGTTTTAGATTGTTCTTCTTTTCTATTATAAGCATTTACACCTATAAAGTTTCTTTAAAACATTGCTTTAGCTATAACACACAAATTTTGAAATACTTTGTTTAATTATCATTTGGTTCAAAATTTTATTTTCTAATTTCCTTGTGTTTTGTTTTGTTTTTTATTCTTTGGCCTATGGAATTTTAAAAAATTCCAGCTATATCTAAATATTAAACATGTGTTTAATTTTTAAATCTGATACTCTAAGTAACTTACTGTTATTGATGTCTAGTTTAATTCCTTTGGACATAGAACACTGTAGTCATTTAACATACTACTTATGGTTTCAATTCTTTTTAAACGTCTTGGAGTTTTTTAATGTAAATGAAAATATAGAGCTCATCTTGGCAAAAGTACCATAAACATTGGAAAAGAATGTCTTTTCTGCAAATGTAGAATAAGTGTTCTGTAAATATCAATTATTTCCAAGGAGTTGGTAGTTTTATTCTCATTTTCCAAGTTTTTACTCTTTGTCTAACTGATATCAGTTGTTAAAAGATGGGTGTTAAAAATCTTCATACATTGCTATAGAGTTGTTAATTTTTCATTTTAATTCTGTTTCTTTAAAATTATTTTATTAATTGCTTAAACATTTATAATTATTACATTTTCATTTATCATTATGAAGTGACAAATTTTGTTTGGTGTGTTCTTTATTTTGAAGTCTACTTTGTCTGATAAAAATACAGACATTTCAGCCTTCTTATATACACTGCTTGTGTGATACATTTTCATTAACCTCTCCTGCCTGAATCTTTAAATTTAAAGTGCAGCACTGTAGACAACGTATATAGTATGATAAAGCCTGACTGCTAATTGAAGAGTTGAGCTTTTAATAATACTTAAACAACGATGTGGGTAGATTTGATTCTACCATCATATTATTATACACATAAGAAGTGTATATATATTTTAACAGCTGATAGCTCAATTTTGAAAATGACCTGTATTTTGATAAACACTGACTTTATAATTATTTAAAGCATTTGTATACATTTTTTGGGACACCCTATATTTGCTTAATTACCGCTTTCCTTGTGTTCCTCCTTCCTTGCCTTCTTTTGGCAGGAAATATTTAAAAATTCTATTGTAACTTATGAATGGTCTTTTAGATTTATGTCCTTGCCTTATTTTTAGTGATTACAATATATATTGTTAACTCAGCTTATTTATATATAATTTGAATTACTTCACATAAAATGTAGAAAACTTACAATTATATAAATACGGTTAGTACTCTTCCATTTTGTCACACTGTAATTGTCATACATATGTACTTATATTATAAACATCACAAAACAATGTTATAATTTTGCCATGAAGAGTTGCATGTATTTTAAAGAAGTTAATAGAAAATAGTAATTTACACGTATCCACTTATATAATTTCTGATGTTCTTTATTCTTTTCTACCTGATATCATTTGAGTTTTCATCTATCAGTTTCCTTCAAATTGAAGAATTTTCTTTAGGCTTTCTTGTATTGTGAGTTGAACAGTATCTGAATATGTCTTGACTCTGTCTTCATTCTTGAAGAATATTTTTGTTGGAGACGGAATTCTGGGTGAGGAGTTTATTGTCATTGTTAATGGTGATATTTTTTCTTCTCTGCACGTGAACAACACTGTTCAACTGCTCTGAAGTAAAAAGTCCATCAAATTGTTTCCTTAAATGTAACTTATTTTTCTTCCGACTGCTTTCAAGATTTTCCTTTTAATTTATGGGACTAGTACTATGATGGCTTACACATGGTTGTGTTGTACTTATCCCAGCTTGGTTTTAGCTGAGCTTGTTTAACTTACAATTTTATCTTTCATTAAATTTGGAAGATTTTCAATGAATACATGTTCAGATCGTTTTGCCCTATTCCCTCAAACTTTTTCCTCTGGATCCATTCACAATATGGTCAACCTTTTGTTACTATTCCATAGATCCCTATGATGCTATTATTATTTTTCAGTATTTTTTCTCTTCAAATCCATTTCCATTGATTGTTTATTAAGCTTTTCCTCTTTCTTATTTATTTTTACATTAAGCCTATCCAGTTATTTGTTTTATTTCAGATACTCTCTTTTTCAGTTGTATAATTCCCGTTTGTTTATTTTTAATATTTTTGAGGTATTTGCCTATCATACAGTTCAAGTTTTTAAAATATACAATTCAATGATTTGTAGTAAATTTACACACTTATGAAATCATCACCACTTTCAAGTTTTTGAACATGACTCTCACCCCAAAGAGATCTCTCCTGACCATAGGGGCCGTCCCTATTCCCAACCCTAGCCCAAGGAAAGTTCTTATCCACATCTTATCTCTCTTGCCTTTTTTGGTTATTTCATACTAGAGGCCCGGTGCATGAATTCGTGCCAGTGGGGTCCCTCAGCTTGGCCTGCAGGATTGGGCCAAAACAGACTCTCTGACATCCCCTGAGGGGTCCTGGATTGCAAGACGATGCAGGCCAGGCTGAGGGACCCCACCGGTGCACAATTGGGCCAGGGGAGGGACATGGGAGGTTGGTCAGCTGGAGAGGGACAGTAGGAGGGACCGTGGGAGGGCTCCAGGGTGTGTCTGGCCCATATCCCTCAGTTCCAATTGGCTGGACCCCAGCAGCAAGCTAACCTGCCAGTCGGAGTGTCTTCCCTCGGTGGTCAGTGCACATCATAGTGACTGGTCGACCAGTGAACTGTCCGCCCCTGGTGGTCAGTGCATGCCATAGTGAGCGGTTGAGTGGCCTTAGCATATCATTAGCATATTATGCTATGATTGGTTGAACGGACGACTGGACTACTGGACACTTAGAACATTAGACTTTTATTATATAGAATTGTTAGTAGAATATGTTGCCTGTTTTTCTGACTATTTTTTTACTTAGTATAAAGTTTGTGAGGTTTATTCATGTTGAAACATGTGTCTGTTTCTTCATATTGCCAAATACGAACATTATCTAGATAGGCCACAATTTTTTTGTGCATTCACCAGTTGATATTTGGATTGATTCTATTATGAATAATGCTCTTATGAACCATCACATCTGGTAAGAGCTTACTCAGCCATAGTGGATACAGAATATTCAGGCCAATACATTTTTTAAAGTTTTCTGAAGCCATTTATTCAAATCAGGTGAAACTTGTATCTTCAGAGAAGTATATTTGAGCAGTAACTTACAGAGTAAATGCTAAGTTTAGCAGGAGATATACTCAGATTTAATACCTGATAATGAAAAGGACTCTGCATCTGTTGGAATACTGGAGTGTTCCAGGGATGAAAAGTTCTAGTGTTTAGAGCTGAAATCTAATAATTACCCTAACTATGTTCTGGGGGAAAATATAGTAAGGTCCATGGTTTTTTAAGCAGATACTGATAGGTGAAGCTAATAAATTGGTGGGCATTTTTGCCACTAAAATTATAGGTAACTAGGAGGTAAAAGTCTCTCCCTGGAGCTTAGCTTAGAGTTGAAAGGAGAAAAAGACCATTTTTATTGTAAAATCTATTCAATTCAATTTAATATATAAGTGAGAATTAGTTAAGGATACCTAATTATACCTTAGAATTTATACTTAGCCCACAGCATTTGCTCTAACAAAAATATCAAGTTTAAATAATTGGTAGTGCTTGCTTAAATTTTATTTAAATTGAGCTCTTAATATTAATACATTTGCTATCAAATGCTTTGAAAATGTGTTATTAGTTCTAGAGGTAAGTGGGGCATAAAAACTTCCACCGTGAACTCAGAAAAAGCATCCAAAAAGAGTCCAGTAACGTCACAGCCTTCAATGTTTGCATTGTAATAGCCAGCAAAAGTTGAATGAACCATGATTCACCAAACAACCATCAAGAAGAAGGGCAGTATTATGAGCAGTAATAATAGTAATGTATTTTTTAAAATCTTTTTTTGAATAGTTTCCATGTGCTAACACTTCACGTGAGTTCTCATACACTCTTCATAGCAGCCTTGTGTCATGAATTTCATCATTCTTGTTTCACAGGGGCCTCATTAGTCATAGAGCTTGTATAACTTGTCCAAATCATTTGGTGAATTGATGATGGAGCCAGAACGCAAATCCACTCTATTATGTCACTCTGTTATGACCCAGGGTATATTAGAAAGCTTGAGTTGGAAATTCTTTGGTTTATTGTATATTATTGTGAGTTATTCAGAGTATATAAAGATCTGGAAGTCTGAGAGAAAATGAGGATGTGGAATAATGCCTATGCATGTGGAAATGTTTATGCTGAAAATGGAATGCTGACTTCTGGATGAAGTAGAGAAAACCAGTGTGAAAAATGGATGACTTTTCTGTACAAATACAGCCAAACAATTTATGAATCTGTTTAGTCAACCCATTCAGGCATTGTATATAAACCATACTCATCCACTGTTAATTAAAAATGTGTTTTTTCTTTATTTTTCTAAATGATATCATATTTGCATTTTAAAATAAACATATTACATATAAGTTTAATGCCTGACAGAAAATGCACATTTAGTAATCCTAGATATTATTATAGCAAGTAGCAGAGGTTCTATTCAAAAAAGATTTTAGGAGAAAGGCAGGCAAGGCAGAATGGTAAGTGGAGAGACCACCTACTAAACACAGGGCACCCTGCTATGGGATCTTACAGACATCATCTCAATTAACCTCCACAACAAAGTGAGGACAATGATATGCATATCTTCAGGAGCAAATGCTAACGCTAAGAAAGTTATCCTCTGGTTTTGTTTACTTTGTGATACTATTACTGATTCAAACCCAGTTTAATTTGATTTGTATGATTCTAAAATCCATGTCTTTCAAACCGATACTAAGAGACTGAGGGAATTATTACATTTAAGTATTACATTTTGAACCAAATTCCTAGAAAGTCATATTTAAAATAAATAAAGCTAATAATCATTACTGCCCAAGAGAATCATACCACTTTCAATGGAAATGACATTCCACTCATGCTCATGAAATTCTATGGGCCAACTATTTCTATGGAGTGGGAAGCTTATAGTAAGTAGCTGGTGTCTCTTATTCTGGAAATCACCGGAGTTGCAGATTACCTATATAAAGCTTGATTTGTATTTTAATGGCCAATGCATCTCATTTATTTTTCTCAAGGATGGATAATTTAGGTTTATGCTTTACATTAAGGACAGAATTTCTTAAAACAAATGAATGAATTGAGCAGCCCATCTCAACATGAAGAAGTAGAAATATGACAGAAGAGAGTAAAGTAATGGACTCAGAAGCCACAAACCAGAGACCATAACCATGAAAACATTTGAGAGTTGAAGTATAATATTCAGTACAGTTTAAAAAAAATTCATTCAAATGTAAGTGAACAGATACCAAAGATTAATTCATTAACAAGAAAACTACCATATAATAATGTTGTTTCAAAGAGCATTTGCAGAACTATTTATAGACATTACAGAAATAAATGTTAGAATAAGATGTCTAGATTCAAATATAAAACTGGTGAATGTCCTAAAGAACAATAAAACTAACATATTTTCTACTGGAAAAAATAATTACAAATTAATAAGTAATTACACAGAGTTTGGGTTCTAATCCATAGTAAATATCAAAACAATAAAAGGTATAATCCCATAGATAATTAAATAATCCTTAGGTGGATCTATATGACAGTGTTCCTGTATGACCTTGGAAGGGCAGGTCTGGCCAGTGTTGCTCAGCTGATTGGGCATTGCCCTGTGCACTGAAAGGTTGCTGGTTTGATTCCCAATCAAGGCACATTCCCTGTTTGCAGGCTCTAAAGCAGCCCATAGATGATTTTCTCTCCCTTCCTCTCTCAAAATCAATAAAAATCTTTTAAAAAAAGAAAAGAATTTTTCGGGTATATACCCAGGAGTGAGATTGTTGGGTCATATGGTAGCTCTATTTTTAATTTTTTGAGGAAACATCAGACTGCTTTCCATAGTGGTTGTACCAGTTCACATTCCAATCAGCAGTGAATGAGGGTTCCCTTTTTTCCACAACCTCTCCAACACTTGTTGATTGTCTTGTTGATAATGGCCACTCTAACTGTGTAAGGTGGTATCTCACTGAAACTTATGTACACAAACAGCAGTGTGGTGGTTGCCAGAGGGAGTGGGTTGGAGGAAAAAGCGGTCCTAATATAGGGGACAGGAGAAGATTTGACTTTGGGTGGTGGGCACATGGTCCTATACACAGATTTTGTAAATTACTAATCCACACATGTAACCTATATGTTCATGTAGACTAATGTCACCCCAGTAAAATTTAAAATAATGGGAAAAAAAGAAAAGAAAGAATATGGAGTGTCCTTTTGCTTTATTACCAATAATAAATTGCCATCTACACTAATAAAAGAGAAACATGCAAATTGGCCATCACTCCACTATGCCCACCAGCGAATCAGAGTGAGTATGAAAATTAACCCAACTACGATGGTGGACGCCATGGAGCCGGAGCGAGCAGGAGGCTTGAGTTGCACCCGGTGATGGAGGAAGCCAAGCTTCCCGCCCACCCTGGCTGGCCCTGGCCTCTGCTCAAGGCTACAAAGTTTCAATTGTAGAAGATAAATAAATCCCAGACACCTGCTTCCAGCTGGCCCTGGCCTATGCTTGGGTTGCCGGGGGGCATGGCTGGCCTGCAAACCACCACAGGCCCCTCACCCAGGCTTCCCCATGTTCCAAGGGAACCCCCACCCTGATCCAGGACAACCTTCAGGGAAAACCTGAGCCAGTCCCCACCCGTGCACCAGGTCTCTATCCTATCTAATAAAAGAGTAATATGCAAATTGGCTGTCACTCCAACACACAAGATGGCTACTCCCATGTGGTCAAAGATGGCTGTCCCGATGTGGACACAAGATGGCTGCCACAAGATGGCCAGCAGTGGAGGGCAGTTAGGAGGGACCAAGCCTGCAAGGGAGGGCAGTTGGGGGTGGGGGAACCAGGCCTGCAAGGGAGTGCAGTTGGGGGCGATCAAGCCTATAGGGGAGGGCAGTTAGGGGTGACCAGGCCGGCAGAGGAGGGAAGTTGGGGGTGACTGGGACTGCAGGGAAGGGCAGTTGGGGGGGACCCAGGCCTACAGGGAGAGAATTTGTGGGGGGGACCAGGCCTGCAGGGAGGGCAGTTGGGGGTACCAGGCCTGCAGGGGAGGGCAGTTTGGGGGGGACCCAGGCCTGAAGGGGAGAACAGTTGTGGGGGGACCAAACCAGCAGGGGAGAGCAGTTAGGGGCCATGAGGCTGGCAGGGGAGCAATTAGGCATCAGTCAGGCAGGCAGGGGAGTGGTTAGGGGGTGATCAGGCTGGCAGGCAGAAGCGGTTAGGGGCAATCAGGAAGGCAGGCAGGCAAGCAGTTGGAAGCCAGCAGTCCTGGATTGTGAGAGGGATGTCCGATTGCCCGTTTAGGCCCGATCCTACTAGCATCAGGCCTAGACGGGCAGTCGGACATCCCTTGAGGGGTCCCAGATTGGAGGGGGTGCAAGCTGGGTTGAGGGACACATACCCCCATGCACGAATTTTGTGAACCAGGCCTCTAGTTTAAAAATAATAATCAACTGGATATGAGCAACAGCTGTTTCTTCCAGAAGGTTCACATGTCCTCTACTTTCCAGAGCTCCCACCTCTTTATAAACCTATATTTTTCAATGTTTATGCATTTATATTATTGCTCAGCACATGTGGACTATTGTGTTTGTGAACATTCAGCTAAAAGGTAGTTAACATTTTAAAACAATTATGATAAAAAAAAACTTACACATTTCATCTCATTTTTCTGGAGCCTCACATGTAGAGGAAGGAAACCAAATATCAGAAGTAATGTAATGCCAAGATGAGTTAGAAACTATCAGAATTGAGATTTAAACCCAGACCCAGATGTGTCATTTTCTAGTTCACTGTAATATCTCTTAAGGAAGGTAGAAGTAGTGCCTGGCTGGTATGGCTCAGGGATTGAGCTTTGACCCATGAACCAGGAGGACACAATTGGATTCCCATTATAGGGCAAATGCCCAGGTTGCAGGCACCATCCCCAGTAGGGAGTGTGCAGGAGGTAGCCAATCAATAATTCTCTCTCATTGATATTTCTATCTCTCTCTCCTCTCCCTTCCTCTTTGAAATTAATAAAAGCATATATATATATATTTTTTAAAAATAAGGTATAATTAGTTAATTTTTTTAGTAAGGCTGAGTCCTTGAGGTTAGTAGGAAGGGGAGGGAACATAGAAAGTCTGACCCAACTCCTGTTTATCCCAGTCTGTTAGAACTGCTGCTGCTGAAAAATCTTTACTCAGTAGATACTTTGAGTTTAATAAACCACAGAAATGTATAATGAAACTGCATGAATCTTATATTTAAAATCATTTGCCACAAATGAACACTTTATCTTCTACCTTAAAATGTAGGATAGTTTCTCAAGAAAATTATGATACAAAGATTGACAGTTGTGCCCATGTAAAACCCTCCACGCCACCCCCCCCCCGACAAAAATGTGTTTTGTGTTTTTTTTTACTTTATTTCATGAGTATCTGAAATATGTAAGATTGCCTAACTTCATTATGTCTGAATACTAAATACAGGTTAATGGTCCCAAGAGGGAAGGTCATGAGTATATTCTGAATTATTCATCTGTTTTTTACTTCAATTCCATCGTGTCAATAATGATCCAATTAAGGTTTTGTCGTTTTTAAAATCCTTTTCATTAGTGTTTTCATGTGAATGGTATGGATTTAATGTCCTCGTCTATTATAGCATTATAAGGTTGAAAAATATCTATTAGCATGTCACACTCTTCCATTTGATTGCCGGCCCCTCAGGAATAAGCATAAATACAATACCAGGTTCATATTAAGGGTATCGATTTTGTTGCAATGAACTGAACTGAAAGGTTTCCTTAACTTTGCCTCTAAGAATAAAATAGAGCTTCAAACCTTTCCAAGAGTAATCATAAAATTCAATATATAAGTGTGGCTTGGTTAATAGATTAGTTGATTGCTGAAAGGCAAACATACCTGTATAATCTAACAATTTTGTTAGGAGCTAATGAGGCTTAGTGGAAAGCACACGCTCTTCAAATTCAGATCAGTTGCCAGTAATTAATTCGGACAAGTTACTTAGATTCACTTGTTTGATCACCACTGGTTATTTTTTAATTTATACATTTGCTGGACCTGTGCTCTGTGCTAAGGAAAGAGTGGTGAGCAAGACAGACCTTGTCTCTCCCCTCACTGGGCTTTCCAGGGGAGCAGGCAAGGTCTATTTCTGTTGGGGAAGAAGTACAATCCCACACGTGCAATGTGTGTTCAAGTAGTGGAAGCAGGGGAGTCACCTGACTCAGCCTGGGAGTAGACAGGGGAAGACAAGTTTGAGACTTGAGGGATGTACCTGGACCTGCAGGTTAAGCCCAGTGTAGCAGGCTGAAGGATCAATAGAGGCCACAGGATAGAGAGAAAAAAGATTTCACAGACTGACAAAGGAAGATTTCTTTCTCTTCCCACCTCCATGGATACTGCTAAGAAAGTTACATCACAGCCAACTCTCTCCCAAACAGCACAACCTTCTTCAGGAACATGTTACAGTAGAGAATTTCCAACTGCAGTGTATGGCGGGCCATCTTCCGTTTCAGTTGTGAATTCATTTTATCTTTGGGAAAGAGAACAAAAACCAAAAGCAAAATACAGGGATATGAGGGGGAAATAGTGTTTTGCACGTAATAAACTGTTTAATTTTCACCTTTATCCAATGAGAAAATTATGTCACAAAGAAGCTGAACAAACTTGTCTAAGGGCACAGTGCTAGTAAATGGCTGTGTGAGATTCACACCCACGATGAAAGTGCTACAATGCTGAGAGTCTCCTCTGCCTGTGGGTCAATGTAGAGACACAGCACAACCAGGGCAGCTCATTTGGACTTTGGGTCCTAAGTCAGATGGGCCCAGAGTTTCTATAAAGAAGACCTTAGCAATGCATTACCAGGAGCGCTGGGCAACCAGGGTCAGACTTATTTGCTCAATGTTAGCTTCTGCTGCCTCCCCTTCTGCCACCCCCTTGAGAATTTAATTGAGTGGACAGAAGAGATTCCCTGAAGAACTTAAAGTAGAAGGAGAAGGAGTCTTCCTCTTTGTGGTTATTGGGAGGTTCTTGATGATTTGCCTGTGGTAATCTATAAGGTCAGACGACAGAAATTATTTTCCCTATCACACAGATAAGAAGATGGAAGCTCAGAGAGTTTACATGCTTTTCCTAAGGTCAAATAGTTCAAAATAAAATAGTATGGTCAAATAGTAAATAGTGAATTTGGGTTTTGAGTTAGTCTGGCACTCTTATAGCTCTGTATATTTTCAAAGTCCTGGAAAATTATTCATATAAAGAAAAAGGGTTCATGAGAAAAGAGTTTGTGAAGCAGTATGATGTTATAGGTAATTTTTTTTCTATAGAGTCACTATTGTTAGAGTAAAATTTCTGAGAATTCATACAATAAAGAAACATGTTTAAATTTAAGCCAATATTTAAAAAATGTGTTTAACTACCAAAAGTCTCTGCTCCTTTCTTTCTGAATAAGAACAGAATATAATTATCTCATGGAGTCTTAGGATGATTAAGTTAGAAGAGACAGTAAAATTATGGCCAAACTCTGCCCCAAACCAGCAGTGTGACTTGATACATCAAGCCTGTTGTCTACACCTCAGTTTCTTATATTTAAAAAATGAATAATAGCATCTCACTGAATTGCTTTGAGTTTGGCAATGTGTCCACATTCGTTCCTGGTATGTTTAAGTTGCTCAATAAATACTACTCCTCTTCCCTTGTCTTACTTTACCTTATCTTCTCCCACATTTATTTGTCATTCTTTTTCCATGGCTACCTTTCTTCCACATTGTCTCTCCTTTTGTTCCAAAAGCCCTATTTTTCCACTTGTTATTTAAGTACTAACTGTGATTAAAGAGAAAGGGATACCTGAACAGGAATTCTTCTTATGTAATGTTGATACTTTCTCCACAACATCCTTGAGAAACTGACCTAAAATAGTACATGTCTGTACTATTTTACCCTTGAAGATCCTTTAATTTCAACCATTTGGAAAAGGGGTGACACAGTACCTCCCAGTCGTCAGCAAGTTCTGCAACAGTGAGCACAGCATCCCTGTCATCTCTCCAAGAGGGATCACAGGAGCCCTAGGTGAACACTCTAAAAGTATATTTTGTTTGACCAAGCTATAGTGGAAGGCTTCGTGTTTTAAAAAGTTGTTAAAATGATACTGTTTGGAATCTTGGGGCCTGGCAATTGAGGGCCTTGAGTAAGGGGCTGGGGGGTCCTAATGAACAGTGGCAAAAGAAGAGCCCCAGAGCTTAGACAGTGATGGGCAACCTTTTGAGCTTGATGTGTCAAACTTCGCCAAAAAAACTGAGCATAACTCGGGTAGTGTGTCACTTTGAGGAAAAAAACATTATTTCACAAATGTTTCATCCTCAGGAGCAGCAAATGTTTCATCCTCAGCATGCGGCCTCCTCTGCGGCCGCGTGTCATCAGAAATGGCTACGCGTGTCAGTGCTGACACGCGTGTCATAGGTTCGCCATCACTGGCTTAGGAGAAAGAGAGAGTCAAGGAAACACCAAGAGGGTGGGGAGAGGTGTGGGCATTCTCCACATACTCCAGAGAGAGATCGACACTGGGTCCTCTGTTCCAAGAGCTTTTATCTGATCTGGAAAAGTATATGGGACCTATTGGCAATTTTACCAACTCATGTTTGTCCTTGGATGGAAAGCATTTCTTTGGGATCCTAGTTATTTATATGCAAAATATGGATGGATAAGCACAGGAAAATGTCACATGAGAGGGTAAGACCTTCCGTAAAACATCTAGTGGCCAGTATCAAGTTATATTTCCGTATGTCAATCTACCTCCAGGTTATCAGTGACTACTAGAAGAATGGTCTTGGCAACTCTAGTTACAGAAATAGGAGGGCGTTTGACAAAAACAAAAGAGGTAAACATGATGATGACCAGCCTTAATGTTAGACACATTTTCATATGAATACTGGCTCTATACCATTAGCCAGTTGCTAACCATTCTGAACATCAGTTTTCTCATCTGTCCACTGTGACCACCATGCCTGGCTTGTATAGTATCTTGCTATTCCATGTAAAGTGGTCAGTAGAATGCTAGTTCAATGTATCTGCTCAAAAAGTGTTAACTGGGTTGAATTGAAAGAAAATACTCTAGCACACAAAGACTTATTCACGCCACACCCTCGCCTGTTGGCCACTGTTTAAATGTCCCCTGCAAGGGCGTCTTGTGCTTTCTTCTGTGTCCCACTGCGATGTTACAATGTTATATGGAGAGGAAAGCCAAAATTATTCAGACCAATTTATGCAAGAAAGTTTAAATATGGACCCTTAATACTCATTCAGTTTTCTATTCTGCATCTTTCAAGATAAAATTTGAATAAAATTTTCTATGTAAAAGTTTGGTAGAACACAAAGTCATTATTTGAATGTCAGCCCTTAGAATGGGGAGTAAATTTTACTGTTTTCCTATTGTTATTAATAACAGTGAATATCCACTTTGTGCTGGAAAATCTACTAGGGAAAAATGAAATACTGATTTTAGCTTAGTGTGAACAACAACCCTATGGAGTGAATATTGTCATGCCTAATTCACAAATAAAGAAATTGGAACTCAAAATAAAGCTAACTAGTTCAAAATGATACAGCTAGGAAGAGCCAAGCTTGGGTGTGAAACCAGGTGCCTCTCTCTCTCTCTCTCTCTCTCTCTCTCTCTCTCTCTCTCTCTCCTTTTTTGCATCCCTTCCTCCTAAACTTTCTTGTCTTCCACTTCCCTCTAGCAGCATGCCTACACCATGTCTTTTGTGTAAGCACATTAAAAAGCTTGCTCTCCTTGCCAGGATATTCCAGGATAACCTCTTCAGAACATATTCTATTCCCCAGCCCAGGTAAAACACGTCAGACACTTGAAGTTTAGAAAGGGGCACCCAACAGGTCAAGGGCAGCCATAGTTAATGACAGCTGCTAATCATTGCTTCTGTTTCCTTCTGATGAAAGGAACGAGGTCAAAGATTTCAAAGAAATTAAGATGATTTGCCAATGGGACAAACTCAGTGCAAAGTAAATCCACTGACCCAACTATGGACCATATGGAACAATTAAAGTACAGTGCATGTGATGGATATTTGAAAACACTGTCTTATGAGAGAAGATGAGTAGAGATTCTTATTTATTTATTTATTCATTTATCCAAATAGAATTTATTATAGGATTTGTAGGAAGTGAATTAAGGTTTATTTGTCAATTCATTCATTTTACACATATTTGTTGATCATTTATCATTGCCAAACAATGCCCTCAGACCTTGGGTAAAGCAGTCCTCTGCTCTCATGGGGCTAACATTATGGAAGACAAGACACTCAGTTAATAAATGAAGAAAAAAATAGGAAAAAATGATCAAGTAGTGATAATAGCTATGTGAGGAATTAGAATAAGTCAAGTGAATACGAGTATGTTGGAAAGGCTAGAAATGGGAATGGCTGGAAAAAGGCATCCATGTCAATATTAGAAGAAGGACCACCCAATCAGAGAGAACATCTAACACAAAGTTCCTATGGCAAGAAGGAGCAAGCTTGCATGTTCAAGGCATTTTTAAAAAATTTAAAAAAGACAATGTGATGTGGGTGGAATGAGCAAAGAGGAGTGTGTCATGTCATGAGGTAAAAAACAAAGGAAGGACTGTGAAGTAGGAACTCTACTTTGTCATAAACTGTGGTAAAATGTTTGTCTTTTTTTTTTATCCTCACCCGAGGATATTTTTCCATTGATTTTTCAGACAGAGTGGAAGAGAGGGAGGAGGGGGGGAAGAGAGAGAGAAACATTGACATGAGACACATTGATTGTCTCCCACATGCACCCCAATTGGGGCTGGGGATCCAACCCGCAACCCAGGTATATGCCCTTGACCAGGAATCGAACCCGCAACCCTCAGTCCAAGGGCTGACACTATAACCGCTGAGCAAAACTGACCAGGGCAGCCGAAACCAGTTTGGCTCAGTGGATAGAGCGTCAGCCTGTGGATTGAAGGGTCCCAGGTTCAATTCCAGTCTGGGGCACTTACCTTGGTTGAGGGCACATCCCCAGTAGGGGGCGTGCAGGAGGCAGCTGATTGATGTTTCTCTCTCATCGATGTTTCTAACTCTCTCTCTCCCTTCCTCTCTGTAAAAAAATCAATAAAATATATATTAAAAAAAAAAAACCTGACCAGGGCAAAAGTTTTTAGTATTGTAAGGAGAGGATTGGAGATGGTGGCATGGATGTGTTTGTCCATAGCATTAAAAGTCATCAGAGAGAATAGTTGTAGATAAAAGGGTACAGAACAGAGGCCTGGGATAGTCCACCAATCAGAGTGAGCAAAAGAGAATGAGCAGGGGCTGTGGAGAGATAGGAGGAATGCCAGCACATTGTGAAATTAGTGAAGCCAAGGGAAGGAAATATTTCACTCTACAGAGAGAAAGCAGCCCTATCAATCACTGCTGAGAGGGAAAGGGACAGAAGAACTGGGAAGTGACCACTGGGGATGACTGATAACCTTGACATGAATAGTCTCTGGAGGTGGAGGCAGTGGAAGCTTGATTGGAATGGAACATGTGGCAGAAGCTATAGGCATCTCTTTCAAGAAATTCTTATAAAAGTAAAGGAAAAAGTCAGGTCATAGATGGAAGAGAATGTGGTAAAAGGAGTAATTATTTTTTTCTAAACCAAAGAAAATATAGAACAGTGTGTGTGTGTGTGTGTGTGTGTGTGTGTGTGTGTGTGTGTTTATTTGCAGGTTAATAGAAATTACCTGGAAGGACTCAGGATAAGGGTGACAATTTCAGGGGCTAAGACTGAGATCATGAGAAGTGATGCCATCTAGAGCAGCAGTTGCCAACCTTTCGGACCTCACAGACCACCGGTTGGCAACTGCTGGTCTAGAGCACTGGGGGTGGGGGTGGAGGTAGAGAGGAAGCTGATCCTCGACAATTTGCCTTTTCCATGTTCAGCACTTTAAAAAAAAGACGAACGCCTCAAAACCACCCTATGTGGGAGATAGTATTGTCATCATTTTATAAGTAAACAGACTAAGTACTTTGACCACTAAGATCCTACAGTTATCACAATTCTTCCATTTATGGATTCCACCTGCCCACTTCAGATGCAACATTGAAATTCTACCTTATGCGGGAATGTTCAACATCATATGACCTTCAAAGACCGCTGCCTAGTCTTGCAGTATAATCTCTCACTTCTCTCCTAAACCAATCCTGTAATTCCAAGAACACCAAACAATTTGCCATTTATACACTGTATCATGTGTGTTATGCAACATACTGCCTCTGGATACCCACTTCCCTCTGTAACAAACACACTGCCCATTTTTTCCCCATCTGGTAAGTTCCTACATATCTCTCAAGACAACTTGAGTATCCCCTCTTCTACCCAGGCATCACTGACTTTGTCTTTATTCCTTCAGTCCTTGCCATTGCTTTTTATAGCATAACGTTATCACATTTATTATATTTAGGGGTTTGTATGCCTCTGTCCTCAACTAAACTGGGAGAATCCTGAATCAGAAAAACATGTGCCAAACACAGGACTTGACATAAAATGGGGCACTTGATAAATATTTGTGGGAAGAGAAAAGGGATGAAGATCCATGCTTAGCATCATTATTTATATATTTACTTCTTAAGTGATTCATGTATTTGAAAAACCAACTTATCACATATTTCCATCACATTATTGCCATGGGGATTTGGGGACTCCCACTTTTTAAAATATACGTATATTGATTGATTTGCGAGAGGAAGGGAGAGGGAGAGAGGGAGACAGAAACATCAATGATAAGAATAATTGATCAGCTGCCTCTTGCACACCCCCTACTGGGGACTGAGCCCACAACTCAGATATGTGCCCTGACCAGGAATGGAACCATGACCTCCTGTTTCATAGGTCGATGCTCAACCACTCAGACACACCAGCTGAGCTATCTTTTTTTATTCTTTCCTAATTGGGTATCTAAGCTTTTCCCTTCTACAAAGCAAGAAACTGGAAAAGAGAAAAATAAGAACCTTTCTTCAGGGGGAAAAAAGGATTCATTCTCTCAGCCCAGGTATAAATTATATTGATATTCACATCTGTACAACACTGGTCACCAGCTTTGTCCTATGGCCTATGGCACATTTAAAATGCATACTTAGTTCACAAGGATAATCATCACCATTTTTTAAAAAACTTCAAGACATAAAATAATTTTAGCTTCAGATGCACTTCAATCATTTTGTAATATAAAAAGAAATTCAGTAAATTGCTCAGTGAATGTTAGTAATCATAATCTCTCTTGCTTATATATTTCTTTGCCATTCTTAAAGCACTTTCATGAACCTATTTCTAAGTAATATTTCAATAAATACATGGGGATTAAAGTAAAGGAATCTTCATGTGGCCACTAACAAAAGTCCTATGCCTCATACAGAACAAATGCTATGATTTTCATTTTAAAGATCAGAGGATAGAGGCTGAGGGTATCTCATACAACTAGGGCATAAACCTTCCAATTTTGGGGCTGGAGCTGTTTTCAAAGCAATGAGATTTATTTCACAATAGATGAGAAAAGCTATTGGCAAAAATTCCATAGGTGAAGGTTGACAGTCTAAAGATCCAGAGTCCAAATATGTGTTACCATCTCATGAAGTAAAAATGTTGGGTCCCTTAGAATTTGACATTAGCTGATGTATCTGCAGGGGGAAAAATCTAAAGGTTAAAGAGAGGTCATCATTCATGATAGCAGGAGAAAGGTTCATTGGAATTAACATAATTGTGCCATCTCCAGTAAGAAAAATTTGAGCTGTCTTGTACCACTTCTAAGTCCATAAATCTATATTGCCTTCATTAATGCCTCGTAGACTCAGAAGCAAAGACAGAAATCCTAGGAGTCCAGCAACCTTTTTTTATAGCAGAATCAATTAGGTATGTGCTGTGCTGTTAAAATACACTGCTTCATATTAAGGAGTTTAAGGGGTGAATAACAAGCTCATAAAATGTTAATAACTATAGTAGCTATAGCTTTGGCAACACCTCTTACAGTGTGGAGCCGTCATGGGACAAGAGATAGTAAAATACCCTTGGGAGAGTGCTGGGCACTGGAAAGGCTTGAGTGAACTGAAGAGGAACACTCTGATCTCACCCCTTCCCTTTAGTCACCTTGGACTTGGTGGAAGGTAGGCTCTGGCCTGTTGCTTTGGAATCAGTCTCGTGTTCCCTATGATTCCTATATAAACAGATGGAATTGCTCAGTACAAGGGCAGTGAGCTATCTGAGTCATGGTGGTTTCCTGCAACCAACTCACTAGGTGACTTTCAGGGGTTGGCTTCTCTGAGCCTCAGTATCCACCTCTTAAAATAAAATGAACACGGGTCATTCACTTATTTCAGCTTATTTCAAACTAAGAGTTCAGTGGTTAAATGGTGCTCTTATTCATATTTGACAAATGTCCAAGTCCCATTGTTTAGCCAAGGCCCCATATGCAGGATCCAGAATCTCTGTACTCACCTGCTCCATTGTGCTGCCCAGTGAGGGAGCTCTAAGTTCCCCATGATTGCTCATGTTCTGTGATTCTGTGAGCCACCAGTTCACTAATCAAGGCTCAATCAACAGCTTCAGCTGCAAAGAGTTTTGGGAATGGCTTTTGTGAACATTATATCTACTTTACTAACTTCAATAACAAATGTAGAGTGATTTCTTTTAACTTTATAAGCATCTTGTTTGACTGAAATAGAAATTCGATCTTCACACTAATTTTTAAATTTGTTATTTTAAAGCAATATGTCTGACTGGCCCAATGCTACTTCTAGTGGTAATATAAAACATAAATTTCATAATATAGCGAAGTGAAAACTGTGTTTTATAGGCACCACAGAGATATTTCTTTTTAGAGCATTATCTTGCTTAGAATGCAAGAAATGAGATCTAAAGCAGGACAAACTGATAGCCACCAGGAGAAATAAACACCGTTTTCAGCAACTAAAGTCTCTTTTCAGCTCAGAAAACTACAATGCTATCACATGGGCTCCTCTGTTTGATAAATATCTATGTGTGTGTGTATCCTGGAATACTTAGCTCAAACACACCTGCTCTGGGCAGTCTTCCTGCCTCCATCAGGCCCTTCCTCACTAGCACAGGTCACATGGTATCATTGGCAGTCTTGTTGATGAGGGGGCGGTGATGGCAGTGAGGGGAGTAGTGAGGGTCATGGTCATGGTGGTGGCAAATTGGTCTTGTCATTGAGAATGGCAGTGGTGCTGTTGATGAGGATATTGTGCTTAAGGTGGATAGTCTGCCACCTTAGACTCTGCACTCATCATCTTCCTTTTCTCCGTGCTCATGATAAATAGGCACAGGTACAACACCACCTTAAGGGAATTATGCCATACAGCATGAGAGACTAGGCCTAGGCTCCTGGACTGGATAATCAGCAGGTCTGATCTAATCTCTGGATGCCCTGTGACATTAAGATTTTTTAAATACTGAGCCTAACTTCTGTTCAAATACTTTGTGCATACATGTAAATGCTCCTCCACAGAGGAGCCCCTATGGCTTTTTGTACTCTACAGTATCCAAAGAATAGTTTTCAAACTGGATTGAATGCCCATCTTTACCAAATGTCAAGGGAGGCTTTAATCAGATTGATTTTTTCACAATAAAATATATAGACAGTAACAGGAGGATTCCACAAGAATTATATCAAAGCAAGTGTCCAGCAGTGATAAGGAGGGCAGGGAACACACACACACACACACACACACACACACACACACATACATATCTATATATGTATATAGATATGTGTGTGTGTGTATATGCTATCACATGGGCTCCTCTGTTTGATAAATATCTATGTGTGTGTGTGTATCCTGGAATACTTAGCTCAATATATATGGCCCAGTGCATGAAATTTGTGCACAGGGTGGTGTCCCTCAGCCCAGCCTGGACCCTCTCGCAATCTGGGACATCCCTCTCACAATCCAGGACCACTGGCTCCTAATCACTCACCTTCCTGCCTGCCAGCCTGATCGCCCCTAACCACTCTGCCTGCCTGCCTGATCACTCCTAACCACTCTGCCTGCCTGCCTGATCACCTCTAACTACTCACCTGCCTGCCTGATCACCCCTAACCACTTGCCTGCCTGCCTGATTGCCCCTAACTGCCTTTGCCTCGGCCCCCACCTCCGCCCAAAAGGATGTCTATGGAATGATGTCCGAAAGATCGTTCGGCTGTCCAGTCTAATTAGTATATTATGCTTTTATTATTATAGATATTAATAGGATATGGGTGCTTTAAGGAGTGACTGTGTTATCTTCTCTCCAAACGTCTATATCCTATTAATGCCCAAATAATACACATAAAATACTTTGATCAATTTGCACTTAGAAAGCTCTCAAAATATTAGCTGGTAACGTAATTACTAGTAACCATTAAAACAATTATCATCATTGTCACTGGGTGACCACTGGGCTGGATTTTAGAGCCAGACCCCAATCCCAATGTCCTCAAGAACCTATGGATAAAGCACAATGCAGGGGTGAAGAGTTCAGAAGTAGAGGCAGCAGCAGCAAACAGGGCATTGAGGCAGAAGCTCCATGTATAGACCAAACCATCAAGGCACAGGGTAATGGAAAGCAGAGAGCTCTAAATGCATACATGTCCAGCTTTCTCCTAGCATCCTGCATAGGACTGCGTAGCCGTTCAACCAAGTAAAGCCCTCTGTTTCTTCATTGGTGCTAACCCTCCTAATGTTTTCCCTGTCATCTTCATGCCTGGCTGGACCTGGGGGGTCTAAAATTAAACAGTGCTGGGAAAGACTGAGAAATGTCACAATGGTGCCACAGAAAAAAAGCAGAGGCCGTGGCCCGATTATAGCAAGCTCAGAGATATGCCAACAACTAATTTGAAAAAAACAAAAATTGTCATTTAAATCTAAGCCTTTTGCTTTTCAGCAAGGAAGGCAAACTTCTGGCTGCTCCCAACATATTACTTTTTGTCAAAGGTAACAGTCTGGGAAATGATGGTAATAAATGAAGAGCATGCACACCCCAGTATTTACTCCAAATACACAAGCAGAAGTATGATGTGTACCATGAATCTTTGGTGTAAAATGCTCTTAATAGATCAACTATAAAAGTGTCTGTTTACATATCTACACAACATATTTGAACAAAAGCATAGCCGTGCACATTTAAACCAGTGTTTAAAAATCTTAATATTAGCCACACTGGACCTTTCTTAAAATATAAAATGAACTTCTCAATGAAAACAACATACATTACGCATGTTTTTAGAAATTGACTTTTTTTGCACAATTGTTACTTTATCTTTAAATAGAGGCCCAATGCATGAAAATTCATGCAAGAGTAGGCCTTCCCTCCCCCTGCTGCCGGCACCAGCTTCCCTCCAGCACCCGGGACCGGACTGGCTTCCCTCGGGCCACCCGCAGGCACCCTGAACACGGGCTGGCTTCCCTCTGGCCCTGGCTTTGTCAGGAAGGACATCCGGAATGACATCGGTCTAATTAGCATATTACCCTTTTATTATTATAGACTAGAGGCCCAGTGCATGAAATTCATGCACAGGGATGTGTGTCCCTCAGCCCAGCCTGCACCCTCTCCAATCTGAGATCCCTCTCACAATCCAGGACTGCTGGCTCCCAACTGCTTGCCTGCTTGCCTTCCTGATTGCCCCTAACCACTTCTGCCTGCCAGCCTGATCACCCCCTAACCACTCCCCTGACAGTCTGATTGATGCCTAACTGTTCCCCTGCCAGCCTGTTTGCCCCTAACTGCCCTCCCCTGCAGGCCTGGTCCCCCCCAACTGCTCTCCCCTGCAGGCCTGGTTCCCCCCCAACTGCCCTTCCCTGCAGGCCCGGTCGCCCCCAACTTCCCTCCTCTGCCGGCCTGGTCACCCCTAACTGCCCTCCCCTGCAGGCTTGATCACCCCCAACTGCCCTCCCTTGCAGGCCTGGTCCCTCCCAACTGCCCTCCCCTGCTGGCCTGATCGCCCACAACTGCCTTCCGTTGCAGACCTGATCCCTCCCAACTGCCCTCCCATGCTGGCCATCTTGTGGAGGCCATCTTGTGTCCACATGGGGGCAGACATCTTGTGTGTTAGAGTGATGGTCAATTTGCATATTACTCTTTTATTAGATAGGATTGTTCTCCCCAACCAACCCAACCCTCCTTTCACAAAACAAGATCACCTGGCTTCAAATGTATACCCTTTTAATTCAAGATAATGTCTTTGGAGTTTAGACGTAGATCAGCAAACTGCAGGCTGTTTTCTAAACAGAGTTTCATTGGAGTATAGCTATGTGCATTTATTTACTCATTACCTGTGGCTGCTTTTGTGCTCAGTGGCTACTGAGACAAAGACTGTATGGTTCGAGCCACGCCTAAAATTTTTAATCTCTGACCCATTACAGAAAAAGTTTGTGAATCCCTGGTTTAGAGCAATAGGTATCAACATTGACTGCATATTAGAATCATGTGGCGAGCTTTCAAAAATTTCAGTGCACAGGTGTTTCCCCTAAGTAAAAAAAAAAAAAAAAAAATCAATATCTCTATGGGTGGGACTCCAGTATTGTGTAAGTCACTTGGGTCATTGTAATGTGCAAACAAGGTTGAGAATCACTAGAGGCACCTTATATTGCCAGATCCTGGAGTACTGGCCCAATAGAAATACTCTCTGAATTAGTTTAATATCTATCAAATGGGATACAGAATACCTGCTTCATAAGTTTGCTGTGGGTGCTCAACCTCTGTGATCTTCCATTCCTTAAAAAAAAAAAAAAAAAAAAAAAAACTTTCAAATAGCTATTGCCCCTGTAATAAGCCTTTCTTCTCACAATTTTTAAAATTCCCTTTGTAATAAAGAATAAAGCCCCAATGATGAGCACTCTTAGTTGTTAACACTGTTCTTTAAGAGCTGCTATAAGATCTTTCTCTTAAATGAAGGCTTTCTTAAGGCTCTGCTCTGAGTTCTCTGTAGGCAGCTTTCATAAAAGAGATGAATATTCAAAAAGACCATTGTGTATGTAAATCAGAAGATTCTTATATAATAACTAGTGGCCCGGTGCACAAAATTTGTGCACATTAAAAGGGGATTAATAAGAGGAAATATTTTAATATTGCTATTTGCCCTTTCTCTATAATAGAAGTATCAGAGATGAAAGAAAATTAGTAAAATGTATATGAAAATCTTCCTCCTGTCAGAGTCTGGGGTGCACCATGGGACCCAGAGTCAAGTCCCCGCCCACCCACATGCACCTCAAAATCGCACGAGACCCAGACCAGCCATCACCCCCCCCATTGGGCTAGATCCAGACCTGGCCTGTCTCACCCTTGTCAAGCCTCACTAGGTGAGGGGCACAGTTTCAGGTCCCCTGGCCTGGTGCTGGGGGGAGGGGTGTGGCCTGAGGTGCCCTGTCAAGCCCCATGGGGTTGGGGGGGGCGGGCACAGCCTCAGGTCCCTGCTGATTGCTTATTAAGTCTCATTACGGGAACTCAGTCTCCGCTGTGGGTACAGCCATCTTGTGTTACGGAAACCTTGCCTCCACTGTGGGCGCAGCCATCTTGTGTTAGGGAACCCTCCCCTCATCCCGCCTCCACTGTGGGTGCCACCATCTTTGTGGTGGAGTGACAGTCAATTTGAATATTCCCTCTTTATTATATAGGATAAATGTGATTCTACCTTACAAAGATTTCCATATTAACTAGGTTTCTATCTTTGTATTATGGACCAGCTAAGTTAGTGAGTCTCCAAAATGAGATACAAATAAAGACCACCCAGAGTTATAACCATAGTGCATAACAGATAAAAACTACCACACACACACACACACACACACACACACACACAGAAAGAGGGGGGAAGGAAAGAGAGAGTGTGTGTGTTGGAGGACGGAAGAGAGAGAGTCACCAAGGGAATAAGAAGAACTCTAATCTCTCCTGCCATTTTTCATCTACTATGACCCCAAGTTCATCAGTTCATGTCTCTAAACTTCAGGTTCTCATATATTTCTTTTTAAATGTGATTATAGAGTCAAATCAGACACTTTCTGAGAACCTAGTTTGATGAGTCTGTGATCTCAATGCACTTCTAGGAATGTATCCTGTCAATATTTTCTGGTGAAATGCCTCCTGACCCACACCCACACTCCAATACACATGAACTCTGGGCTTTATGGCTTATGTATAGTTGAATAAGCATTCCAACCAATCCTTCATTTTACAGGTATTATTTGATAAGTGTTTGAGCCTCTTCTATGAGCTGATCATTGTTCTAGGCACTGGGGTCTCAGATAAAAAATAAAGATTAGATTCCTGCCCTCTTAGAGTTTAAAATTTGTGTTTGATCTGAGATGCAAATCACAAATAACAACTCACTTTATTCATATTTATTTGTTTCTTTATAGTAATTCAGCCTTACAACTATGTAAATTTTATAGATGAGAGGATGAACTCTTAACAAGGTTTTAGAGATTGTTCAAGATCCCAAAGTCAGGACTTTAACCTTTGTTGTTTGATCCCACATCGTATCATATTTACGAGGCCTATTGATTCTTCCTTATCTATAACTCTTCCTGGCTCTATACTGTTAACTTTTAACAAATTAAAGCATTATATCACTTGTACATAATGGCACATTTCCCGATATGTTGAAGACTTGTTTCTCTAGGTTGCCTCTACCTTGGCAGAAAACCAAGGAGAGGGGAATGGGGACAGATATGAATGATGGGAAATGGGGATTGCAGCAAGAAAAAAAAAATCAAACAAGCTGAAGATGAAGTCCCCTCTCTGGCTTTCTCCCAACCTCTTATATTCTATGTGTCCATTGTTGTGCATTGCTTATGTGGCTGATTATATTTTCCAAATACCTGCTCTTCCAGAAGTGGTCTGTAGTTTTTCCCTTATTCCTGGGTGTGCCTTTCTGACGCCCTTCTAAAACATAATGCTGTGTGATTTTTAAGATTGAGTTTATCTTGGGATACTTACCCTGGAACCTGGCCACTATATATGAGGAAAGTCAGGCTCTCTGTACTTTGACTGCTCTACCCTCCTGGCCCAGCTAATTCCCATGCATTCTTCAATATCACTTCACCTGGGAAGCCTGACCAGATTTTCCAAGTATGAGTTCCGTCCTCTCCTCTGGGAACCTCTTCCCATACTTCTTGTGGACTGTATCCTACTGTGTGTAATTGCCTGTTGCCCTGACTGGACTGAGAACAGACTGAGAGTTGGAGTTGTCTCTTGATTATCTCTCCCGCAGCTAGCACAGCACCTTGCACAGGGTGAGCACTTAATAAACACCTGTTGAGGTAATGAATCATGTGAGTATGGGGGGGGGGATGGGCACAGCTCAGCAGCAGGCCATGTGAAGAAGAACTATGGACTTTAGTTCCTGCTGAGCTTAGTATTTAGTCAGAAGTGGAATAATGTCACCAAGAACTCTAAGACACTCTCAGGCTGCATTAACAGAAGTTTAGTATCTATATATATAAAAGCCTAAGCAACTGAATGACCAAATGACCGGTTGCTATGATGCGCACTACCAGGGGGCAAACGCTCAATACAGACGCTGCCCCTTGGTAGTCAGTGCACTCCCACAGTGGGAGCACCACTCAGCTGACTGATGGTCACCAGAACACAGGGCTCATGGCTCTCCTGATCAGGACTGACTGGGCACGAGCCCGCAGCAGGCGCAGTGAGGCCGGGATGAGCGAGAGTGGCAGGCAGGAGTGGCAAGTGGCATTGGACTGCCAGTTTTGGCCCAATTCCCACAGGCCATGCTGAGGGACCCCACTGGTGTATGAATCCATGCACCAGGCCTCTAGTAAATAATAAGGGAGGTGATAGTCCTGTTCTATGAGTTTTTACTCTGAATCTATCTAGACCAGTGGTTGGCAAACCATGGCTCGCGAGCCACATGCGGCTCTTTGGCCCCTTGAGTGTGGCTCTTCCACAAAATACCACGTGTGGGTGCGCACATAGAGTGCAATTGAAACTTCATGGCCCATACGCAGAAGTCGGTTTTTGGCTCTCAAAAGAAATTTCAATCGTTGTACTGTTGATATTTGACTCTGTTGACTAATGAGTTTGCTGACTACTGATCTAGACTATTGTTCCTTTTCTCATGTCACTTTTGAATATGTTCTATCTTCACTCTTAAGAGATAAAATTGTATTTTGAACTGTGATTAAAAAAAAAAAAAAAGACAACACCAAGGTGTGTTTGCCTAGAGAAGGAAAAACCTCAGGAGAAACCTTACTGCATCTTCAACGTCACTGGCTAGCTGTCCTGGGAGGAAGGGGAAAGCTTGTGCTGCTTGATTAATATGTAATGTGCTTGTCAAGTGGCGTTCCTCTAACAAGAAAGACATGTTTACCGCAATCCGGAATGTGTGCTTTAAAAGATGAACAGTTTCCACATCTTTCCTGAAACACAGGAAAACCTTCAGATCTTAAAAAGGCTGTTGTAAGTGTTGGGAAGGTAGAGAGCTGTGCTTATTTTGCATATTAATTAAGGCTGATTTTGAGAATGAGTGCCACTGCAGAGGCAGGAAAGTGGCCCTGTGACCCAGAGGTGTGTGTGCTTCCTGCACTGAAGGAACAGAGCCGAGGGCTATGTGTGCCAGGGTCCTTGGAAACATTCAGGGGCTGAATCGTATCCGTTCCTGAGTATCCGCCCTTGGCAGGGTTATACCTGGCTTCTAAGAGTGAGTGCTCAGTGCATGAAATCATCATCTGTAAGCCCTCATTACTCTGCAAGTAAAATGGATGTTTATTCAAAAGCAATTATGCTCACTCTGTAGAGAGATTACCATTAAACCTGCATTTTCCGTAACGTTGGCATTGATACAACTCTCATTACTGGAGATGCCACTTGGAGTATCTTTCAAAGTGGAAGAAGGAAGGTGTGAGGGAGGGAACGAACTGGGTTCCAGCTCTGGGTCAGGTACTGTCTTTGACACTTTTTAAAAATATATATTTTATTGATTTTTTACAGAGAGGAAGAGAAAGGGATAGAGAGTTAGAAACATCGATGAGAGAGAAACATCAATCAGCTGCCTCCTGCACACTCCCTACTGGGGATGTGCCTGCAACCAAGGTACATGCCCTTGACTGGAATTGAACCTGGGACCCTTCAGTCCGCAGACCAACACTCTATCCACTGAGCCAAGCCGGTCAGGGCTGTCTTTGACACTTTTATTCCTCACAACACAACCTCGTGAAATTTTAGCTGTAATTGTCTCCACTCTTCAGTTGAAGAAATGAATCTCACAGAAGTAAAGTCACACACTAGGGCAGTAGAGCTGGCAGGTGCTAGTGCTATGATTTGTGTCTGTGTCTACCTGGCTCCCAGTGCCTGCATTCTTCCCACTACCTAGACCACGCTATGCCCTTTCCCAGTGGATGCTTACTGAGCACTCACTACACTGTGCTTTAAGGAATCCACACTACCTGCTGAGGGAGAGAAATAGAGAAAAGAAAGGCATGTGCACAAATAATATAATCCAAGATAGGAAGTTATAGGATGGAAATAAAGTCAGAAAACTGTAAGTTAATTCCAGGAAAGAAAAGCTAGCTTCCATCCTGGGAAGAAATTCTAAGGGAAAAATCTAGGTCAGGGTCTTGTGAACAAATATGTGAAGTGTGAGAAGAAACCACAGCAACCCAAAACAGTATCAATGTGGATCCTTTGATTTTTGCTTCCTCCTCCAGAGTGTAGGTTAATTTCCTATTTGACCTCCTCCCCTGGCCTCCTAAGGGACTAGGGACGGAATGGGAACATGAACCTGGCTTTCCTTTTCCCCCCTCTTCAATACAAACCTGGGCTCAGATAGTCAGATCTTTTCAGATTTTTAAAAAATGCATTGTGCAGCCCTGGCCAGCATTCGCAGTGGTTAGAGCATCATCCCCATGAACCAAAGGGTCTCGAGTTCAATTCCCAGGCAAGGGCATGTACCTGGACTGCAGGTCCATTCCCTGGCCCCAGTCTGGGTGCATGCGGGAGGCAACCAATAGATGTGTCTCTCTCACATTGATGTTTCTCTCTCTCTCCCCTCCCTTTCACTCTCTCTAAAATCAATTGGAAAAATATCCTCTCAGATGAAGATTTTAAAAAGTATTATGCAATGTTAAAAATATAAAAAGTTATGTAATGAATAATAAAACAAACAATCCTCCCTTTTTAAAAAAAAATGTTACCCAAGTAGTTGATGCCTTTACTTTGCTTCCCTGAATGTATTTCCTGCCCTCTCCTTCAAAGGAAAGCACTATTTGGCATTTGGTATTGATAATACATAGTCATATTTGAAAATGTTTACTGCATATGCATATGCAAATGCAGATATTTTAGGTATTTGTTGTTATAATTAGTGAAAAATGGTATCTTATTGTGTTGTAATTCTTTGTTGTTGGTAGGAATGAAGTTGGTTTTTATATATTCATCTTACATCTAAAAACCTTACTAATTCTCTTATTGTAATAGTTTGTCTAGCTATTCTTGTATTTTCCCTGAAATATTGTGTGTGTTTATACAGTTTCACTATAGAATACTAGAGGCCTGGTGCACAAAATTCGTGCATGTGGGGGTGTCCCTCAGCCCAGCCTGCACCCTCTCCAATCTGGGACACCTCGGGGGATGTCCGACTGCCAGTTTAGGCCCAGTCCTGCAGGGATCGAACAACCCTCTCACAATCCGGGACTGCTGGCTCCTAACCACTCGCCTGCCTGCCAGCCTGATCGCCCCCTAACCGCTCCCCTGCCAGCCTGATTGACGTCTAACTGCTCCCCTGCCGACCTGATTGCCCCCAACTACCCTCCCCTGCTGGCCCAGTTGCCCCTAACTGCCCTCTCCTGCAGGCTTGGTCTCCCCCAACTACCCTCCCCTGCTGCCCATCTTGTGGTGGCCATCTTGTGATGGCCATCTTGTGAAGATGTGGGGGCAGCCATCTTGTGATGACATGGAGGTGGCCATCTTGTGATGATGTGGGGGCAGCCATCTTATGATGATGTGAGAATGCGAGGGCCACCTAGGCTTTTATTAGTATAGATAGATTCCACTGCAACTTGTTTTGTTTTTTTTTGTTTCTTTATTTTTTCTTTATTTTATTATTATTATTTTTTGGCTTTTCTAAAGACAAGGAAATTTATTTCCTGAGGTCACAACACAGGAAGTGGACTCAGCCCCCAGCTGTGCAGCACTCTTAGTGGGGCTAGAGCCTTACCGACATGCCGATGGACCAGGAAGCTTGTCGTGAAATGTCCAATTGCCTCTATTAGTGTTTGAACCATGGAAAGCCAGCCCATAGCTGGTGTCAAGGGCAGATAGAATCATTGACATTGATCATTTCAGCTGTAGTGCATTTCTATGTCATTTTATTATTATTGGATGAGTACACTGTAATTCACCTGATTATTCTTTTAATGGTCATTTAAATTGTTTTGGGCTTTTTGTAGGTATTTTGTTTGTTTGAAGTTCTGTTCTTTGTTTCTTTTAAGTGCTGAGCACTTCTGTATGTGAATTAGTGTAAACCATTGAGGGTTTCTGAGCTGAAAGTATATAACTCAGCGTTTAATTTTTGTGTATAAGTTCTTGTTATACCATATTTTCACCACACTTGGGATTATCAGACTTTCACATTTTGACCTGTGTTATAGATGTAGGATATCTCCAAGTAGTTTAATTTACCTCTTTCAGGTTACCATTGAGGTTTAAGATCTTTCATTTTTCTTTCATGTTTCTCCTGAGAACTGATTGTGGGGGGTCTTGCTATGCTTTATTGAGTCATTTTACTATTTGATGTTTTAATCTTTTTTTTTTTACATTCTAGATAATTCTTTTATAGATTGGAATGTTCTCTTTAAATGAAGGTTTATTTTTATTAAATAAAATTAGTCAAATTTTACCAAATCTTGCTTTCTGGTTTATGCAATTTGTGCCTAATTTAAGAAATCTTTCAAACCCTAAGTTCAAAAAGATAGTCTATTACATTGTTTCTGAAAGTTATATATTTTCCTCTTTTTTGTATTTGGATTTTTAGTCTGTTTGGAATTAACTTTTACAATACAGATTAATTGGGGATCTAATTTTATTGCTTTCCAAGTGCATGCCAATTAGCCAAGCAACATTCACTAATTTGTTTGTCTTTCACTCATGTGTAGTACTATGCAACCTCTGACATATAAAAGTTTTAAAGTTTATGTGACTCTGGAGACTGTTTTATTCCATTGATCGATTTGTTGTTGTTGTTTTTTTTTCTTGGCACTAATTCCATATTCTTTTACTCTGAACCTTTCTTTATAATATTTTTTTTCATTGAGAAAAGTGTTAATTATGTCTTATCTATTTTTTGAGTTATAACTGACATATAATATTGTATAACAAAACTGTACAATGTATTTATATAATATATTTATATATATTGCAATACCATTACCCCTGTGGCATTAGCTAACATTTCTATCACCTCATGTAATTATCATTTTATTTTTGAATAATTGAGAACAATTAAGATCTAGTCTCAGTAACTTTGAAGTTTATAATACAGCATTGTTGATGATAATCATTATGATATACACTAGATCTCCAGAACTTATCTGGAAGTCACAAGTTGATACCCTTAAACAATATCTCTTAATTCCCCAAACCCCCAGTACCATTCTACTTTCTGTTTTGATGAGTTCAGCTTTTTTAGATTTCACATGCAAGTGATATACAGTATTTGTCTGATATATCACTTAGGCTTCCTCTCTTTTTTCATTATTTTTTTTTAAAATTTCCTTTGACTGTGTTATTGGAAAGTTCCCATCTTCTAGCTCACTGATTCTAGGTTCTGTTTCATCTCTTCTGCTGTAGACGCTCTCTATTGAAGTTTTCTTTTCATTTATTAAATTTTTCAGCTCCAGTATTTGTTTGGTTTGTTTCTGTCTCTTGTTAAAATTCTTATTTTGTTCATGAATTATTTATCTTATTTTGTTGAATTATCTTTTTGTGTTTTCTTGTGGGTTGACAGCTACTTTATGTCAATTCTGAGATATCATTCTGACTTCTATTATGATTGTTAAGTCTAACTGTTATTCCTACACTCATTTATTTTCTCCCTCTCTGACTATTTTTAAGATCTTCTCTTGGTCTTTAATGCCCTACATTTTCTCCAATGCACATCTAGATATATGTTTTTATTCATTGACTTGAGACCTCTTTGTTTTCTGACTCTGATGATGTATTTTTAACCAGTTCTAGAGCATTCTCACATGTAATATAATATATTGCCTTTTTAACATTCTCCATATTCTCTTCTCTGAGTCTCATTTTGACTATGTTAGTCCTTCTCATTCTATTATTCATGTCTCTAATGTTTTCATTTTTTTGTTTATGCTGCATTCTGTATAAGTTCTTCAGGTATCTTGCACATTCACTAATTATCTCTTCACCTATTTCTATTCTTCTTTCTAACCCAGATGAGAGAGCATTATGGGGGGTGGGGGAGTGGTATATTTTTTAAGTACTTATTTTTTAACTTCTGGGAGTAGAATGTGGTTCTTTTCAAATACATTGAATCATTTTTAATAATAATATTCCAGGCTTGTGTTTTGGGCTCTATGTTGTATTTCCTTAAACACGTTAAATATTCTTATATTCTGTACAATAACTCCCAAAATCATGAAGTCTCTGGTATCTAATTCTGCTGTTTGTGATTTTCTCAACCTTGGTGTCTTAGATTCTCTAAGGGGAATTTACATTTACACTACTACCAGCATCCCTGAAGCGCCATAAATCCAAAATTACTTATCATACATTTTGTACTTGAAATTTTACAAACCACACAGTGTATAGATTCACACTCCAAACCTGCTTGAGATATGGCTGATAGTTACAAATTCTCACTGAGACATTTATTCACTACTTCCAGAGCTAACACCAATAAACAAACAATTCTCCTTGTGACTTTGCTTTGCTGGCAGGCTTTTTATTCTCTCTAAACTACCCTTTAACATAAATACAGCCTTTGAGGTTCTCAGCTATATGTACGTAAGAGTCCTAAATTCTAACTCTTCACCCTCTGTGGGTCTAAAGCCATTAAATCTCAAGACTCTGGATAGCTGGTCTTGGCAAATGCCTCCAAAGCAACCACTCAGCACTTATTTATCACTAGTTTGTTCCCTCTCTGTTTATGATCTCTGGAGATTTTCTCATGTGCTTATGTAAGGGAGAGTGCAAGTGAGTACCAGTGAGCTTGGCTATGAATTTTAAAAGGTTTGTCATTATTCAGTGTCTAATATTTTTAGACATTTCAGAAAATCTCACCTGCCAGTTTACTGGAAGCATGTTTGTTTCATTAGCTGAGGTGATTGATTCACTTTTGATTGGGATTAGTGTTTATAGTCTAAAAGTTTGCAAAAATCAAAGAAGACTTTATCTGGAAATTTCTGCCTGGCATACATTCTGTCATCTAAAAAATAATGACTTCCCAGTTTTGCCTGGAAAGTGAAGAGTGTCACATTTTAACAGTAAGCATTATTCAAAATATGGCTTAAACATAACTTCTTCAATGAGGTGTCTCTGATTACTTTATATAAGTAGACCAGCCCCCATATGCATACATTGTTATTATCTATCACCCTCTTTGTTTCCTTGATATTGTAATATGTTCAAATCAATTATTTGTTATATGTCTATCAATCCCTCTGGAATGCAATAGAACATAAGTAGCATGAAAGCAAGGTTTATAACTGCTTTATTTATCACTATTTCACTATTACCTTAAACAATGTATGATCCATAGAAAGAACTAAAATATTCATTAACTTAATGAAAGAATAAATAAAGGGAAAAAGAAAACCTGCCTCAAAAATTATTAAGTAGCAAGTCTCTACTCCTAACATTAGTTGCCCATTTCCAAATGACATATTATAAGACAACTTAAACAACAATATTCTAAAGATTTTTTCCTCTGAGACAACCAGTATATTTTTTTACATTTTGTGACAAGTAACCAAAATATTGACATGATATTATAAGCTATACTTCAAGCCTATGCTTTTTTTCTAAATAATTAAAATTAATAAGTTTGGAATGGAAGCAAAAATGAATATTTGTGGATAAAATTATTGTTATGTTAAAGTTGTTTATTGAGCCATTACCCTGAGAACTCAGCTGCCTTATGCTATCACTACTCAAAATATTGGATGACTAATAATGGCAGGGATAATAACAGAATGTTACTCAATCCAATCCTTACAGGTTAATTGTGTGATTAGTTTTGCTAGCACATGCACATTATAGATCAGGAAACTGAGACTCAAGGAAATTTAATTAATTGTCCAAGATCATATTAAGTGATTAAGGTAAAATTGGATCAAAATACTCTTCCTTTTAAACAAACATGCACTGTGATACCTTGAAGCAAGAAAGTCACGCAAGTGGTCCCAGGCCCTGAATGTTGTACTCTGCAACAAAGACGACTTGTGGGGGAACAAGAGTTGGTCAAGTGGTAGTCAGTGCTCAAGAACACCTGCCCCTCATATGCACACAAATTCCATGAACTCAAGGAAAGTAAAAGAATACTACACCATTCTTTGATTTTGTAACCCCTCACCACTGCCTTTTACCTAATTTTACAAAGTTAAATTCATTGTGAGATTAAGAAGAAAAGGAGAAGGTGAATGTAAAATTTATTAAGGGGTATATACCACACCTCCAGTCCAGGAATTGCTCTGAAAACAGAGAAAGCCACAAAAAAATAATTTACTTTGTACTAAGAACTATGCTCTATTCTATACACAAAATGATTGCACTTAAAAGTCACATAACAGGATATAAGGTAAAAAACGTTAACTCCATTCACAGCTGAGGAAATGAAAATCTGGCACCATAGCTAGCAGTATTCCTATGGTGTGATTGGCAAGGGGTGGAGCTGGGATTTGACCCAAGTTCTTGTATCACGTCACGGTACTGCTGGCGTTATGTTTGGAGTTTTATCTAAAAGAAGAGAGGGCGGAACATTAAGGAAGAATTTTGATCTTCTCCTGAGATTGCAGGAGGGTGCATGAAGAAGACCTTCCTGGGCCTAATGTTACCTGTCAATGCATATTTATTGTGTCTACTTTGGCCCAACACAGTGCAAGATGCTAATAGGGATGAGTCATCTGCTCTCCCATTGCACTTTGTCTCTCTCTCACCAGCATCACTGAGTATTATGATACTTAGTACTGTGATTTATGAGAAAAACTTACCTTTATGTAGCACCCTACACTTCACAAAGGACTTTCAGGGATATGTCATTTGATCTAATTTATGAACATGCTTTATCTGTCTACTGGATCTGATTCAACTTTGTATATGCCCATGTTGACCCTCCCTGTCCCCAGTCCTAACTAAGCCAAATAAATTGAAAAAAAAAATGGGGTATTCCAAAGTCTGGAACAGGTATATTTACAGTTTTCTTATGTTCAGGAAGCAGCAAGTAAATAAATATTCATGGGATTTTATAATTGCCTTTTTCCAATGCAGTGATTACTCTGAACACAATGCTGTTCTCCATCTAAAAATAAGTCTCACCACAAAGTGTATCCCACTAACCATTTCAACCTCTGTGGGAATAAGCAATGACCCAAGTCCCACATAAGTCAACCCCACTATTTGAGCAGTGGACAGCGACTTTTCATCCTCTCCAGTGTTCAGCCACAGAGTTGGTTAGGAGTTCTATCCTAACTTCCTTCCCTTTCTCACAGGCCTGTGTCTCCCAGGCTCTTCATAGCCCTGAGGCATGACGAGGCTGTAATGGGAATGAGGCTTTCCATGAACATCTGTATTTGGCCCTGGTGGCCCTGGCTGCAAGTGCATGTAAAGTCTTTAGTGGTAAGGAATTGGACTTTCCATCTAATTGGCAATTCTAGGCCTAAACATCCAGCTGGAAATTAATAGTATTCTGAACAAAATTGTGTTCCCCCACAATTCATATGTAGAAGCTCTAACTCCCAGGACCTTAAAATAGAATGTGACTGTATTTGGAAATAGGGCCTTTAAGTGGGTAATTGAGTTAAAATGCCATCAGAGTGAGTGCTAATCCAATTTGACCAGAGTCTTTATAAAAGAGGAGGTGAGAACATACAAAGAGACCTCAGGTATGTACACACAGGAATGGCCATGTATGTGCACAGTGAGAAGATGCCCATCTGCAAGCAAGGAGAGAGGCCTCAGGAGAAACCAAACATGCTGATATCTTGATCTTGGACTTCCAGCTTCTAGAACTGTAAGAAGATAAATCTCTGTTGTTTTAGCCACCCAGTGTGTAATATTTGTTATGGCAGCCGAAGCAAATTAATACATATAGCTCAGATGTAATTTTTAATAATCAAGTAAATCTAATTTTAAAACCCTACAATGTGTACTTTTTCTCTAGTCTCTCTTTATACCTCTGAAAGCCTCCATATAAAAGCAAAGAGATAGTCGGCAGAGACCATAGAGTGTAAAGCAAGAACTATGGGCGTTCATTGACCATGGATAATGAAAACTGGCATGATCAGGGAAGAGATTCTAGAGCTTACACTAAAGCTGTATCTTGTTGATAAAAGAAATTTTCAGAATAGAGCAGCAGGCCATACTGAATAGGGGAAAGATCATGAAGCTTTATCTTTCAACACTTAGTGAATCACAGGCACCAGGTATTTAATAGCTGAAATAAGAAAGAATAAAGGGAGTTCCTTCAAATATTTATTAGAAACCTACTGTGTGCCAGGCATTAAGCCAGATAGTCACTGGAAGCAAACAAATAAAAATAATTATTACCCATGAAAAAATCCACAGGCAAGCAGGAGAGACAAGCAAATACATAACAAAATAATTACATAACATGACAAATGTCTCAACCAAATGCTGGGGAAACAAATAGAAGAAAGCCAGTAGCTGGGGTGAAGCAGGGAGCATCACCCACAAAGTGGCTGGTGAGAGAACCATGAGGAGTAGCCAAGGATAGGGAATTCACATGACAGGATTCCTTCGGCAAAGGCATTCTGGGTAGAGGAAACATGGCAGGATCCATACTCCAAAATCTAGGAGAAAAGCACGTGGAAACAGATGATGAAGGTCTTGTGGAAAGTTCTTCCCCTAGCCTGCTTATTTTTCACTTGTTTGTACTTATTTAGCTTATGCTTACTTAATTGGCATATAATTTACCAAAGATTATTCAACCGGAAAATTCATTAGACTCTATTACAATGACCACACAAATTAATAGTATCTCATTGTTCTGCCTAAATGGGATTTGAAACTTTATCTGGTGCATGTTGTTATTTTTTAACAATTACTGGGCAACATACTTAGAAACATAGTTATAACAAACTTTAAATGCTTTACTTAATCAGCCTACATAGACTTGCTATTTTTTTATCTGTACACCAGTCCTGCCTTTCTCTTGATTCCATGCTGCTCCTCAGGAGACCTGAGAATTAATGAGACATTCCTTAAGGACATTTGTGGGGCTTTTTTCCCCCCTAAATCATTTTCTTAGTTCATGAAAGAAAAACCAAAACATATGCACTGATCCTCCAAGAAATTCTGCTGGGTTTTGGGCAGGGCTCAGGAAGCATTTTTAGAGGCAGGTATGTTCAGTTTGTTGCAGGCCAATCAATACCTTAGCATCTGTGGGAGAGTGGTGTCCATAGAAAGGAATGTTTTGACAGACTGTTTACTGTCACTTGGGCTATACCTGAGGGCTGTTTGGGAGCAGCTGGTATAGAAGTTTGCTTACTTCCATCATCTCCATCCACATGGTTAATTAGCAAGGCTGGCCCCAGGCCAAGTGACAGAAGCAAGGATGTCTGTGATTCCTGCAGCTTCCCAAGACTGTCTGATGCTCTCATCCACTGCCTCCTGCCACCTCCAACCCCAGGCTCAAAGAATTCAGCACACAAAGGAAATAAGGAGGTTGTGTGGACCAACTCCAATCCCTTAAGCAATTAGAGTTTGGAGTATTCAATACTTTTCCTGGTATCTGAGCCTATCTTTGAGTGTTTTGTTTTATTTTTAACTATTAGAAACTATGTCCTTATTTTGAGCAGAAATTCATTCACTCCTTCAGTTTTTATTGAGTACCTACTGTGTTCCACACATAATTCTGTGTTAAGGGAATACAAAGGCTCTCAAGGGATCATTTATTGCAAGAGGAAAAGAGCCCCACTGCCTTCATTCATTCTTTAGTGTCCTTTGGGTCTTATCTATTCCTTGTGTCTATTGTCATTTTTATTGGTTTTATTTACACTCTAGATCCACTCACTTTACTACTCTGCATTTTATATACAAGTGATCCATCACCAGCTCCTCCCCCATTGCAGCCAACCTCACTCCTCTGTCAGAAGCAGGGAGTTTCATCTCTTGGTACTGTTTGGCGTCCCCTCTTTTATTCATCTGGTAAACTCCTTCCTTCTCGCTTCTCTGCCCTCAGGTCCCTTAGTGCACTTTGTCTTACACAGGGGACCATGACACTTTTAACTCTTAATAACTAGCCCAGTGACTGGCATATCAGGGCTCAGTCAGTGTTTACCAACTTCATTGGTCTTTTCTGAGATTAAAGGAAGGCCCCATGAGACCCATTAAGGAAACTGTTATTGAGCAAATGCCCACATAATGCCAGGGCCAGTGTACTGGCAGCTCTGTTCTGCCTGTGCTTTGCCTTGGCTTGCAATCGCAAATCTCCCAACTTTGCATCCTCTTCCTGATTCCCATCCTTTTCCAATCAGCCAGCCCTTTTAGCCCTTCACCTCCTTTTGCCTTTCTGTGCACTTTCTCTGGAGGTTTAGAGAATTAGTTCTGGCTTTTCCCACACCACACTAGGGTCTCAGGACTGTAAGTCTACTACCACCTAACTAAACTCCAGCTCCGCCCTGGGTGGGCTACTGCTCATGTACAATGTGGAACACAGGACTTTGCTTCTAGTCTCCTGGGCACACCCTGGGAAGACAATCGCATCCATTCTGAAACATCCTGGAAACTTAGCTTTGATTTCTATGGCTAGGACCCTTCCAGCCTCTCACAAGCATCTAGGTTCTCATCATCTGCCTTTCAGGATTTCTCTACCACCTATGAGTCTCCTTCTCTGTGGTTCATAGGTTAAAGCTGTACTCTAAGCCCACTAGTCTCATGACTTTTTCTTTTTTTTCCTCCTCTTTATTCTCCCCTCCCCTCCTCCTCCTCCTCCTTCTTCCTTTCTCTCTCTCTCTCTCTCTCTCTCTCTCTCTCTCTCTCTCTCTCTTTCTTTCTGCATTGAGCACATATCTACCTATAATTTCAAAAGTCTACCCTGTAACTCACTATTATTTCTGAAATTTCTGAATAATTTATATCTCCCTGTGTTTACTGCATATGGACCACTTATGCCAGTTTCTTTTACAGTGAGTAGGAGTAAAATCATTAGGGAAAAGCATATTATTTAATAAGAGAACAATATTCACCATACGATAGTACACGTTTAACAATTATCAGTAGTTTTGTTTTTTTTTTCCAAAGAAATCAGTGTTTCTCATTTTCCTCTTTGAAGTCATCAAATGTTAGGTTAGAAAACTTTTAGTCTAGAAGTTATACATTGGTGATCCACAAACCAAAGTTGATTGCATATTTTTCCAACAGTGAGTTTTAAAACTTTTGTATTGTAATATATTTATATTCCTCAGTTCACAGAGGCCCTGGCACTCCCTATTGTCACATAAAACAGGCACATCACTCACACAGCTCCTGAAAGCATGCTAGCTCCTGTCTAACCCTCTCTTTTGAGAATCAGAAAGCAGCAGTGATTAGCTCATGGTTGCATAACTAGTTAGTTGGAATGCTAACTCTACAATGCAAGCTGTCTAACTTTTAGCCCAGGGCTCTTCTGCTCTGACCAAAGTGCCTCCCTGAATACCTAATAAAATAGTATAAGCAGAATTTGCATTTTATTAGTCTACTAGTGGCCCAGCGCACGAAATTTGTGCACATTAAAAGGGGATTAATTAGAGGAAATAATTTAATATTGCTATTTGCCCTTTCTCTATAATAGAAGTGTCAGAGATGAAAGAAAATTAGTAAAATGTGCCAAAACCGGTTTGGCTCAGTGGATAGAGCGTCGGCCTGTGGACTCAAGGGTCCCAGGTTCAATTCCGGTCAAGGGCATGTACCTTGGTTGCAGGCACATCCCCAGTAGGGGGTGTGCAAGAGGCAGCTGATTGATGTTTCTAACTCTGTATCCCTCTCTCTTCCTCTCTGTAAAAAATCAATAAAATATATATATAAAAAAAAAGAAAATTAGTAAAATGTATATGAAAACCTTCCTCCTGTCAGAGTCTGGGGTGCACCATGGAATCCAGAGTCAAGTCCCCGCCCACCCACATGCGCCTCAAAATCATGTGAAACCCAGACCCGGCTGGCCCCCAGCCCCATTGGGCTAGATCCAGACCTGGCCAGTCCCACCCTCGTCAAGCCCTGCCAGGCAGGGGATGTAACCTCAGGTCCCCTGGCCTGGCGCCAGGATCGAGGGCATGGCCTGAGGTCCCCCAGCCCAGACCAGGGCGGGGGGCATGCCTTGAGGTCTCCTGTCAAGCACCGCCAGGTGGGGGACATGGCCTGAGATCCCCTGTCATCCCCACTGGGTGAGGGGCATGGCCTGAGGTCCCCCGTCAAGCCCTGCCAGGCGGGGGGAGGTGGGGAGGCTCAGCCTCAGGTCCCCTGGCCCGGCACCGGGAGGGGAGCACAGCCTCAGGTCCCCCATCAAGCCCCGCTGGGTGGCGGGGGCGCGGCCTGAGTTCCCCAAACCCAGCACTGGGGGTACACCTTGAGGTCCCCTGTCAAGACCTGCTGGGTGGGGAGCATGGCCTGAGGTCCCCTGTCAAGCCCCACCGGCTGGGGGGCATGGCCTCAGGTCCCCCAGCCTGATGCCAAGGCAGGGGGTGCGGCCTGAGGTCCCCCGACCCAGCACTGGGGGTGCACCTCAGGTCCCCTGTCAAGCGCCGCTGGGTAGGCGGGGCACAGCCTGAGGTCCCCTGTCAAGGCCAGCAGCAGGGGGGCTCAGCCTCAGGTCCCCTGGCCCGGTGCTGGGATGGGGGGGTTGTGGTCTGAGGTCACCCAGCCTGGTGCTGGGGTGGGGGGCATGGCCTGAAGTCCCCTGTCAAGCTCCACCTGGTGGGGGGCGTGGCCTGAGGTCCCCCAGCCTGACTCCAGGGTGGGGGCATGGCCTGAGGTCCGCTGTCAAGCCCCCCAGGGTGGGGGAGGGCGTAGCCTCATGTCCCTGCTGATTGCTCGTTAAGGCTCCTTATGGGAACTTGGCTTCAGCTGTGGATACAGCCATCGTTGTGATGGAGTGATGGTCAATTAGCATATTCCCTCTTTATTAGATAGGATAGAAAGAGGAAGAAGAGTCATGTTAAAAGTGAAACTACGTTTTACTGGCTCCTGCTCTACCCAGTGGATAGAGCGTCGGCCTGCAGACTAAAGGGTCCCGGGTTCGATTCCAGTCAAGGGCAAATGCCCAGGTTTCGGCTCAATCCCCAGCAGGACGCAGCCAATCAATGATTCTCTCTCATCATTGATGTTTCTATCTCTCTCTCTCCCTTTCCCTTCCTCTCTGAAATCAATAAAAAATATATATATAAATTTTTTTACTGGCTCCTGTTTAAACTGCACACAGAGGAAATTCCATCTCACTGTAAAAGCTGACCCAGTTAATGTCTTACCATCCTCAGTGGAGGAGTCTCACATGTGCTTCAAAACACATACATTGGCTAGTTGTCACATGGCATTTGACACATTCTTCCTCATCCAATGGTACATCTCTCCATCACTGATCTTGTCTGGCCATGAGGCCATTTGAGAGTGACCCACAATTGTCACTATACCCATTATTCTGCCAGGATGTTGTTAGCCAATATTGCCAAATCCTCAAATCCTGCCTTCTTATGTCCAGCATAGAAATGCTCTCCATAGGCCCACTTTGCACCATGAAAATCTGCTTGGGCAAATGCTTGCACATAAGCCTTCAGCTCCATAACTTTACCTTCTCTACCCAGACATGTCAATCCCTTTAAGTTTTAGCCAGGAATACTTGCTACTGTAATCCTTTCATGGATTTTATTTTCTTCTCTGAAGCTCATTTTCTTCCATGTTTAGAAACAGGTTGATCATGCCTTCCTCTGAGGGCTGTTGCAAGGATTAAATGAGATACTATCTGTGACAGTGCCTGGCAAGAGGCAGCATGCTGTATGAACATTAGGTCTGTAGTCAGTAGTTTATAAAGCCTTCTGTTCTCAGCTTCCACTTAGTTATTGGCCTCTGATGTTTAGTCATTATTTTTGTGTGTATCTAGTTTTTCTTTTAAAAAACAAACATGATATTTTAAAGTTGAAAGCCTAAACCAATTTGAATTTGCATAGCTCTTAGGTTATTAGATTCTTGGTAAACATCATAAGTCTTTTCCATGTGTATCAATTTTCAATTTAATTCAACTAATCACCCTTGAACACTGACTACTAGACCTGCAATGGATATATACATGTCTCTTTTCTAAGAAGTCATTTAACTAGATCTGACCACATTGTAATTTTACTATATGTAAACAGCAGATCTAAGAATGATCAAATGATATAGCAACAACTGATGCTGAATAGAATGCAGTGTTTGAAAACCTCACTCTATGAAAGTTCTCAGTCATGAGACCTAGATTGGAGCCTTAGTATGTCACCAAAACATTGTGTAACCTTGGGAATGCTTGCAAATTTTTATAATTTCAGATCCCTCATCTGGACAATGATAATTGAAGACTAATGCTACACTGTAGGATTGTGGTCAAGAATAAACAAAAGCCCATATGCAAAACACCTAATAAACTTTAAAATCTTTTAATACTTTAAGTGTTCATATCCCATATAAGTGATCTTTTTTAAAGCTTTATGATAATTTCCTCATTTTGCATAAAAATTATTGTCAGAACTGAATTAGTCTGTGAGGCAATTTGCTAAGACATGGCTGTTCTGCATTGAATTCATCTAGATCCCCCAAAAAGCAGACTCCAAGACCAGATTAAATATACAAGGATTCTCTTAAGGGCTATGCCTGTGTGAGAGAAAGCAGGCAAGTCACCAGGGAAGACTGGGAGAGCTAGCAGCAAGGCAAGTCTCTGACTCCAAGCAAAGGAGAGAGGGAGAAAAGGTTTGTGGGAAATCCTTGAGACTACCATGCAATCTAAGGCAAGTCCAACAAAGCCACTGGGGAATCCTCAAACTAAAGTCAGTTCAGAAAACACCTCATCTTCCTGGAGCTAGCCTATCTTAGTATCACTACCATGCTCAGCCCTTGCCTGGAGAAGCCCAGGGAGGCATGGCCTTGCTTCAGATTCAGCAATGGATATCAAATAGCGGCAGCCACGGCCTTCAGTCAATTATTCCCTATAGCTGGAGGTTCCAAGGTGCATTGTCATGGCTGCACCTTACATTGCCTTCTAGTGTTTCCAGCAAAATCCAGGTATTGTTTTGCTGTCTCTTTAGCAATATCTATTTTTATAGACCTATTCTAATTCTCACATATCATTTATTTTTTTTTCTTTGAATGAGATTTCAATAACCCAAAGGTTGACAAAACAGGAAATCTGTTGAGAAACACAATCAGTCAATTCTGACTTTTTGGTAATGACTTATCAGATATTTAGTGATATAATCCAAGAGGTCCTGACATCTGGGAGCAGTAGAGCCTTACTTCCTAGACATGACCATTGACTTTGAATTTGGTTAGAACTGGCTCTTGCCCCTGTCTGGCTACTTGACTTGGATCAAATCAGTTAACTTCACTGACCTGCTTTCCTCTTTAATAATAAGGAATGTAATAATACCCGGCACAAAAAAAATAATACTTATGAAAATCAAATATGATAAAATTCAGTAGATAAACACAATTCAGACAATTTATTGCATAAATCACTTTTATTTTAATTATCACTATATTTTGTGATCATCAGCCACATAATAAGCATAAATTAATGATGAAATATCTATGTAGTATTAATAAAGTTAATATTTCTATTTCTCCTTGAATAGAGTTTGTACATGCCAGGTGCTCAATAGATACTAGCTCCCTTTCTTTCCTCCTCACAATTCCTCTGGCAATTTTATTTTCCACTATAAAATTAGTTTTCTATTGGTGCATATTTGAAAGTCTTATCTTCCTGGTGGTCATTTGTTCCCTTTGTTTCCTTTTGGGAAGCCATAGGCAATAACAATTTGATGGGGAGTCTATGAATTTGCTCAGCAATTTGCTCAGGATTTGTGGAAAAGTTAGTTTATGTCAAAAAGCAGAAATTCAGATGTGCATGGAATTATTTTTGCCCATAAGAAGCTCACTGTATAATGAAAGTTGGGAGGAGGGAGGAGAACAGTTCTGTAAGTTGCCTGGGCTATGGACAGTGGTGATCCAAGGATACTGTAATTCATGGGAATGAGGGTTATGGACTTATCAGGAATAATAGTTCCTTGTTTCTTTATCCCTCCTCCTCCGCTTCCTCCTCCTCCTCTATCACATCACCCATCACCATCATTATTCCAGATAATATTTGTTGACTCAGAAAGCTGTCAGGTGCTATACCAATTTCTTTATGCATATTAACTAACTTAATCCTTGTCATAATATTATAGGATATATGTCTTCATTTTACAAAAAAGGAATCTGGATCACAGAGAAGTTAGTTGTCTAAGACACACCCATCTACTCACTAGTAGAGCATATTTCAAATCCAGGCAATCCAGATCAGCTACTCAGAGACATAACCTCTAAGATAAATGGCTTCATAGAGAAGAAAGAAGATGCCCAGACTGGATGTTGAGTAATGGGTGACTCAGCTGTTGGACAGTCTCAGGGAGAACATGGCAGCCAGAGGAGCAGCATGTACATGAGCAGGCATGGCAGCATGAAGTAGCCTAGTCTTATTATGTGTCATACATAATGCTACCTGTGTTTTACACTCAGTGGGCTTTCAGTAAGTGTTGAATGCAGAAAAGAATAAAGTTGTGCATGCTCTCCAACCTCCCATCCACCAATCTATACCCCCACCTGGTATCTTTTAAATTTTATGTTAAGTTTCACCTCAATCAGGATGCTTTCTCAGACTACACTCACCCACAGTGACTTCCTCTCCCCCAAGCACCTATAATAAATATCTGTATTTCTCAGGAAGCACTTAATTATAAAGCATGTTGTATTTGTGATTATTTTTATGTGCATATGCCATATAGACTCCCCAATAGGGTCCATGAGAAGTAGTGTTGATGGGGTGGAAGAGGCACCAGTTGGAATCAGACAGATCAGCATTTGAATTACCCTATAGCTCTTCTATTCACCATCTGGGTGACTCGGGTGCAATAGTTTACCTTCTTTGTACCTTATGTCTAATCTTTTTTGTGTGTGTATATATATATATTTTTTAGTTATTGAGATATAATTAACATCAGTTTTAGTTGTATAACAATGATTTGATATTTGTATATATTATGAAATGATTGTCACAAGTCTAGTTAATATTCATCACCACACAGAGATTATTTTTTCTTCTGATGAGAGCTTTGAAGATCTACTCTCATAGCAGTTTTCAAATGTGCCATGCAGTATTCTTATTAACACCATGCTGTATGTTACATACCCATGACTTATTTTGTAATCAGAAGTTTATACCTTTTGACCATCTTCATACACTTTGTCTACTCCAACCTGTTCTCTGTATCTAGGAGATTGAGGTTTTTGGGGGGAGTTTTAGGATTCCACATGTAAATGAGATCATACAGTATTTGTTTTTCTCTGATTTTTCACTTAGCATAATACTCTTAAGGTTGCAAATGACAATATTTTCTTATTTCTTTGACTGAATTATATTCCAATGTGTGTGTGTGTGTGTGTGTGTGTGTGTGTGTGTGTGTGAGTGTATTATGGATATACCACTCTTTATCCATTCATCTGTCAATGGACAGTTAGTTTGCTTTCATATCTGGCTATTATAACTAATTTTGTAATTAATATTGGGTGCAGATATCTTTTCAAGTTAGTATTTTTATTTCCTTTTAATAAATACCCTGAAATGGAATTACTGAATATTTTTAATTTTTTGAGGGACCCCCATACTGTTTTCCGTAGGGACTGTACCAATTTGCATTCCCACCAGTAATATACATCGGTTCCCTTTTCTCCACATCCTTGCCAACACTTGTTACCTCTTCTTTTTTTTATAACGATTATTCTAACAAGTGTAGATGTGATATCTCATTGTGGATTTGATTTGCATTTGCTGGATGACTTGTAATGCTGATCATCATTTCATATACCCACTGGCCCTCTGTATGTCTTCTTTGCAAAAACATCTATTCAGATCCTCTGCCCATTTTTAATGGGATTATCTATGATTGAGTTGTATGAGTTCTGTGTATATTTAGATATTAACCCCTTTATCAGATATATGACTTGAAAATATTTTCTCCCATTCAGTAGGCTGCTTTTTCATTTTGTTTATTGATTTCTTTGCTATGAAAAGCTTTTCAGTTTGATGTAATCTCATTTATTTTTTGCTTTTGTTGCCATAACTGTTGGTGTCAAATCCAAAATATCTTTTTTCAAGATCAGTGATAAAGAGTTTACCACCTATGTTTTAATTTTAGTTAATGTTTTCTTCTAGGAGGCTTATGGTTTCAGGTCTTACGTTAAGGCCTTTAATCCATTTTTTAGTTAATTTTTGTTTATGGTGTAAGATACAGGTCCACTTTCATTCTTTTGCATGTGGCTGTCCAATTTTTCCAACACCATCTATTGAAGAGTCTTTCCTTTCTCCATTGTATATTCTTGGCTCTTTGTCATAAGTTAAGTGAGCATGTATGCATGGGTTTATTTCTGGATTCTTTATTTTGCACAGTTAATCTGTGTCTGTTTTTAATGCCCATACCATACTGTTTTAATTACTGTGCTTTTGTAGTTCAGTTTCAAATAAGGAAGGATGATACCTCCACCTTTGTTCTTCTTTCTCAAGATTTCTTTGGCTATTTGGGGTATTTTGCTGTTCCATAGAATATCTAATCCTAATAATTAAATAGAAAAGCATACTTGGCGCTATCAAGTCCAATGCCTATCACACAGCTCATCAATCAATGTGAATTATCCCCAATTGTGCTTCTTACTTCACTTAAATATTTGCAAATTAAGGCAAATATAGTATAAGAAAGTATTATGACACTTTGGGAACCATGTAAACCCATTTACTCCCATAAGAAACCACTGAGCACATATTCAAGACAAAGAGGAAGGGGGTGGTGTATCTCAGGATCCTATTCTCAGAAAATTAAAAAACAGGTGGGTTGCTGCACTTTAGTTATCAGAAGCACCTCTAACTAGCAGCCCTCTGAACGTAGTGTTAGGGAAAGGCTCTGTGCAGCTCCACTATAATTAGTGCATCTGATCATTTAATAATGCTGGATTGTATGTACGTATATACAACATATCACACCATCTGATTTTTTAAGTGTTAATAATCATATATTTTTCCCAATTTTTTTATTAAGGTATTATATGTGTACATATCTTACCCTTGCCCCCCACCCCACTCCCATATATGCCCTCACCCCCCCAGAGTTTTGCGTCCATTGGTTATGTTTATATGCATGCATACAAGTCCTTTGGTTGATCTCTTATCTTCTCCACCTCTCCCTAACCTTCCTGCTGTAATTTGACAGACTGTTTTATGCTTTACTGCCTCTGTATCTATCTTTTTGTTCAAGTTTATAATGTTCTTTATTATCCATAAATGAGTGAATTCATGGAATAATCATACATTTTTAAAAGAAAAAAAATCTAGATTAATCCTAAAGATGACTGATGGTCAAGGAAATGCAAGAGTGTCTTTTGATTTGATCTTTGAAGGAATTTGCAATTTGTTCTCAGAATCATTGCAGTAAGAACCCTACTTTAATATAATATTCCTAGGATCTCAGAGGCAATTACTTTATAGTGGGTGTAGGTGGCAGGTGTGTAGTGGTGAGTAGAGATAGCTTCATAGGTGGCATTTTACCTGATAGGCACTATATTCATGGCACAGAAACAGAAAGAGAAAAGGAAGAACAAAGTTGTGAAAGCTATGAATATCTGATCTATTGCAAGCAATTCGAATATTCACCGAATTCCAAATGGCCAAAAGCAGCCAGACAGTCATTTCTGGGGTCAGTTAGAGAAGAGGAAACTAGAAACATTGATTGATGTGATACTGAGTGGGGCCTTGAATTCTATAAGCATTTGGTCTGGTTAGTAGCTCTCTAGTCTCACACCTCATCCTCCAGATCAGAAAATGGATTCAGAGAGAGAAGCTTGAGAGGCTGGCTGTTTCTGTTATGCACTGCTTAAACACACACACACACACACACACACACACACACACACACACACAAAACAATAACAAACAAACAAACAAAAAACCTCACTTCCAAAGTAGTGGCTTAAAATAACACAATTTATTACTTTTTACAATTCAGTTGGTTAAGTCAGTACTCTTCTTCATGTTGTGTTAGATGGGGTACTGGGTGATTGGAAGGTGCAAAGTGGCTTCAGTTCCATGGCTGGGATCTGGTGCTGACCACCATCAGGGAGCCCAGCTGGAGTATTAACCACAGCCTAATCCTTCTCCAGGCAGAGAACCATGGAGCAATGAGCCATGGAGCAATCTGGAGTGACCACATGGCTACTTGGGCTTCCTCACAGCAACCCAGCATGGCAGTCTCAGTAAAGCCAGACTTCTTACTTGACAACGATGTACCACAGAGTGCAAAAGTGGAAGCTGTCAAGCCTTCTTAAGATTTATTTCAACTGTCAGAATACCAGTTCCTTTACATTCTCTTGGTTCAAGAAAATCATAGTTGAAACAATCATTGGTTAAAATAGCTTATGTTTAAAACCTGCCAGGTTTAAAGAGACTACACGAGAGTGTATATAGTGAGAGACATGGATTATTAGGGGCCATCAAAGAAGAATCTTCTATATCGAATAACTGCCCCAAACTCAAAACCAGTAAGCATGTAGCACTTCCGGAATTAGAACCCAAGTCTATCCATTCTCTTCTAAAAATGGCATGATGGGGGACATGCATGACCACCCCATCACCACAGGGCTTGAGTAAAAGCAACGTCTGCCCAGCAGCTGCTGGAACTTATGCTCTATCCTATGAGTCCGAATGCAGCTACACCTCTCTTTGCAGAGAACAACCCTCTGACCTTCATGGTTGGGTAAGGGAATGAAAAGCCTCTAAGTAGCTAAGAAAATTACCAGTGGCATAGAACCCACTTTTGATACCAAGTGGCAAAAAAAAATCATTAAAAACAGTTCCCATCTTCTGGCCAAAGTGTGCAAGCTATTCAGTTCAGGACTAATGAACATGGACTATTGATCTTCTAAGACCATGCAGGACTGATCTTGATCAAAGCCATACATTACATTTATGAAGACATTCAAATAGCACACAATGATTACTTTTTCTTTTGAAAGCAAGGAATAGCTGCAGAGGCATACGTTTTGCACATGGTGATAGAACTACTTCTTCCACAGCTATTGACCAAGACAGGAAGAGGGATATTCATTTACAAGATGCACAATCTCATTTTGTTGACTTGACAGTTTCTGCTGTCTCCCTTCTTGAATCTTTCATCTCTTTAGAGAAGACAATATGTGAAATCATTCTTCATTTAGCTTTCACCTTTTTGTGTTGGCTGTTACTATGTGTGGTTTTTTAATTCATCAATATAGCATACCAGAAAGGATCCTAACAAAGTTATATTTGAGAACAGAAAACAAAGCCTTTAGCTAAGAGAGTCACAAATATTCCAAAAAGGAAAGACTACTAAAATGTCTGTGATAGAACAGACAGTCCCTAGAGTGCAGCTCAAATTCCCATCTTTCTGATAGGGAAACTGAGGCTCCTACTTGTGAGTGCTTTGCTCAAGGTCATGCAGAGAACATTTGGTCTGGCCCCAACTGGTACCTGGTCACCATTCATAGGCCAATTTTGCCTCCATAGCACACTGCCTACCTCACCCAGTAATTTGTCATTTCAAGAGGATAAAAGCTAAGACTGTGTGTGAGAAAAAGCAAGTATCTGGATATCAGAATCTAGGGTTTTAGTTGAAAGTCTGACACTGAATCACTCTGTGGGCTTGGAGAGGGCACTTCTCTAAACCTTAGATTCCCCATTTCTTTAAAAATGTTTAAGAGAAATGAGTGCTAAGGTCCTATTCATCCTATATATGATTGCATTTCCTGACTAGCTCTGAGGAGACAAGGGTCTGTGGAGTCTGGATAGCCAAGGTACATTACATTTTAAAAGTAATGAAAAAAAAATCAGCTCCACACTTACCTCCAGAGGAGACTTATCCCCTGGTTTTGCTGCATCTGCAGAGGTCAGCAGCTGTGGGAGGCTAATTTAGGGTGTCCCTGGCTCACTGGCAATCATGAGGCTTGATATGCATTTGAAACAAGCTAAACACTCCTAATCACCTGGAAAAAGGGATAACTCATTATAACTGCATGCTAAGGAACTTCAGTGACATTAATTCTGCATTTGTGTATAAATAGATTACATTATTTAACTGAATCAGTTTGGTCAGCTGGAAGATACATCCTCACTTATCCCTGTGGAAGATTGAACAGTGATTAAAAGAGAATACCTCTTTAATTCCAGATGTCATATCCATTCCACAAGGAGGTTTTGTAAAACCCTGTGATTATAGCCTTACTCAAACCAAGCATCTGCATTAATGCCACAGCCGCATTTGGAGGTGCGGAGAGGAGCTACAAAAGCCAGAGGAGCCCGATGCTGTGTCCATCTGGGACAAATTCGTTCTGGGTTTTCCTTTCCACTTTCATTAGGAAACATGTTACTCCACACCCGCTCCCTGAGGTGCCCAGAACCTTCTGTTTGATGGTATGGTTCCTTAGCTTGGCCATCTGGAATTCCAGGTAGCACACGGTGTCAATGTATGAGCTTTCCAGTGGGAACCTGACATTTGGGGCACATCTTTGTTCTACAAGCCTTGGATGCTTCAGTGTGTGTTGTTCCCCCTCTCCCCTAAGGAGGAAGTTAAGTGGGTCACATTTGCAACATCTTTGTCCCCTTGGTATAGAGAACTCATTTCTGACAGAAGCTACCAAATTGAAAACTGACATGGAGAAATCCATTTGTTAAGTTACTATTACAAGCCAGACATTGTGTGAAGCATGTTACATAACCTGTTAATTCTCATAACTGCTGCAGGATTGGCTGCAAAGGCATCCTGACCTGTGCAGTCAGTCACACAGGGCCCTCACTTAGAAGCACCGTGCTCTGTTGTCACCATCAGGAAATGTTTAATAATGTTTTAACAAAGTGCCCTTCCTTTTCACTTTGTACTGGGCCCTGCCAAGTATATAGCTGGCAACGAGCTGGCTGGAGAGGCTATTTGTATGTGCACTCGTGTTAACAGGTTAAAAAACAGAAGAAAGTCTGCTGAGTCTCAAATTTGGGTCTTCCGGATGCCAAATTACATGCTCTCTCCTTATTATTTTTCTGAAAACAAAACTTTGCAAAATATATAGCATTATCACAAAAGAATTACTGAATCTTCACCTTAAAATGACCCATCCTAAGTTGGGAAATTATAAAAGGGTGAAATAAAAATAATAATAGCAATAATAAAAATATTTATACAGGCTTCTTTTATAACTTTTTTATTCACATATATAAGTTATATAACTATACATGAGAAAACAGCTAGTTACATGTTAGCGTTGGTAAATCATAAATCAAATAAAGTAAATTATTTCAAATTATAAGTCACTTTTCTCACACATTTAAGTGAGCTAATGTAACTTGTGTTGCATCACATATTTCTCAAAGAGAAAAAATATTTGAGATGGTAAATAAGTCATGCTTGAACATTAACTATTATACTTGAGGCCATTTTTAAAGAACTGCATTTATTTTTCTCTCAGATAAATGTGTCATCCATTTAAGATTAACAGACTTTGTGTTCAAGCCTTTTGTATTGAAGCCCAAGTTTTAAAAATATATAAATCATTGATATACACACACGAAGCAAATATAGATTGAATACCTAGTGTGTGCTAGATATTGCATTCACACAGAGAATACAAATACTAATACATGAATTCATCAAATATATTTTAAGTGCCAGCATGGGCAGGCGCTGTGCTAGCCATTAGTGATAGTGAAAAGGTAGATATTTCCTCCTGCACTCTAAAAATTTACAGTCTAGTAAAAAAAATAGATATTTTAAAAATAAATTAGAAAATGTATAAAGTGCAACATGAAAGATAAATGCAGGGCTTGTAGAATCATATTTTTGGTGGCCTTTCCCTGGTCACAGCCAAGTGGGAAGACAGACTCACAAATGGTATTAAAATAGCAAAGTACTAAGTTAGGAAAAGAACAGAAAGGTGTGGGAATCCAGACAAAGGTCCACTTGATCCAAAGTGGTGGGTGGGAACCCAGGAAACTGCTCAGGGTCCTCAAAAGAGGTTTCCTTACTAGCCAGCACATGGGAACCCCAACTCTGCCATGGTACTGAACCTCAGTTTCCTTGTCAGTGAAATGGACATTGGAGAAAGAAAGGGTGGTTTCCGCAACCTGTGGGAGCCCTGCCAGCTCTGATAACTCAGATTTAGTGACTTCAAGATATGATCAAGAATAAGATTGAGAAAAGATGAAAGCAATGCCTGGCTAAGGGAAAACTTGGTGCTGGAAGGAATGCCACCTTTTAGCAGCAGCAGTCACAGTAACAGTAAGAACAGAATGTTCCAGGGGTAGCGGCTGGCACTGCATTCAGTGTTTTATATGCATTATTGCTAATTCTCACTGCAATGGCATCATGTCTCAATTAGCTAATCTCATTGCAGCTAATGCACATCTATTCAGTGTCTTTTACACTGTGGCTGTTTCCTGGCTGCTTCCCCAGTTCTTATCTTCATCCACACTCACCAAGGCAGCTGTTTCAGCTTCGTAACTTCTGATAGCTCTGCCTCCAGCCCACTTTCCACATTGCAGCCAAAATGGCTTTACTAAGACGAGGACCTTTCCCTGCCTTAGACCCAAAGGAGGCTCTCCTTGCATCCAGGATATGGCTCACACCCTTTACCTGGCACTGAACATTATCCACAGCCTGGTCCAAATCCATCTCATGGTCTTACCCAACACACCATGTTGTATGATGAAAAGACATCATTTAAAATTGGTTGTGGGTTCAAATCCTGAGTCTTAAGTAGCTGAGCAATCTTGAGCAAGTTAATTCACTGATCTGAGTTTCAGTTTCTTCATCTTTAAGAATGGATGGAATGAGCCGAAACCGGTTTGGCTCAGTGGATAGAGCATCGGCCTGTGGACTCAAAGGTCCCAGGTTCGAATCGGGTCAAGGGCATGTACCTTGGTTGCGGGCACATCCCCAGTAGGGGGTGTGCAGGAGGCAGCTGATCGATGTTTCTCTCTCATCGATGTTTCTAACTCTCTATCCCTCTCTCTTCCTCTCTGTAAAAAATCAATAAAATATATTTAAAAAAAGAAGGGATGGAATGAGAGAATAAGAGACAAATGTTCAGCTCTAAGAATTTGGGCACATGGCAGGGGAACACATCACCAAAGCAGGACACATTGTCATGACAAATTGCCAGGAGGCTGGATTTCAGAGTGTTTGTCTGGAAGCCTGAATTAGCTTGTGCCTTGAGTGGAAATATTCTAAGAGAATAAAGAGAAAAGGCTGACACTGCCTTAGGTAGGGTGGGTACCCGGCTAGTCTCACCAATGCAATACATTGAATTATAGAATTGTTCTCCTTCTATACTGCAAGTTCCTTAAGAAAAAGAAAAAAAAAACAATTACTCAACTCACTGTGAATCTCTTTCCTTATCTGTAAAATAGAAATAGTAATAATAATAGTTACCTGATAGAGTTCTCGTGAGAGTTAAATGACATAATCCATATAGGTGCTTAGAAAGTGCCTGCCCAGCCCACGCTAACACTCCCTAAATGTGCCTGTAGCATGGAGACATTGGTGTGTACGGTGTGAATAGCCTTAAGCCATTGCCCACTCCCAGTGGTTGTTCAAGCATGGGCAACCCAAGGTCAAAATGGTACAGGGGCACGGATTCCTTTGCTACCGTAACAGTATACCTTTTCCCAAAACTGGACTTAGATACCCCTCTGTTTTTATTTAAGACTATAAGAAAACAATGGTAATGCTTGCACTGGTGAGAAACCAATAGAACTGTGACTAATGTTGCCTAATGGACAAGGCTTGTGCTGTGTGCTGACAGTGCTATGCTATTTCTGACAGTTACATGCTATTTCCTCTAGGATTGAAGCCTTACATGGGGATGAGGGGATGAGGGGATGAGGGGATGAGGTATTAGTTGACTCCTGGGAGATCCAGGGTACCCCATCATATTCCCTTCACTCCCCACCTGACACTGTGCTTAAGTGAAGGTAATTATAGTGCAGTTTGACTTAGTAGCCACAAGTACAGCTTTCCTACCCAGGTTCACTTCCTACTAACTGTATAACCCAGAGCAATTTAACCACCCTGAACCTCAGCTTTCTCATCTGTAAAATAAGAATACCTAAACATGCAAGTATTGTGTAGATTCAAGGTGGCAATGCCTATGATGCATGAAGCCTGGTAGATGCTCTGCAATTAATCAATGGAATCTAGCAAACTTCACCTGTATTAAAACTTTCTCTTGAAAGCTTAACATGGCCTCCAAATTTATAACTCTTGATCCTTAATGTCAGTGAATCCATTTCAGGATAAGTGGAGTGGATCGTGTGTTCTAGATCCTGGCAGAATCATTATATTGCCAGCATGCCCAGCTCCTTTAACAGGATACAGTATTCTTTTATCAGGTTTATTTGTGTATTGCAAGCTTCATTATGATTCAGTCATCACTCTAATTCAGTTCAGCTCCTAAAACATCTGTTCGCTTAGCAAATCATCCCCTTTTATAGAAATTAGTCTAAATGAGTTCTACTGTACTCATTGTTATCACTCCCTAACCCCCAGCAACTGCCTAAATAAGCATTTGCTCAATATGGAGCAAGTCTTTGAATTAAAGGAGGAAAATGATCTATATTTTTTAATCGCTCCTGATATACTTTTTCTTCTTTGAAAAGTACAACCCCATAAAATGAAAAGCAATGTCACTGGTGTTATTTTTGCATGACTCACCATCACATGACTAGAAGGCTATCCTTGGGCTCAGCAATGCTATTAACTGGTCATGCCTTGGACATAGGTGACATTCCACTGAGTCCAGGTCAAAAAGCTTGCATTAAGTACATATTTATTTCCAGGTTCAAGGGGGAAAGATAATTGGTCTATACCATAACTGTGAGGGGATTCTGATCTTGACATTTGAGTGCCTGCTTTATTTTATTTTTGCTCTCTTAGCTCTTTTGTGTGTGTGTGTATATATATATATATATATATATATATATATATATATATATTATTGTTGAGAATATTACAGCTATCCCCCATTCCACCCCACCTTTGCCCCTCTCCACCAGGCTCCCACCCCACCCCAGTTCTTTACTTTACTGTTGTCTGGGACCATGGACTATGCATATAAGTTCTTTGCATATATATATATATATATATATATATATATATATATATATATATATATATATTCTTTGGTTAATCTCTTCCCACCCCCCTTCCCTCTGAGATCTGTCAGTCTGTTTCATGCTTCCATGTCACTGGACCTAAAGACACTCTCCTTTGTATGACTGAACCTGACTCCCTGCTAAGTCTTTTAATGACCTAACACCAACTTAAGAGCATAACATTCAAAGCCTTAAACACCTGGACTCAAATTCAGAGTCCTGTGGGACTCTCACCATACCTTAATTTTCCTGAGTCTCAACTTCTCCATATCTTTCCTCAGTTGTCTCCTCGTTGCCTCTCTTTGTTTCGCGTCCCATAACTGAGAATTATCTGCAGTTGTCTACAGTCTATCAACCTTCAAAGTATTGAAAACTGCCATCCATCTCCATTGGAATGGCATTGCTGTAGAAATCTAGAACAACCTCTTGTTGCCAAAACTAAGGGCTTTGTAGTCCTCATCTTGTGTGACAGCTCTGTTTTTGACATTTTTGACGTCTTCTTGACATTCTCTCTCGACATTAATTCCATGGCACCACTTTCCCAGCCTTCCTTTCAGCACTCTGGATGATTTTTCTCCATCTCCTCTGCAGGTACCTGCTCCTCAGCAACTTTTCAAATATTGGTGCTATGTAGAGTTCCATTCTCTACCCTCTTCTCTTCCCACCATGCCTTCCTAGGTAAGTTTACATACACCATAGCTTCAACTACTACTTAAGCCTGGTAACTCCTAATCCTCTCTCTTTAACTTAGATTTTATACCTTAATTCTGACATACATTTCAAGCTGAATGTTCCATGTGAACCTCACATTGAACTTCTTCCTCAAACTGAATTCTTCAGTTCCCTCTCTCCCTCTCCCATCAAACCAGATGCTCCTCCTGTATTACTTAATCTATACCAGAAACTTGGAAGAAGTCCTAGAATCCTACATTTCCCCAACTTTCCTTATGTAAGTACCTATAAATCCTATCCATTCTCTAGGCTTTCATCCACTTTCTAGGCTTTCATTGTCTCTCATGTGGATTTATATCCACTTTCTAGGCTTTCATTGTCTCTCATGTGGATTATTTTAGTTTTTTGTTTGTTTGTTTGTTTGTTTCTCATTCTCCAATATCTCTACCATAGAACTAGGAGAATAATATTTATGACACACACATCTAATGATGTCATTATCTTATTCAGAAAGCTTCAAGGGTGTCCCATTGCCTATTCATTTCTAAACTTATTTTCAGATTACTCACCATTCATAGGGAATATGACCCCTGATCTCTATCATTTTCTTCTGTTTTTTTTTTTTTCTCATCCTCTAATGTGTAGTTCCCAAAATTATCCACGCTCTCTTCTGCCTCTCTGCCTTTGCATACGTCATTTTCTCTGCTCACATTCTCAAACACCTAGTATGTGACAGGTATAGTGACCCTCTTTTCCACACAACAAACTCTTATTTATCTTTCCAGGTTCTTTATAAAATATCACCTCCCCAGTGAAGCCTTTCTTGATTTTCTCAGGCAGACGTAGTTAGGTATTCTGCCTAGAATGGAATGATTGTATATTTGACTATCCAGGACAGTGTGAGCTCCTTCAGGATAGGAATTCTCTCTTTTCAACTCTGTGCAATATCTTGCACGGCACCTGGTCCATAGCAGCAATTTAATAGATATTTGTTGAATAAAAGTGAGTAATTTAATGGGAAAGTGCATATTCATCTATAAAATGTTTGCGTGTTTGTATAGATAGATAGCAGGCAATCATGTGACTAGAGCTTATTTATAGACTTGATTTTACAACCCCAACATTTAAAGAGCTATTTATTTCCTTTAGTAATTATTGCAAATGTATCATTATATATTGGTCCCATGACCAAAAAACTAGGTATAGTTTTCTGAAATAACTTTAACACCGTTGATTCTCAAATTGGGCTTTAAGGTATTATAATTTATTAAAATACTTAAGTAGAAATAGGTTTAGTATTAAACAATGTTACATGCAAATAGCATTTGAATACAAATGAAAAATTTCAAATTTTTAGATACCTTTCTTCTAACTATTTAATTTTATTCTGGTTTTCTTAGTCATAGCCCATGTATGAATAGTAACACACTCTAAAACTATTTTTTTGGTGTGTGGAGAGCTTTGTGATTTCAATCCAGTTTGACCTCAAAACTTTTGTGGGTTCTTTGTTCTGACTGAGAGTTTCTATTGTGATCAGATGCCTTTTATACTTTACAAATACATAGAAAGGATGTCTGTCTTTTACCAGATTTTCCATAATTCCATAGGGAAATAACCTTACCAACAATTATGATTTCATGTATTCTTATTAGAGATAGATATTATAGATGCCACAGACAGATGCTAGAGCTAGAACTAATAATGTTACCAATTTTTAAATTATCTATATAATTACATAAATCATTATATATCACGTATGATATAGCATATAATATCAAATATTCAAGTGTATTTTATAATTTCAGAAGTATATATGAAAATATTTTTTGTTGATTCTCTTAGCATGTTTAAACATCCAGTTTTCTTGCAAACCCAATTTTAAATCACTCTTTTCACTGAAGGACTTTTATATTATGGTAAATGTAATTTAAATAAATTTTCCTTAAGTATTACATATATTCAGAAAATATACACAAATCATAAGTCTACAGCTCCCTAAATTTACAAAGGGGACATCACTCAGATCAAGATATAGGACACATAGACACCAAAAGCCTCCCTGGTGCCTGTACCTGTCATTGGCCTCTGTCCAAGGTCCCTAGTTTCCTGACTCCTGTCACCATGATGATGTTGCTTTTAAATACCAAAAACAGAGTTTGACAAGGGTTCCAAACAGAGATAGAAAGGAAGGTGGGGAGGGGCACGTAGGATTAGGTGACCTTTAAGTCTTTCCCATCCTGAGATTTTATGATAAATTATTTTCTTTCAGCTCATGTCCACATCATTTTGGTTATTGCCCTTTGAGTTTTTCTTCCCAAATATCAATTCCTTCCCCTTTAATCTCAACCCTTTCTTTCCATCCTCTATTCCAAATATGTTACTCAAATTAACTCAAGTATTAGCAATAACTGTGAAAGAAACTCAAAGCCCATGGCACATTGACAATTCACTTTTAAAATTTTAATCATAAGAGTAATGCAGTGATATCACAGCAAACTTGGACAACAAAAAAAAAAAAAAACTGACTCATAAACCAACCATCCTAACAAAGGAGTATGTGAATTTTGCAAACTGTCTTCACACACATAATGTCAAGTTAGACATCAACTCCTTTAATTTCACATTATAAGCATTTTTTCATGAAATACTATAATCAATATAATGGTTAGTGGCTGCATAATATTATAATTAGTAGATATATCCCAATATTTTAAAGAACAATTTAGGTGGCTTTTAATGTTTCCTAGTATAAATAAAGCTGTATCGAACATCTTTTTGCATGTCTAAATTCTTCATTTGGGTTTTTTACTTAGGGCAGATTCCGATATGTGTGAGGATGGGGCAGCACGTTCATTTCATGTTCAAGGGAGACCTCAAACACTTCCAGCTTCGCACTTTACTTACTGCATAATTAAAGTAGAGGAGCAATGGACCCCTGGAAGCAGAGATTTGGATTTCATTAACTTTTCTGGCATAAAAATTAGAAAACAAGCCGTTCTGCCTGGACTAGATCAGTTAGTTAGGCACGCAGACATTTAACTTAGAAATGGCTGAGGGCTAAGCTCTAGAGTAACTGGGCTCTAGCTGCCACTATATGCTAAACTGGTAATTTCTTTGTCCCCCCTGGTTTGGAAAATAGCTGTCTAATTGATTTATAATGATTATTGCTGCAACTTGAGATTTTGGAAAAAAATCTATTATATAGAGCACAAGGCCTGAAAGGAAGCCATTTAAGTTGTCAAAAATGAGACTGGGTAGAAGGGAGAGAGAGAAAGTAAATAAGGCAGAAGTGGATGGGGGGGAAAAAAGGAGAGAGACAAAAGATTTCTTTTGGAATTGAAAAATGAATACAAATCCGATTGCCTCAGAGATAATTTTAGTCTGTTACCAGAGATCTGAAACTGTTTGGTTTAAACATTTTCAGAAACGAAGCTGGAGAAAAACTAAATTTTATTAACTGATTAATATTATAAAGAGGAATTAATTCTATTTTTGGCACTCAATTTTTATTTAATTGGCTTAATAGAAATGATTAATCTGGAACTGGTACAATGAAAATTTGGAGAAAATGCAATATATTAAAATTTGACGAACTATCTCTGGGTGTGATTATTTTATTGGTAAAAGGTATTACTTATCTTGCAAACCCAATTTTTAAATCACTCTTTCGCTGAAGGAGTTTCATATTATGATAAAATTTAATTTAAATAAATTTTTCTGAAGTATTGCATATATTCAGAAAAACACAAAAATCATAAGTCTACAGCTCATTAAATTTACAAAGGGGATACCACCTAGGTCAAAAGCCATCCCTTATTCCTAATAGTTTCTTCTCAGGAGCATATATGACTACTCCTGGGATGGCCAATGGGATGATCACAGAAGGTCCATATGATATTGAAACACTTGAATAAAATCTTAAAATATGAACAAAAGTTCATCAATTAAGTAAAATATCACTTATTTAATTACTCACTGAGCACCTCTAATAATTCAAATATTCAGTTTAGGGTTTGGGGTGGGAGAATATAAAACATGAGTGTTCAAGGACATAGACACACATCCATAATGACAACATATTAAGGTATGAGCAACAATAAGAGAAATAAAAGAGAGGAGAGAGGGGAAAGGAAAGGGAAAACAATAAATAAAAAACTGTGTTTGGAGCAACCAGACAAGATAGTGAGTCAGGGAAGGCTTCCTGGAAGAGGTATCACTTCAGCTCAGTATTAATGACTAGAGGACCAGTGCATGGATTCGTTCATGGGTGGTGTCCCTCTGGGTGGCCTGCAGGGATCAGGCCGAAACCCACAGTCCAACGCTGCCTGCAGCTCCTACCTGCCGCTCCCACTCATCCAGGCCCTGCTGTGCCTACCACAGGCTCGCCCCCAATTAGTCCAGATCAGGAGAGGCTCGCGCTGCTGCAGGGAGCGCTCGCCAGCCATGAGCCCTGTGTCTGGCACCCTCCCAAGGGGAGTGGCCTGTGAGATCAGGCTGAAACCAGCTCTCTGACATCCCCTGAGGGATCCCAAATTGCAAGAGGGTGCAGGCCAGGCTGAGGGACCCCACAGGTTCACAATTGGGCTGGGGAGGGACTGCAGGAGGGCTCCATGGTGTATCTGGCCCATCTTGCTCAGTCCTGATCGGCCGAACCCCAGCAGCAAGCTAATCTACCAGTAGGAGCATCTTCCCACTAGTGGTCAGTGCACATCATAGCAACTGGTTGACCAGTTCACTATCTGCCCCCTGGTGGTCAGTGCACGTCATAGCAAGTGGTTGAGCAGCCTTAGCATATCATTAGCATATTACACTTTGATTGGTTGTTTGGTTGTTCTGCCGTTCGGTCTATTTGCATATTGCCGTGTTATTATATAGGATAAGTAGGCAACAGCCATGTAAATTTGAAAATGCTTAACAGTGTGGGAAGCAGTCCAGACAGAAGAGGAAATAGAGCATATGTGGAGAGCCTGGAGTATCAATGGGAGACCATGAATGTTTCAGATGAGATAGAGGATCCAGCAGGTATGAAAATAAAAAGTACCTTGAAAATTAGTCTTTTTGCAATCTGAAGTGGGGAGTTACAGGTGATCAACAATGTCAAAGCTGAATGTTAGGCTGATCATTGTGAGCGAAGTGGGAGAATATATCAGAAGGTATAGGACTAGGGAAAGGGAGAACAATGAGAAGGCTGTGTCTGTAAAGGGCCGGAGAGTGAATATCTTAGACTTCACAGGACCCATGATCTCTGATCAGCTATCAGCTCGGCCATTGTAGCACAAAGTTGGCCATAGACAATACACAAATGGATGAACATGGTCATGCTCCCAAAATTTATTTATAGGCAATAAAATCTGAGTTTCATATGACTTTCACATCATGAAACATAACATTTCTTTTGATTTTTTCAACCATTTAAAAATGTGGAAAACATTCTACTGGTTCAGAGGAAACAGATAGTAACCTCAGCTGATGTAATGGGTGTAACAAGAGAGCTCGGAAAATGGATTTGTAAATCATCTACTGCAGGACTTGGTGATTGACTGCTTCTTGCTGGTTAAGGAGCCATGGTGTTAAGGATATACCTGAGTATTGTAGCTTCAGATCCTGGGTGGTGCCTGAAAGGTGGGGCCTCCCACCTGGTAAAGAACACAGAAGGGAAAGGATTTGAACACCAGAGAATGCAGAAGCTGACAAACGCCTTCCCTTCTCAATGATTCCGTATTTAGGGATTCTCATATCCTCCTGAGAAAAGTATTTTTAACTATGTGTGCTTTGAGTAATTTTAAGGTTGTTGCCATTCTTGGCAAATACTTGTTTACCATTTGGGGGCAAATTATTTTTTCACTATAGAAAGTGGCAAAGAGAAATTAATGTTCATGATTAATATCAATCTTTTAAAATATACCACCTCCTTTGTCATTTTCAGAAAACTGTCTCAAATAATCCCCGAATGCAAATGTGACCCATATGCCAATGCCATATATCTGGCTGTGCACACACTGCATTAGAACGCTCTCTCAAGCTAGAATATTTTTGTCATTCCTGCGTGGAATAATTCTCATGAAATAATTAGGAGGTACACAGACTAATGATAAATGTTAGCTTTTTGAATTGGGTTTTGATGAAATTATCATAATCTGATTATGCAGCTTCAAAGAACCTTTCCCAAGCCTGATTTTTCCTTGTCCGATCTAATCTGCAACTGTCTGTGGCCAGAACAGCCTCTGCATGAAGATTTATCATGAGGGCTTACAACTGCCAGCCAGTCGCTTCTCCCTGAATCATAAATATTCATAAAGAACAGGTACTCAGTGTGGCTTCCTGCCTCCTGGGCAGCACAACATTCAGGCAAGGCTCCATTCTACCAAATAAAGGAGAAAATAAGGAATGTTCAAGTTCGGAAATAATCACAATTTCTTTTCAAATACAGCTGGGTAGAGTTGTATGGTAGGTTAAGATCATGGGTTTAGGTCTAATAGGTCTAGATTCTAGGTCCACTTGCTCCCTTTACCTAACCCTATTCTTTGGTCAAGTTCGTTTTCTGAGCAGATTAAAAACATTCTAACATGGAAAACCCATAACATAGAAAAACCAACACAATAATAATATTTACTATTATTATGGTTATTTTTATTATTGTTGCATTACTAAACTCTCGGTATAATTTCAGGTAAATTCATTATACATAATGTTTAATATTGTCTTTGAAAATTACTAGTAGGTGAAATGAATCAATTATTCTTTGTGGCTCTATTATGCTTAAATTTGGCTTTTTGCATGTTATTTTGTAACAACCCGCAATGAATTAATAATCATCTCCATGTTATAGATAAAGACAATAAAGCTCTAAGGGACTAGTACAATAGCATCACTGTATTAGCCTGGGCCAGGTAGGCTCTGCTGTGATAATAAAAGAACCACCCTCTCATATGAGAGCAAAATAAAGGTTTTTTTATTTTTAAGATATAATTGAGATGTTATATACAGCATAATTATTCAATATTTGTATTTAATGCAGAATGAACACTACAATAACTCTAGTTAACATCCATCACTACACATCATTACAGAACTTTTTTTTCTTATGATGAGACTTATCTCTTATCTTAGCAACTTTTAAATATGAGGTACAGTACTATTAACTATTAACTACTAGTGGCCCGATGAATGAAATCTGTACAAGAGTAGGCCCTCCCAGCCCCAGCTTCATCTGGAAGGTCATCAGGTAGGTCGTCCAGATGGTTGTTCCACTGTTCAGCCATTCGGTTGATTTGTATATTATGCTTTTATTATTATAGACTAGAGGCCCAGTGCATGAAAATTTCATGCACTGGAGGGGGGTCCCTCAGCCCGGCCTGCCCCCTCTCACAGTCCAGGAGCCCTCAGGGGTGGGAGGTGACCCGGTAATCAGGGGAAGGCGATGCCCCCATCACACCTCTTCTGCTGCCACTGCCAGCAGTGCAAGCCTCGGCTGGCTCTGGTTACCTGAGCCTCGGGTGGCCCTGGGCGGCTGGGCAGCCACCATCCGAGGCTTGCCTGTGCTTCGGACTTGCCCTGGGTGGCTGGGCAGCTGACATCTGAGGCTTGTCTATGCCCCGGGCCGGCCCTAGGCAGCTGGGCAGCAGACATCCAAGGCTTGCCTGCACCTTGGGCCAGCCCTGGATGGCTGGGGGGCTGAGGGCAGGTCCGGCCACACCATGTGCCTGACACCTTCCCCACCCACCCCACCATCCCCCGGCTTGCTGAAAAGACTGTGGGACTCTGGTGGCAGGCCCAAGGAGTAGCTAGACGTGCCTGAGGGTGGGTCTGGCCGCACTGCACACCTGCCCACCCCCCTGGCAGTGCTGAAAGGACTGGGGGACTCGGGAAGGGCTGAGGGGATTGGGCACCACCATCTTGTGGCTATGGCCCGCCATCTTTGTGATGGTGAGATGGTCAATTTGCACATTCCCTCTTTATATTAGATAGGATAATCACTGTTTTACATTACATCCCTATGATTTATCTATTTTATAACTGGACATTTGTAACTTTTGACTACTTTTACCCATTTTGCCCATCCACACCCCTACCCCCCAGCCTGGCAACCACCAATCTGTTCTCTGTTTCTATGAACTTGGTTTTATCTTATTTTGCTTTATTTTAGATTCCACATATAAGTGAAATCATATGCTATTTGTCCTTTCCTGTCTGATTTATTTTAGTTAGCATAAAAATCCTCTAAGTCCATCTATGTTGTCCCAAATAACATGATTTTATTCCTGAGTATTTGTCTGTGTTTTTACATACATACCACCATAGGTTTTTTGTTTTGTTTTGTTTTTGTTTTTTTATCCTCACTCATGGGCATGCTTAGAGAGAGGAATTGGGGGCGGGGGCAGAAAAATAGAGAGAAAGAAACATCGATTGCTTGCCTCCTGTACATGTCCTGACTAGGGATCAATCCCATAACCAGGTGATTGCCCTGACTAGGAATCGCACCAGCAACCTTTCAGTACAGGGGATGATGCTCAACCAACTGAGCCACTTGGCCAGGCTACATCTCCTTTACCCATTCATCCCTTAATGGTGTTTTAGGTTGTTTCTATATCTTGGCCATTGTAAATAATGTTGCAATGAACATGGGGGGGGGGTACATGTATAATTTTGTGTTAGTGTTTTTGTTTACTTCATATAAATACATGGAATGATAATTGCATGATAGTCTTTAGGTAGCATGATGTAATACATGTATTTTCTAAATTTTTATGACCATAAAGCCCTCTTCTCCTAGAATGTCTCATAGGACAGACACAGCACACCCTCAGGGAGACTGTCACACTGCCAGTACTTCACAAAGCATCACCTGCTCCACCGCCTTGATCTCCCTTCCAAAAGAAATCTAGACAAAGAGCCATTGCCATCACCAAGTGTGCAGCTTCAAATGTGGGATACCCCTTCACCATTCTTTGATGAAGCAAAAGAATCAGCCAACTTGGATATTCCTTCTCACTCCTTCGCCCTTCTCTCAAACTCACACGCACAACAAACAAATCATATGCATTTTCTAATCAGAATTCCACCCAAGGAGAATCATCACTCCGCTCTTACCACGCTTGCGAAATGCAGGCCCCTTTGTACAAAGATAAAGGAGGTTTCTATTCTCCCCACAGATTGCCTGCCTTTTGAAAAGCATTTTGCGGTCCGTTCAGTCCATTTCCAGAGTGGGAAAAGAACAGCGCATGATGTTTAAGCGCAGCCGCCGCACACGCGGCTCTGTAATCATAATGGCCGGGATTATGGGCCCAATTTTCCCCATATGTTTATCTGCAGATGCATTCACTTTGATCCGCAGACAACACTGCAGTGCCTGCGTTTCAGGCTGTCATAATTTGCTGCCTCATGTTTTACATTTTCATGGGCTCCCGCTTCCTTTGCTGGCACTGAGGAGGGTCTGATTCTATGCGGACAAGTTAGGGCGCATTGTTTCCATGCCATCCCGTCTGCCCTTTCTGCTCACTTGCCTGGCACGGACAGGGGCCCTCAGTCCAAGCAAAACATATTACCCACCAAATAGTGCGTACTCCCCTCCCAAACACTGTCGCTTACATCACATACTTTGCCAACCTTTTGTAAAAAATCTGCATCTATTATGAAATTCTTTTAAGGCAACAGATTATATCCTTAATGAACTAATAATGTAGCTGAGGTTAAGTGATGTAAAACAATTTTCCCAAGTTCACACAGCTGATAAGAGTATGCAGGAATTTGAACCCACATTTCTCTGACTTCAAAGCCACCCCAAGCGGGACAGTGGAGTGCAATGGCTAAGGTTGTGCGTGTTGGAGTCAGGATTTAAGTCCCAGCCTTGCTTGCCATGGATTAATGGTGTCGACTTGAGAAGCTGCATCTTAATTTTCACACCTATAAGAAGGAAGATGCTATCTACCTGCTAATGTTGGTCTTGAGATTAAGTGAGATATCACAGACATTAATGCTACTAAAGACAATATCTATGAGTTCCCTTCCTTTTTTATCATAATATAAACCTGGTGAAAGGATATTGGGCTCCGGGGTAATTTTTTCCTTTTATTTCCATAATTCAAAAAATTTTAATATTATTCATGTGGCACAATCCCCAGAAAAATAGTGTGTGTGTGTGTGTGTGTGTGTGTGTGTGTGTGTGTATGTGTGTATCTCCACCCATTCATTTATTCATACAAAATATAAGTATAGCAATCAAAGAGGTCCCAACTAATAAGAGGAAAGGGGTATTTAATTTGGGGATACTGAGCCCCTTTTCTCCCTCATTTCTATTTAAAATGAAAATCTCAAACCCTCACCTGCTTACACACAGGCACTTCTCAGGGAGGCAGTGCTAAGCTGCCATTGCTCTGTGGGGTAGGATACTGGGTGTGACAGTGCCGCTTCCACAAAGCCCCCTGCTCTCTCTGCAGTGCAGATGTGAGGCCCTGAGTTCCCTTTGTCTGAGTCACAGAAGAACCTTATTTCTTGTTGGGAAGTAAAGACTGTATCCTTATGTGGGGAGTTTCCATTCTTAGAAAGGCAGCTCGTGGGTGGATGACAACCAATCTGGGCGAAGGGGGTAGAGCACCTTCTGGGCTCTGGGCTCCCGACTAGAACGGTCAGTGGAGCTGAGAGCTGTGGCTCCCCTCACCCTGCTGTGTGCCCCTGAGCTACACACCTCAACTTCTGAGCTTTAGTTCCTGCATTTGTACAGGGAGGATATTTGTAGCTACTTCAGAGGACTGGTTGAGAGGATTCAATGAGTTATTGCAGGGTGAGCATCATACCAACAGAAGTAATTATAACACAATCATTATTTCACTTATATGAAGATGAGAGGTCTCAAGTCAGCACAGCTTTCCAATACTGGCCTCACACTCTGAATAAACACAGTCCTCGCCCTGTTTTCTTGGCTGGAGTAGTTGGAAATCACATTAACTATTTCCCTCTAGAAACAAATAGTTGCTGTATGCCACATTCCCATAGGCCACCTGAGAGGCCTTTGTTACTACTGTGCATTGGGCCCTTACTCGGTATATATGCTTTGACATGTACTGTGCTATGAGAATTCACATTCAGCCCTAATAACCACCCTTCAGGGTGGCTTTAGCATGGGTATTTTTTGTTAGGTAAGGACACTGAGGCACCAAGAATTTAGATAACACACCCAAGGTCAGACGCAGTAGAAGACAGGATCAAACCTCAGGTCTCTGTCCCCAAAGCCCTGTTTTTTTTGTGTGTGTGTGTTTTGTTTTGTTTTTGCTGTGCCATTCTGCTGCATGCCACCTGACATTTCTCAAATTTAGATATGAAAATGGATTCTGAGTAGGAGAAGAGAGAGAAAGCTCTAGCCATCTGTGCTTCTCTTCCATCCCTGTTCTGTGTGTCTTGAATGGAGCCAGTCAGATATGGAACAAAGAAATAGCTTTCAGGGATTCAAGAGCTTAAAGTCATTATACATTAAATAAAGGGACGGATTTCTTGGTATTCTTTCATAAATGTTTATTTATTAGACACTTGGTGTATGCAAAAATAAAATGCACACTTCATAAATATCAGTTGTTATGGGATCTCAGTGTGAGTTATGACCTGAAAGCTGAAGTCCACTTTGCCCCTCAGGACTCAGTTTACTCACATGTAAAACGAAATGGGCCACTTAGGTGCTTTCAGCCTTGATGTTCTACAGGTCAGCATTTATTTATTTGTAATTTAATATCTTGTCTTATTTCCTGCAACGGATATTTAGTGATAATGAAGAAAACCAACACAAGTAGAGAGGGTAGTTAAAGGAGGAATCAGCAACCGTGTAGAGAAAGGGGAGATCATTGTACTAAGAGCATGGGTGAAATAATTACTGTAATTGAGCAATAAATACCATTGTAATTTATCTCAGCCCTTAATTAATGAGTCTGCAAGTTGGTACTTTTTTGTCTGTTTGCTTCAGTTCCAATCTTGAATATCCATGATAAGGAGGATCTAGGGAAACCAGTCTTAGGCCAGAGCAGCAGGGAAGTGGAGAGGGAGATACTTCTCATTATCATTAGATCTCTCAACGTATTACAGATGTTAATTGAGTTCACACATCTGAAAAATTCAAAGTGAAAATCCAAGCGTACCTTGTAGCTCTCCAACCACTGCCTTATTTGCAAGGGGATACTTCTCATAGGAGCCTGGGAGCTGAGCTTCCTGCACCCAGTGGGAGCCTGTCTTGTGTACCTCTTCTTTCTGCCTTGGCTCAGAGTTGTGTGTGTTTCTCTGCTGTCTCCTCCACAGGACTTTGAGCTTGGGCACAGTCATGCCTGGTTAATTTTTGCAGATATTAAAAAACAATCCCTTCACGAACAAAAGAATTAGTCACAATTATATGATCCAGTCAATGGCGATTACATATTTTATTCATTCATATCTTCAGTTATTCCACAGACATTTATAGATCCTCACTACATGCCCAGCTCTGTGCTAGGCACAGGGAGCTCAACACTGAACAAGACTGATAAGAGGCCATCAGTTAGAGCAGTGATGGGCAACCTTTTGAGCTTGGTGTGTCAAACTTCGCCAAAAAACTGAGCATAACTCGGGTAGTGTGTCACTTTGAGGAAAAAACATTATTTCACGATATTTATAGTTTAAATAACATAAATGTATAATTGTTATATATAATTGTATTTAATAAACCAAAAACTAAATATTTAACTTACCTGCTTAGTGACTTCTTTGTTCATCCGTGAGTCGGTTTCTTTTGTTGGTCTTGATATTATTTAGCTTGTGTGGGGTGCTGTGAACTAAGATAAGTGAGGGGGAGGGGGAATTCTTTAACTAACATGCCTATTAGTGACTTTTTTGTTGCTGAATTTCATTGGCTAAATCTTTAATTGAAGGTTGGTATTTTGTACACTTCAGGCCCAAGCAAGCGCTACTAACTTCATCTGTCAATCTGTTTCTTTTGTTGGTTTTGATATTATTTAATGCTGAGAATAAGGCCTCACAAAAATATGTAGAGGGAAAAATTGTGAATAAAGCCATTGCTATATTTTTCAGGGTGCTAAAAGTGTCTGGTAGTCAGTTCCAGGCACTCCAAATTTCCTGTTCGTAGTGGCACTCCTCTTGATTCTCCAAGCGGCACCTTTCCAGATTCTCAAGCTTTGACCTCAAGTCGACAAACACCTGAGCCCAGATACTGTCTTGAAATTCTGCAAGTTGCATCTCCAAATCATCAATTTGCATCCATTGGAAACCATTTAATTCCAAACTACTGTAGACTACTACATCAGGATACTTAATTATTTTCATGGTCTGTTCTAAACTTCTAAATTGACTAAATCTATCACTAAACTGGTCAAGTAATGAGTCTAAAACATGCTGGTACTTCATATGCAAGAGTTCCATTTCATTTTGTACAGCTGCACTGGCCTTCTCAAAATACTTTGTTACTCGAGGAAAATACTTATAAGTTTTAGTTTCTACATCTCGCTTGAAAATTTTAACTTTACTTTCAAAAGCTTTTATGTATCCAAACATAACGTCAATACTTTTGCCAAAACCTTGTAACTTTAAGTTCAGTTCATTAATATGAACAGAGAGATCTGTAAAAAACATCAGGGTGTTGACCCACTTATCATCATTAAGCTGAGGAAAGTTTCCCAGATCCTTATCGTCAAGAAATACCTTAATTTCTTCAAAGCACTCCACAAAGCGCTCAAGAACTTTGCCTCGGCTCAGCCATTTTACATTATTGTACGTCAGCAGTCCACTGTAGGTGGAATCAACCTCCAATAAAAGAACCGAAAATTCTCGCTTGTGAAGGGGGAGAGCAGCTATTAAATTAACTATTTTTGTAACAACTGACATTAAGTCGTTTAAGTCGGTGAATCCTGCCTTGGCACATACAGCCTCCTGATGGATAATACAATGAAAAGGCACAATTGGATGTCCAGTAGCTTCTGTAAACAATTTGACAAATCCGACTTTTTTCCCCACCATATTTGGTGCCCCATCTGTCATCACTGACACAACTTTAGAGATATCAATGCTTAGGTCACGAAATGTTTGTATAACCACCTTACATATTTCGCTTCCTGATTTACTTGTTGACACTGATACTAACTTTATCAACTCTTCTCTCATTGTGAGACCATCAGAATATCAACTAATAATGGCCAACTGAGCATGTGATGTGACATCAGTAGTTTCATCAAGAGAGATCGAAAAATATTTACTAAGAGCATGGGTGAAATATTTACTAATGAGCATGAGATCATTGTACTAAGAGCATGGGTGAAATAATTACTGTAATTGAGCAATAAATACCATTGTAATTTATCTCAGCCCTTAATTAATGAGTAATTAATTAATTAATAAAAAATATTTATTCCTTATGTCTCTCTTTAATTGATGTTGTACATTTGTGTTCAGTCTCATTATTTGGTCTTTTATGATATTTCTACTGAGTGGTAACTCAGATATTCTCTTAATAATTGCATCTTTATTCTGCATATCGTGAAATAGAATTGGTGCACATCTTAGGAGAGTTTCTTTAATAAATTCTCCCTCACTGAGCGCTTTTCCATGCCGAGCTATAGAGTGAGCAATGCTCAAACTTGCAGATGTTAAATTTGTAGAGCCTTTCATAAATTTAAGGATGGAATTAGATTGGCTCTTATAAAGGTGTAGCTGCCTGGAAATGTATTCCTTCCTTTCATCCTCACTTTTTTCCAAGAGCTGGGAAATGATTAGTTTCAAAATGTCTATTTATATTCCACGTTCTGCTTGCTACCGTTTCAGTACATAGAACACAAAATGATCTGCCATTTTTTTCTATAAAGCCATACATCTCAGTCCATGTCTCTTGAAAGGGTCAGCCACTGCTACTACCACTTCCTTTACTTAACCTTAGTTTTTCATTTTTGGGGTTCTCCATCAGGGAGGCAGTGACAGAAGATAGAATTATAGATAGCTTGTTAGGCCTGCAGGCAATTAGGGGTTAACTAGCCTAAATAACCATAAAATGGTGCATATAACTGTCTTTTAGGAAAGGGCAGGGTTAATAAGCAGAAATAGGGGTTAATAAGGATGCACAACAGTAATAGTGGTGAAATGGAGTCTGCACTATGGAGCAAGATGGTGTTCCTTATGTGAATTAAAATGGCTGCCGCTATTTCTAATGGCAGGAAACGGCACCCATAGCACGCCACAAACCCTCGCCTCTCCCAGCCTCCCCCTCACTTATCTCAGTAATGATGGTTTAGAAATCCATGACCCCCCAGAACAGTAGATAATGGTTGCTGTGGTTAACTGTTATTTGGTTACTGGTAATGGCAGGGCCCCCAGAGATGCGTCCCCCGCTGCATTCCGCTGCTCCCTGCTCTGCCTGCAGAAGTGAGGGCAAAGATCCCGGCTTAACCGGAAATCCCAGAACTAGACGCTCTGTGCCGGACTTCTGTTGTTTTGGCCTACAGACCTCCGGCACAGAGTGTCTAATAGGGGAGGATGAAACATTTGCGACTAGAGTCTTAGAGTTACTGCAAGACTCTAGTCGCAAATGTTTCATCCTCGGCATGCGGCCGCCTCAGTGGCCGCGTGTCATCAGAAATGGCTACGCGTGTCAGTGCTGACACGCATGTCATAGGTTCGCCATCACTGAGTTAGAGTGTCCTTATAGGTACTCTTCTAGAGCAGGTTTTCTTAACATCAGTACTGTTGGCATCCTGGGGCGGGGAATGCTTCATTGTGGTGGGGGCTGCCCTGTGCATTGGAGTGTGTATAGCAGCATCCCTGACTTCTTTTCACAAATGCCAGCAGTACCCCACTCCATAGTTGAACTGTCAAAAATATCTCAAACATGGCCAGATTTCCTCAAGTGATAAAAAATCTCCCCTGGCTGAGAACCACTGCAGCAAAGGGACCCAGAGGGGCTTCAGGCTCCTGATGTAGGGAGCAGAATGATGCCAGGAGCTCGAGGTCAGAGTACAGCACAGTGCTTTGTCAGGACTGCAGACTTGGAGCCACATGGCTGGCATCTGCATCCTTGCCTTCCACTTTCTAGTTGTGTGACTCAGGGCCAATGATTTAACCTCTCTGTGCCTCAGTTTCCTTATATGTAAAATGGGGACAAAAAATCACAGGGGTTACAATAGTACAATATAATGGAATATTAGTGTGCCTGTCTCTGCTTTAGTCGGTGAGCATAAGAGCTTGTGTGCTTTGCTTCCAAGTCAGCATAGGCACTAATAATCGGATGTGAAACACTGGATTTTCCTGAGTTCAGACCCTGGTTCTCCCACCCAATTACTGAACCAAGTCACGTAACCTCTCTCCACCTTAGATTCTGCACCTATTAGTATGGAGCTATTAGCTATAAGGAATCACCAATAACCATTCAGGATTATTGAAAGGAATAAATGAATTACTCTATATGAAAACCTTTGTCACTAAATACATACCTGAATCTGGGAACAGGTGCTGGAGGGCAGGGCAGAGGTGACTTCCATGCTCCCTGTTGTCCAGGGGACAGAGAAAGCACCAGGCTGTCTTTCTGGCACAGGAAGAGAGCTTGTGCCCTGAGACAGCATCTGTTCCACGACAACCCTGTTGCCAAATGGAAGAGTGACAATTCAGCCCTCCCTGTGCGAAGTCAGCAGCGCTCACGTACTGGACTGGGAGCAGGGTCTGGTAGCAGCCTACAGTGTCTGTGCATCAGCCCTGACTCAGCCCTGAGCACCCTTCATAGGCCCCAGAAGAGGTTAGCAGGGACTTGTCCACTTTCCCCCAGGAAATTGGGCCATTCCACTTACAAGCCTCATTGTTTCACCTGGACTTCAAATTTCTTCATTCCAGATCCTCAGCTTCTTCACACTTGCAGAGCAGAAGTTTATCTCCTTAGAAGTTCCAAAACTATCATCCTTAAAACTCCCAGTAGTGGCTAATTACCCAACTTTAAGTTCTGGATGCTGGCCACCTCCCTGGCCACTCTCTCCCCACTCTGCCGTGTACCGCACTCTCCACAGAGAATCCTCCCAGAGTCTGTGTTCTTATGACTTGATAATTTTGCACAGATATTGGATCTCCCTGGAATGTGCTCCCCCTGAGCAGCCAGTCATCCTTAGTGCAGTGTGACTGTCACCTCCTGTGCGTTTATAAGACAGAGTTTAAATGGCCTGTCCTAGGGGCCATCTCAGCATGCTGCACTCACCTCTCTTCTCCAGTCTCACTGCTGTATTATCAGATGCTTAGATACCTGCTGGATTTCCTGGGCTATGTGCTACCTGAGTTCCTGGTCTGGGCTTTCATTTCAATTTGTTGTTTGTTGTTGTTGTTGTTGTTGTAGTTTGCTGATTTCAGAGAGGGAGAGAGAGATAGAAACATCAATGATGAGAGATAATTATTGATCAGCTTCGCAAACCAGGCATATGCTCTGACCAGGAATCGAACTGTGACCTCTTGGTTCATAGTTTGATGCTCAACCACTGAGCCATGCTTGTCAAGCTTTCATTTCACTTTAAAATCCAATTCTGGGGACTCCTCCCTTTCTTCAATCCCAACACGATCAGGGCAGTCCCTGCTATGCTACTCATGCACCCCTATGCTGCCCCCACAAATAACTCCAGCTTCATCACACCAGCTGTCCTATGAATTCAGCAATTTTATTTCAGATCCACAGAGGCATGGGGAGAGGCCTCACCCAGCCTACAGTGCACTGCTCTCACCCCTCCCTCGCTTTCCCATTTTCCCCCACTTTTTCTCCTCCCCTTTCCTCAGCACACCAATCCTGTTCTTGTTTCATGCAGAGCAGATTCATCAACTTTTCCAAAACCTTGGGAACCAGAAGATATCCAAGCTCCCCAGAACTCCATCTACTGCCTTAGCAGACTAATCAAAGCAAAGCCCCGCATAGCATAGTGGGTCTCTCTCTAGGAAAATCATTTGCCGGCTGCAAAAAGGATCCAATTTTTCTCAATCTCATTATCTCTGTATCTCAGTAACTGATATAGGACCTGACTCAAAATAGATGCTTACTGAATGTCTGAATGAGCTGATCTCTGCCATGATATATGTGAAAGTGATTATAAGCCAAAAAGAATTTGCAACATTAGTTATATCAATTTTATTTCATGACAATTAGTAACTAGTTGAGTATGAGCAATACTGCCTTGGGTATCTTTTGTGGGTTCCCACCCTGCTAAAGGAGGCAACTGGCCAGGCACTTTGACTATGGCAGGGAGGTCTAAGATAGGAGGACAAATCAACCCATTCAGGCCACCATAGAGTGCTAGTCTTGGTGGAAATGGAGATTGTGTCCAAGGAACAAGAGGGCATCAATATGTTTCTATTTTAGAGTCTTGTGAGGAGGTGAGATCAGGAAGTAACAGGAAGCTGTGTAGTCCTGCAGAAAGAGCAAAGTCATGGGGAGGCAGACAGACCTAATCTCAAATGTGACTTTTGACAAGTGAACTCACCTCCCTATGCTGATGATATGATATCTTGTTTATCCAGGAAAACAGACTCCTGTAAAACCCAATTTCCTACCTCTCTCGGTGGAGATCTACGTATAGAGGACAAAATCAGGCCAAGAAAGCATTATTAGTTTGGACATTTGTCTCCAACTCTGTGTCGCCTGCTCTAGCTCTTGAGGACTGGGCTGGATTATGCAAGAGACATCCGAATTACTTGAGCTTTCAACTTCAAGGGTTAGGCTAAAAACTGGGAGGAAGAAGTCACATGGGAAAATAGAGAGAAGAACTCTAAAGGCATGAATTTTAGGAAAAGTGTGAATCCCAAAATATTTACTGCAAAGAATGAGAGAGACCTCCCTCAGAGAGATCTGAGCAAGTACCTCTGTCAGGCATAGCAAAGGCATTTATGGTCACCAGTATGATTACTTGGCCCATGTATATCCCTGAACTAATTGTTCTTGCCACCATAGGTAACAGAGTTGATCTCTTTCTCTCTCCTTTTCTCACCTCCTATTTCTACCCCTTCCTCTCCTAGAGTTCAAATTCACTAAGAAAGAGAACATGAATGAGTCATCCAGTCACCACTGTCCAGTGTAGGGCACCACTGATTTTCATTGCAGGCTTCCACACTATGGGTTTTATTGGGTCAGCCAGTCATCAGTAGTCAATTTGCTGTGGCTGAAGTGAGGAAGAAATCATGATAAAAATAGTACAGCTTTCTCCATTAAGTATTCTAGATAGAGCATGTACTCATAGGTCATCTTAAGCACAAATATCTAACACAGGGGAAAAGTCGCACCCATTTAGCCCCTTCATTGGGCAATATGATAAACTGGCACAACTTAGAAGATGGTGGGGCCTTCTGACTATTTTTCAAAAGTTATTGGGGAAAAAACACACATACAAATCTCTAATAGCTAGTAGGTGCCTCTGGAGTTATAAAATGCAATATCTCTGATTTTATAGAAAATTATATAACACCTGATGGTATTTACAGGAATGATGCAATAACAGTCTCATCCTGCCAAACTCGCCTGAGAAGTTCCAAGTTTTGCTGCCATGGAGACTGGCATAGTGGTTATAAGTACAGTGAAAGCCATTCAGACCTCATTTGAGTCTTGACTCTGCCACTTACTGCATTTACCTCAGTGAATTACTTAAATGTCCTGAGTTTTAGTTTTCTCTCCTATAATGCAGCATAGTTACCTCGGAGGTGTAACTGTGAGAATGAAATGAAATAATGCCTGCAAAGGACTTATCACAGTGACCTGCACACAGCAAGTGCTCCATAAACAGAACCATTTGCAGCAACAATATTAGCCTAGAGCCCTAGACCCAAATATCTACAATGGGGGTTCTGAAATAGTAACCGTTTGTCTTCCCTTGAAGACTAGTCACAAATGCTATCATGACAATAAAAGTTGGCATTTATGATTGCTTAGTGCCCTGGGAGGCCAGGCTGTCCAACCAGTCCCGTCTGGATCCAGTCACTCAATATCTCCATGATCCCCTCGACATGATTAATTTAGGTGTCTCCCAATTGTTTTCTCATGATCCTCCATCTTTCCATTCTTCTTGGCCTTGTACAGATAGGTCTCCCACTGAGAATCTGCCTTGGCTGTAGTACAGGCTGCCCTTAATTGAGAACTTCCCATGTGCCTGGATACAGTACCTGAATAATGTCATTTAATACTCAAAACAATTGTTTATTGGTTTACCCATTTTACAGAAGAGAATTCAGAGCTGTAGAGGTGGTGCGAAATAACTTCCTAAGCCATTCTGCTGACAAATGATTGAGTATACAGATGCAGTAGATTCTCAGACCTCAGTGACCTTTGCCCATTTTATACTCCCATCCTTTAGTAAACAACTTTGAAAATGATGATGATGATGATGATGATGATGATGGCAATTCTTTCTTATATTCCTATTTATGTCAATTATGCCATCTTATGACTCACAGATAAGGACTTTTTAAAAACAAAGACATCTCAGCCACGGAGAGAAACAATTTTGGGGACAGGAGGTTATCTATAGCCTTGTCATCCTTAGAGCAGCATCCAAGTGACACCATGGTCAACCCCTAATAATAAACCCCTACTTGTCATTCCCCATTTGTTCAGACTGCCTTCCATCCTGAAGATGAGCTGGTTTGCAGCTTCAGGGTGAGAAATCCTGATGAGAAATGTTTACAGGAAAAAAATATACAGATCTTATAACATAGAAACCCACACATGAAACTTATATGTTCATGTTGACCAATGTTACCCCAACCAATTCAATAAAAAAAAAAAAAAGGAATCTCAAGCTGGGCGAACAAACCTAAGAATGCGAACAAGGAAGCACTTCATGGAAGAGACCTCCAGACCAAGGCTTAGCGTGGAAAGGGGATCAAACCTCTGGGGTGACAAGATGAAGCAATTTGAAAGGGCTTAATCCAATCTTCATCTGGAAAGTTAGAAATTATTCTTAAGCGTAGGTAGGGAGATGTTTTTTCGGGCGGGGGGGAGATGGAGAGTGTGGGATGCTGCTTCATGTACTGCTTGACAACTGAATAAGGAGTGCAATTAGTTTGTTTTGACTTGCTAAAGCCCCATGAAGGGATAAAAATGGGGGATCATGGGAATGGATGTGGTTAATGCATATGGTGGGATGAAATAAACACATGCAGTTTACATTGCTGCAGTGCAGTCTGATCCTACCATTAACTGGCTTGTTCCTTTCTGCATGGGACAGCCCCTCCTGAAAGTGGTGGACGAGATCAGTGTTTTCTTGGGAAGAGATGTCACTGGGGAGAGTGTAGATTAATTTAGATGTTAAAAACTCTTTTCAATTCTCTTTTATGCCCTCAGATGAAATCAGGGAGAAGCGCTTCTTTGGTGCTGGCATGTCTTCAGTGCCAATCTACTATCTGAGTGCCCTCGCTTTCTTATATGTTTTAAATAAAGAGACAATAGATGTCAGGCTCGGAAACTTCAAGCAATTGTATTTGCGTAACAAATTCTGTTGTTATTGTGTTTATCTCTAATGATAACACTTTTCCATTTATTGCAATGGTATTACTTTTTTGTCAAGTTTTTAATTAAATTTATTTGGGTGAATCTGTTAATAAAATTATATAGGTTTCAAGTGTACAATTTTATAATACATCATCCAATATATGACTAAATAAGGAATATGTGGTACATTTATACAATGGAATACTATTCATCCAGAAGAAAAGATAAAATGCTGCTATTTGCAACAACATGGATGGATCTTGAGAATATCATGCTAAGTGAAATAAGATGGAAAAATCAAGCACTATATGATTTCACTCATGTATAGAACATTAAACTGGAAGCAACAAATGAACAACAAAATGAAAAAATAAACATGCCTGGACACAAATAATAGTATGGTGGATAACAGAACAAAACGGGGTGGAGGGTAGGTAGTAAAGGGTAAAGTGAGTAAAAAATATGGTAACAGAAGGAGATTTGACTTTGGGTGGTAAGCACACAATGCAATATATAGTGATATAACTTCTAAGTAAAAAAAAAAATGAGCTCTTAAAATATAATAGCTAAATACTGCAGCTGGTATTTGAAGGAATGAAGCTTGGGAAACATGGTGCCAGGTGTTCTCTGAGGTATTGCTGCTCTAAGTTTATTTATAAACCTGCCACACCTGGGAGCCTGGTAGAAATGCAGAAACTCAGGTTCCTTCCCAGACCCCCAGAGTCAGAATCTGCTTTCGAACATGATCCGCAAAAGCCCTAGTCTAAAGGTCCTTTTAGGCCATTCCAATTCTTTCTAAAATTACCCTATCACCATGAAGGATTCTGAGAGCGCCCTCTCTCCCAGGTTCTTTATTATCCTTTTGTTTGTTTTTACAATATTCAAATAAAAAATGGAAGGAAGGAAGGAAGGAAGGAAGGAAGGAAGGAAGGAAGGAAGGAAGGAAGGAAGGAAGGAAGGAAAGAAGGAAGGAAGGAAGGAAGGAAGGAAGGAAAGGAGGAAGTGAATATAATTATGTTGTCATGCTGGGGCATGGGCTTGTGGGTCTGGTACACCGAGATCTAGCCCCTTACTCTACCACTGACCAGTAATATGTACTTGAAACATGTACTTCACTTGAGTTTCTTGATTTTAGTTTCTTCATCTATAAAATGGGGATTGTCATCCTTATTCTCCCTGCAGTTTTAGTGTGTGCATGCACACACACACACACACACACACACACACACACACACAGATACACAAACACACACACATTTAGTTATCATAGTATATGGAACATAGCAGCAGGTCCACAAATAGTAGTCACAGAGACACTTTCTTTTGCTTCCCATCTATACTGGAAACCCTAGGTCTTTTATCATGATGGGAAAGACGATGTCCCTCCAATGTGAACCAGGTACCTTGAATCTCTAATTTGGGTTGTGAGTGCCAGATAATTTAGTTGACATCAAATCATGGTTGATTTTGTGAATGCATCTTTCAATTAGCAAATCAGCTATCCAGGGGTCCTGGCACATGAGATGTTTCTGTCTTGCCAGCCTGTACTCAGGGTACCAATCCAGTGCAAAGTAATTTCTGGTGGAATGGGCCTTGAGTGTACAGAGGCAAGGGCAGGAAGAACTCTGCAGCATAGACTGCTTTGCAAAGTTTGGCTGACCCATCTTGCATCTGCTGTATCTTGCCAGGACCCCATGGAAGTGCCTATTCATGCCTTTTTCTCTATTGCACACAGCACGAGGAGAGAATAATAAAGACAAAATGGGGTTGGTAGTCACAGAGGCCTAACTCCACTAGCTGTGAGACCTTGGACAAGTTATTTAAGACTTTTGCATATTAATTTTCTCCACTTGAATAACAGATAATTATTTTGACTTCTGGGGATATTGTGAGGATTAAGTGAATCTCAGTGTGTAAATATGCCCAGCATGATGCCTGAGACATTAGTGTCACAAGTGACAGGCACCAGGTATTGTTTGCTTCTCCTGTCACTCTTCTAATTCTACCTAGCCAGAGACCTGATTTTAGATCCTGTTTCTTCCCTTTCCCGGTGTATAACCTTGGTCAAGTCATGTCACTTCTCTGACACTCAGTTTGCTCACTGTGAAATGAGGGCAGGAATACCTTCCTTGACAGTTCTCTGTTAGGATTAAAGGAATGCAAGCAAAGCACCTGGCCCATGGAGACAGTGTAGGGAATTCACACAGGCGATATCAGCACATAATATTCAAAGAAGTTGAGCTCAAACCTTACCACTGCTATGTGGCTGGCCTTTTACTAGAATAAGCCCTCTTCTTTGCTGGATCTTCTTCACTTTCTACACATTTATTATTTGAGCTTAGACTCAAAGCCTCTTCTTTCTCCATATTCCCTCCTTAGATGTGCTTGTGGCATCCCACGGTTTTAAATGTCATCTACAGTTGATGACTCTCAAATATAAATCTCCAGCCTAGGCCTCTCCCCTGAACTCTAGACCCATAAATCCAACTGTATGTGCAGTACTCCTACTTGAATAACATAAAAATCTTCTCAGATTTACCACATCCCAAATCATGCAATAAAGTTCCACCTGCATCAGCAGCAGATCTGCTCTGTTCCCCATCTTCTCTCTCCTCAGTGTCTAAGGCCAAGACCACTGAAGTCACACTTTTCTCCCCTCTTTCTTTCATAACACACATCTAACCATCAGCAAATTCTGTTGGATCGATCTGCAAAGTAATCCAGAATCCAACCAGCTCACACAAATAAGAATAATCTGTTTCTTATTTATACAAATAAGAATCATCTGTTTCTGCCCTTGGTCCCCTATAACTTCTCTACAAATCTAGTCAAGATGACCCTTGAAAAATGAAATTTATACCTGGCCACTCTGCTACAAGAAACTTTCAGCAATGACCCAACTCAGCATAAATCTAAAAGTTTTAGCATAATCCACAAGGTCTTATGTGAACTAGTCCCCTGGCCCCCAGCTCCATATTCTCTTTCTGAGATTGTCCCCTTCCACTCCCCAAACATTCTGGCCTCCATGCTGTACCCTGAACATTCAATCTCCCTCTCATGCAAGGCTTTCTATTTGCTCCTTGCTGTGCTTAGAGTGTTCTTCACTACTCATCTGTATGTGTTTCTCTCACATGGCATTCCAATTTCTATTCAGATATAACCAACTAAGAGACTTTCCATGACCACTTTATATAAAATAGTACTACCACCTCACTCCATGGTGTTCCCCTCCCTCCCATAGCATCCATCTCATATAGTATTTTATCTTCATTATATGCTCCTTGACAGAAGAGACTTGGTATCTAGTAGGTATTCAGTAAATATTGAATGAATGAATGAACCTATCTAATTCTATTTTCCTCATTGCATGAACTCTTATGGTACATATTACTTATAATTCTACTTTTTTTGTCTACTATTGCACACAGGATAATATGCATAAATATATTTGTATAGGATTCTCAGTTCACATAATTCTTTTTACAATAATTATTACTTCGTTTGATCCTCATAACAATACAATTAGAGAAAGATATATTCCATTCATATTTATAGATGATGAAACTGAGGCTTACAGAGGTTAAATAATTTAAAGACTATCATCCTATATAATAAAGAGGTAATATGCAAATTGACCCACATGCCCTCACAAGATGGCTGTCTACAACCAGGCCAGCAGGGGGGTTAGTGAAGGACGACTAAATGACTGAACAGCAGGCTGCATGGGGTGACCAGGCCAGGAGGGGTGGCAGTTGGGGGTGACCAGACCAGCAGGGAGGGCAGTTGGGGGTGACCAGGCTGGCAGGAAGGGGGCAGTTGATGCTGATCAGGCTGGCATGCAGAGGCAATGAGGGGCAATCAGGCTGGCGGAGGAGGCAGTTAGGGGCAACCAGGCAGGCAGGCAGGGTGAGTGGTTAGGAGCCAGTGGTCTAGGATTGTGAGAGGGATGTCCGACTTCCAGTTTAGGCCTGATCCCCAGAATCGGGCATAAACTGGCAGTCAGACATCCCCCAAGGGGTCCCAGATTGGAGAGGGTACAGGCTGGGCTAAGGGGAGCCCCTCCCCCCCCCCCGTGCATGAATTTCATGCACCAGGCTTCTAGTACATGTAATAATGGAAAAATAAGGACTTGAACTCAGGTCTTACTACTCTTGATCCAATCTTTTTTCCATTAAATGTAGATACCTTACATTTACCCATGTGTATTGCTGCTGAACTAATTCACCTTGAGTAGTACTTTTCTTTCCTGAAAAAAAATGATCAATTTTATATATTTCTTTTCTATCTCTGCTTTCTCTAATATAGAGTAAAATACCTAATAGGAGCTCATGCTATAATTGTTGCTTGCAAATGTGAATATACAGACCCAAACTCAACTGTCCATAGAAGTGTGTTCTTCCCATACTAGTAATGTCTCAAGTACTCTACTTGGGAGACTTTTATCAATCTGTAGGCTTAAATTCAAAGTATACTTAGTCCTCCATGCAAAAGTACAGTGAGAAATGGAGGAAGATAAGATTAGAAGGGGATAGATACACAGAAAGACTGACCAGGCAACTAGCAATGTAAAAGAGTGCCCAAAGGGATATATCAAATCAGGACTTAATTGAGCAACATCCAGATCTGGGGTAGGGTTAGGAATTTGGGGTAGGACATGGCACTGGGAAGCTTAGACAAGCAGCACACCTGTAGACAGTGGCACTCTCTTGGCTAAGTAGTCAGTATGGCATGGAGCAGAATGCTTTCCTGGAGACCCGTGCCAGAAGAAATGGTAGCTGAGTCAAGCAGGGCATGCCTGCACCCAGAGTAGGGCTCTATTTCCAGAAAGAGAGAGAACGTGAATGTTAGGAACTGAGTCAGAAACCCAGCCATAAGACTGCTGCAGGTCTGTGAGCTCAGGGCTGCTCTCATAAGCAGGTTTAGGGACCCAGAGAAATCCCAGATCACATCTTTCCACCCCCATCTTCCCTCTTCCTCTCCCTAGTGACGTTGGTCCAAATGTCCCATACTACTTATCTCAGGAGAACACTATAGAAAAGGCATTAGGTAGGCAGATAAAAGTCTGATTCATCCACTTAGAAACCTGTCTGCTTCTGAGTCCTCCTTTTCTCCCATTTAGCTGCCACCCAACCTTCTCAACCAGCATCCTCCTTGACTGTTTCCATCAGCTTCCTGGGAGGCGGAACGGCCCCTGCATGGACTCATGAGCTTGGACAGGGCCATGAGCATCCGCATCCAGCCATCAAGTCCCCAACAAATAACTTCGTGCAGGCCTATTTGTCTTCTGCTTCAGCCCAGCGGAACCAGGGTCTATAAATTGTAGTTGGGATTCAGGAAGGACCATTTTCTCAGACAGGGATGTATTGCATATCAGCAGTGGAGCAGAGTATCAGCATGTTCTCCTCCGCGCAGAGTCCATTTGCCTACTGTAGTGAGACAGCATGCTCAGCGGGCAGCGGCCCCCAAGGTGGACGGGCTGGCCATAAACCTCCGCAGTGGACAGGAACTGTGGGGACTGGAGACAAATGAACCGCTTCTGAGCAGGCCTAGCTCTTTTCACGGGCTCTGGAAAACTCTGCGGGCAGGGTTGAAGCTGAATTTTGATAAAGGCAAATGCGGTGTTTATCCTTGGCTTGGCATTCTTTCACAAGTGTGTTTAAGGATCTGATGCACATGTTGAACATACTGGGGCTCTGGGGCTCTGGGGTCAGAACTGGTTTTAAATTCCAGCACTGCGCCATAAATTGGGACTTTAGGCAAGTCATTTAACCTGGATTTTGTTGTTGTTGTTGTTTTGTTTGTTTGTTTGTTTGTTTTGCTATGTAAAAGGCCCCGATGCAGTAGAGTGTATTATATGGATAAAGCAAGATGAATTAACATATCTGATGCAAAGCAGGCGCCCAGTAACTTGGAGCTTGTTTAAAATTAGAAACGCTGCGTGCAAATGACAAAACGGCTAAGACTGGCAGCACAGCACAGGAATTTTAAAGGACGAATTTAAGTTCAACAGAACCGGGTGTGAAACCTGATTCTTCCACGTGTTCAGATAACCTTGGACATGTTATGTACTTTTCTATGACTAGGGAATAATAACATTGCCCGGGAAATAAAGTTTTTGATGTAACTAAAAGGTCCCTTTAAAATGCAAAGCATAGGATCTTTTGCATAGTAAGACCTTAATAATGTGAGATATACCTGGACTGGATAGCCAAGATCTTAAACTCATTTTTATGAGACATATTTCAACCAGGCTATCCTGTGTGCATGTAATTGATAGTTGTATATTTATTATTGGGGAGAAATAACATTAAAATAATCTTCAGTTGAATTTGCTAATCCAATTGAGTGGAACTAGGGTTTATTGGCTCTTTATTGGATGTGTGGGTGCTGCACGCTGGGATGGATACAGAAATGAATAAGGAATAAGAATGAAATTGATGGACCAAGCACTGTGCTAAGGACTCTCAGATGGATTATCTCATTTAATCTTTTCATATGGTTTATATTAGGAAGAACAATTCATGGTCATTGTGAAAAGGTTGGAAGGAGAAAAAGTTATAAAAAAACACAAAAATTAGGATGAGCTAGAATCACTGTTAGTTCTTTGCTATATTTCGCACCTGTCCTTTCTCTGTGCAAAGTGCATGGCCTGTTTAAACCTCAATTTTCCCATCTGTAAAGTAACATTCCCATTATCCGAGAGTAGTTAGATAACAAATGAGATCCTGCAAGAAAAGGACCTAATAGTGCCAGGCAGTTTGGCACTCGATAAATGGCCAATGTTCTCATATTCAGTCACATCTGAATGGCTTCATAGAGTTTTTAATATAACAGATACCTGTGAATATGAGAATATGAGGTGGTGCTTCAAAGGGGTTGCAAAGCCCAGGGATAGATTTGGGACATCTTCCTAGAGAGCCAGTTTACTCAAAGATTGTAATGGGTGGTGGTAAATGTATCGTTTTTATATTAAAAGACATGTAGTTAATGGGATGCAAAATTCTTAAAAATTTCTAAGGTAACTAAGAGATTGCAAAGAAACATTGTACTTGTGACGGGCCAGCCCAGACTAAATCCCCTACCCCATGGGGTATGCTTTCTTTTCCTCTGTTACTGTGGACCTTTCCATTGAAAAGTTCAAGAGGTCAGAGAAGGGATTTAAGTAGAGAAAAAATATGGTCAGGGGTAGGTGTTATATTACTTTTCAATGGAAAATTATTATTATTATTATTATTATTATTATTATTATTATTATTTCAAAGAGAGAAAGGGAGAGGGAGAGAGAGAAACATCAATGATGAGAATCATTGATTGGCTGTCTCCTGCATGCCCCCTCCTGGGGATCGAGACCACAACTCAGGCATGTGCACTGACCAGAAATCAAACCCTGACCTCCTGGTTCATGGGTCAACTCTCAAACATTGGGCAACACTGGCTGGGCAGTGTTAGATCACTTTGGTGGCCATGTGGAAGATGAGTTGGAGGGATTACCACATAGGAAAAACTTGCTGTGAAGCTAGTGCAATGGTCTTGGTAGGAAGAAATGAGAGCCAGAACTAGGGAAAAGACAGTGGGAATGATGAGGAGAAGAAAGATTTGAAAGATTCTGAAGACAATAAAAAGAACCTTACCATTGTTCAAGTGTGAAAAATTAATTGGATAGAAAGAATCCTAAGGTGATCCCAGGGTTTTCATTGTGTGGATAGCAGACCCAGAAGATGGTCTTTAGACTTACATAAATGATCCCTGATGATTAACAGTAAAACTTATCATGTCCTACAACCCTAATTAAAAGGAATATATATATATATATATATATATATATATATATATATATATATGAAAATTCATGCAAAAGTAGGCCTTCCTTCCCCTGGCTGCTGGCACAGGCTTCCCTTTGGCACCTGGGACCCGGGCTTCCCTCCTCCGGCTGCTGACAGGCACCCGGGACCTGGGCTGGCTTCCCTCCAGCCCTGGCTTTGTCCAAGACTTCGGGTCTAATTAGCATATTACCCTTTCATGATATACTAGAGGCCCATTGCACGAAGAGATTTGTGCAATAGGCCTTCCTTCCCTTGGCTTCCAGCACCGGTTTTCCTCCGGCACCCAGGAACCAGGCCTTTGCTCCGGCCAGAGTCTGCCTTCTTCGTCTTTGCTGCAGACTCAGCCCAGAGTCTGCCATCCTCGCTGCAGACTGCCTTCTTCATCTTTGCTGCAGACTCCGGAGTCTGCAGTCTTGTCCTCGCTGTGGCACTCTGCTCCTGTAGATCCCTTTGCCCCCCGCCCTCCCTCTTATAGCAGGCATCCTGCCCCGCCTGGCAACTCTGCACCTGGAGCAGCTGGGTGGCGGCCATCTTTGGCCTTCTAATTTGCATACTCACTCTGATTGGCTGTGGGCATAGCAGAGGTACGTCAATTTGCATGTTTGTCTATTATTAGGTAAGATGCTAGAGGCCTGGTGCATGAAAATTTATGCACTGGAGGAGGGCGTCCCTAAGCCCAGCCTGCCCCCCTCACAGTCTGGGAGCCCTCGGGGGCAGGAGGTGACCCGGAAATCAGGGAAAGGCGATGCCCCATCACACCTCTGCTGCTGCCACTGCAAGCAATGCAAGCCTTGGCCGGCCCTGGTTACCTGAGCCTCAGGCGGCCCTGGGCGGCTGGGCAGCCTACATCAGAGGCTTGCCTGCACCTTAGGACAGCCCTGGGTGGCTGGACAGCCACCACCCGAGGCTTGCCTGTGCCTCAAGCCGGCCCTGAGCAGGTGGGGGGCTGAGGGGACTGGGCACTGCCATCCTTTGGCTGTGGGCACTGCCATCTTTGAGGGTGGGGCAGTCAATTAGCATATTCCCTCCTTATTGGCTGTGGGTGCCACCATCTTTGCAACAGCTTGAGGGTCAAGTAGCATATTTTCTCTTTATTAGATAGGATACTAGAGGCCTGGTGCATGAAATTCATGCACGGAGTAGCGTCCCCTAAGCCCAGCCTAGCCTGCACCATCTCCAATCTGGGACCCCTCAGGGGATGTCCGACTGCTTGTTTAGTCCCGATCCTTGGGATCAGGCCTAAACAGGCAGTCGGACATCCCTCTTACAATCCTGGACCGCTGGCTTCTAAACGCTTACCTGCCTGCCTGCCTGCCTGGTCACCCCTAACCACCCCCCCTGCCAGCCTGATCACCCCTCACTGGCACTGCATGATGGCCTGATTGCCCCTAACTGCCCTCTGCTGCCAGCCAGGTCACCCCCAACTTCCCTCTGCTGCCAGCCAGGTCACCCCCAACTGCCCCCCTGCCAGCCTGGTCACCCCCAACTGCCCCCTTCTGCCAGCCTAGTCACCTCTCACTGCCCCCTCGCCAGCCTAATCACCCCCAACTCCCCCCCCTGCCAGCATGGCTGCCCTCAACTGCACCCTCCCCTCTGGCCTGGTCACCCCTAACTGTCCCCCCACTGGCCTGGTCACCTCTTACCACACCCCCTGATGGCCTGGTCATGTCCAACTGCCCCCCTCTGACAGACTGGTCACTTCCAACTTCCCCCACACGGGCCTCATCACCCCACGCAGCCTGCTTGTTCAGTTGTTAGTGATCCCTCACTAATACCCCTGTTGGCCTGGTCATCCCACACAGCCTGCTTGTTCAGTCGTTTGGTTGTCCCTCACTAACACCTGTGCCATCCTGGTTGCTCCACGCAGCCTGCTTGTTCAGGCATTTGGTCATCCCTCACTAACCCCCCTGCTGGCCTGGTCGTGGGCAGCCATCTTGTGAGGGTGTGAGGGTTAATTTGCATATTACCTCTTTATTATGTAGGAGATATATATATATATATATATATATATATATATATATATATATGTTATTAAATTATTTTAAGAACTTTACTGTCCTACTCAGGCCAGAACTTTACAATTGCCTACCTTAATCACTATTTTTTAGGTACAGAGGAAAATGTGTTTCTTAGGGAACCCTTTCAGCAAAGACTATGCCTGTGCTCAGAGCCTCTGTGGAATTGGTTGTTCTTGTTGCATAAATGAAAGTGGAACCACATTTCAGGACCAGAGCCCACTGATGTGAGAACACATTTTCTCTATGACAATACCAGGGCACAAATTAAACATTCATAATATGGTAATTAAGAGCTGAATAATTTACTCTAAACCAATAAAGTAGATGTTGGTAGTATGATAGCTCCAGAATGAAATACAGTAGAGAAAAAATAACAATGTTTGTTCATTAGTTCTAAGCCTGGACTGTGCAGTGAACACTGAGCATACTTCCTCTGTTATGACTGGAGTTTGGAAAAAGAGTATACTTCTCAGCCCACATTCATCCAGCAGGGAATTTATCATATAGCATCTCACTTACCCCCTGCCCTACTCCATGATGAGCTGTGTGAGCAGGAACAAGTCACACAACTCAGTTTTTAAATCTCACATTGGGCATGAATAATTTCTGTCCTGCCAACATAATTTCACATCTAAAAGACAACAAACTGTTATTATCACACCAGACACACAGTAGCTTTGCAGAAAGCCTAGTATTGCATTCTTCCAAGGTGCTCACTGCCCTGTAGTACTGCTAGTTGAACTTCTAATAACACTTAGCTCACTGGGATAAGGGAAATAAACTATCTGACGATGCAGAAGCATTTCAAACTCTATCAAAAATTATAAATTCACTGTCCTGGCTGGGTAGCTCAGTTGGTTAGTATATTATCCTGATACGTGAAGGTTGTGGGTTTGATTCCCGGTCACAGCACATACAAGAATCAACCAATGCATAAATAAGTGGAACAACAAATCAGTCTCTCTCTCTCTCCCCCTTCTCCTGTTCCCTCTCCCTCCTGCTTTCTCCCTTCCTTTTTCAATCAATCAATAAAATGATCAATTTATTTAGCAATCTCTGACAATCACAGATACCCTCAGGATTTCATCACAAAGGGCTGTTCAGAGCCGTTATTCCAGATAGATAGTATATCAGAGGAAACATAAGTGTGTTCTTTTAGTTCTTCTATGAGAACTGAGTTTCCTTTGGTGGACAGTTCTAATAGAAGTGGGTGTATATGTATGTCTGTGTATTTTATTTTTTAAATAAATCTTTATTGTTCAGATTATTACAATTGTTCCTCTTTTTCCCCCCCATAGCTCCCCTCCACCCGGTTCCCACCCCACCCTCTGCCCTTACCCGCCCCCCCCACTGTCCTCTTCCATAGGTGTACGATTTTTGTCCAGTCTCTTCCCGCACCCCCACACCCCTTTCCTCAAGAATTGTCAGTCCACTCCCTTTCTATGCCCCTGATTCTATTATATTCACCAGTTTATTCTGTTCATCAGATTTTTTATTCACTTGATTTTTAGATTCACTTGTTGATAGATATGTATTTGTTGTTCATAATTTTTATCTTTACCTTTTTCTTCTTCTTCCTCTTCTTAAAGAATACCTTTCAGCATTTCATATAATACTGGTTTGGCAGTGATGAACTCCTTTAGCTTTTTTTTATCTGTGAAGCTCTTTATCTGACCTTCAATTCTGAATGATAGCTTTGCTGGGTAGAGTAATCTTGGTTGTAGGTTCTTGCTATTCATCACTTTAAATATTTCTTCAAAGAAATATTCAAATATTTCTTTGAATAATTTGGTCTGCATAGTTTCTGTTGAGAAGTCAGCTGACAATTGTATGGGTGCCGCTTTGTAGGTAACTAACTGTTTTACTCTTGCTGCTTTTAATATTCTCTCTTTGTCTTTTGTTCTTGGCATTTTAATTATGTGTCTTAGTGTGGTCCTCTTTAGATTCCTTTTGTTTGGGGTTCTCTGCACTTCCTGGACTTGTAAGTCTATTTCTTTCACCAGGTGGGGGAAGTTTTCTGTCATTATTTCTTCAAATAGATTTTCAGTATCTTTCTCTCTCTCTTCTTCTGGCACCCCCATAATTCAGATATTGGTACATTTAAAGTTGTCACAGAGGCTCCTTACACTATATTCATATTTTTGGATTCTTTTTGCTTTTCTGGTTGGGTGTTTTTTGCTTCTTTGTATTTCAAATCTTTGAATTGATTCTTGTGATCCTCTAGTCTGCTGTTGGACCTCTGTGTATTATTTTTAATTTCAGTCAGTGTATTCTTAATTTCTAGTTGGCCCTTTTTCATATCCTTGAGGGTCTCACTAAATTTATCGACCTTTTCTAGAAAATTCTTGAAAAACCTTATAACCGTGGTTTTGAACTCTATATCCAGTCGTTTGCTTTCCTCCATTTCTTTCACCTTTGACCTGTTTCTTTGTCTCCACATTTTGGCTGCTTCCCTGAGTTGATAGAGTGGCTTTGTGTGCTAGTTGTCCTACAGGGCCCAGTGACTCAGCCTCCCCAGTTACCTGAGGTGGACACTCTTGGTGCACCCCTTTGTGGGCTGTGTGCACAGTCTGGTTGTAGTTAAGCCTTGATTGTTGTTGGTATCACTGGGAGGAATTGAGCTCCAGGCCAATTGGCTGTGAGGATCAGCTGTGTCTACAATGGGAGAACTGCTGTGCTGGAGACACCCTTATAAGATAAGACTTGCTTCATTGGGGCTTTGGTGCTCACTGAGTCTGCCCCCTGAGTGTGTCCCTTATGGATCTGAGGAGTTGTAATCTGGATGGTCCTATTCTGACCCCTGGTTACACTGGCTCTTGGATCTCCAAGGAGGTGCTAATTTAGCCTCTACCTGAGGCCACCCAGCAGGAGCTATGGAGAGATCTGCATATTCCTCTTCTTTGTTTACGTTTTCGATGTGCCCAGATGAGGCCCAGCTGTGAAGCAGTGCAAGCTGCTGTGGGGTCTTGGGCCTTCTTTTGGATGTTCTGGGTCTCACTGACTCAGCTGGAAGTTTAGAATTCAAAGGACCAGGCCATTCATATGCAAAAGCCTCTGAGCTCAGCTTGGATGGGGCGGAGTCTCAGGGAGGAGCAAACAGCAATGGCTTTGTGGGGCGGGATCTCAGGGCAGAGCAAACAGCAATGGCTTCCAGTCAGCCCTGCCCTAAGAGACCTCTGGGTCTCAGTGTCCCACGGTAATCGCTCTAAGAACCTCTGAGAGAAAGCCACCCTCCAGTTTTGCCCGCTGCCAGACAGTCCAGTTTCTCCCCATATGAGTCTGGGTCCCCAGAGTCTCACCCGGAACTGGAGTTCAGAGCAGTTGGGAGCTTTTGTCTTCCTCCCGATTGAGAAAGCCAGCCACATACTCAGTTGCCAGCCCTCTCCATGCACGCACCTCCGTACCTCTGCCTCCTGCAGCTCCTCTGAGTCTCAGTGTGCTTTTCTCTTTCCTTCTAGTTGTAGAATTTCCACTCAGCCAGCCTTCCTGTGGTTCCGGATGATGTCCGTGTTGTCTTTTAGTTGTAGTTTTGAAATTGTTGTGTGAGGCAGCAGTTCTGGTGTATAACTATGCCGCCATCTTGGTCTTATCTGTGTATTTTAAATTAGTATTTGCATTGTGGAGCTTTTTATGATTTAGGGGATTCTGGCTGTCAATTTGATGCATGATAATTAAGGTTAAAAATGTTTACTTGATCTACAGGAGATAATTAATTTTTTTGTGGCCACAAAAGTTGTAAAAGTGGATTGTAAAAGTGGCGTTGGTATTATTGTTAAATACAGGGACTATTTCTGGGCATTGGCTATTTATTGTATGTTAGGAGGGACATTAGATGTGATTATGATGACACAGCAAAGGTCTGTGGTCCTAGGTCTATAAATGTGCAATGAGGAATTAGAATGAACTTAAGATGGGCCATTTGACACATGGACTCTGCCTGGCCATATTAGAAAGATACTTTGACTCCGAGCCTTGAAATGCCCACACGGAGTCTATTCTCACCTCACTCATACAAAGAGCTCCCTGTACACTGAACCTCTTAAAAAAAAAAAAGTTTTGCCCTAGCTGGTTTGGCTCAGTGGATAGAGTGTCGGCCTGTGGACAGGAGGGTCCCAGGTTTGATTCCAGTCAAGGGCACATGCCCAGGTTGTGGGCTCGACCCCCAGTAGGGGGCATGCAGGAGGCAGCAGATCAATGATTCTCTCTCATCATTGATGTTTCTCTCTCTCTCTCTCTCTCTCTCTCTCTCTCTCTCTCTCTCTCTCTTCCTTTCCTTTTTGAAATCAATAAATAATATAGTTTAAAAAATTAAAAAAAAAGTTTCCCCTGAAGCAGGAGCAGCAGGCTTTGCTTGAGGCACAGAACAGGTGAGCACCAGGCTGGGCCAGTCCTGAGGTGCTATTTAGGAGGTGACACTTGACCTTGTATCAGTTATTGCAAATAGATTTGGATCCTTTGGTCCTCCCAAAGTGCTTGAGCAAGGTGCTCCACCACCAGCTACCATTTTTTTTTTATCCATAAAATGGGCTTAATAGAGTTTGTCCCACAAGGTTTCCATAAGGTTACCAGATGCAAGGGTGTAACATGCTTACACACAGGAGTTACTCAGCAAATATTTTTTTTATTCTCTTGTTGTTGCCATTCTAGGTAAGCATGCTTAGTAAACACCTGTAAATGCCCAACTAGACCTTCAGAAAAGACCATAATATTGTTCACATCTTTCTCTTTAGTCTCTTACAAGCTTCTCTTACAGGATCTCCTGATGCTTAATTGCTCAGCCAGTACTATGTTATTAAATAATTTATATTATTTTTTTCAGTGTAACTGCTAAAGATAAGTGAACCTTCTGCCATTCTGGCTACTAGGAATGTGAGTTTTGGATGGAGCATTCCACTGCGTTATGTGTTGTGTCCACCTCCAAATAGGACGTCATTCTTATAGCTGTTGAATTAAAGAATTTCAAAAAGCAAACATAATCCAGATGAGCTGCAAAGAATCCTACATAATAAAAGCCTAATATGCAAATTGCCCCCTCGACCGGGAGTTCTACAGGTAGTTTGACCAGGGGTTAGGGGCAACCGGCCAACTGCAGGAAGGGAGGCCCTGGCTGGCAGCAGGCAGCCACTAGGGACCCTACCCATGGATGAATTTTGTGCAGTTGGGCATCTAGAGAAAAAGGTGTTAGAAGAGTGGTTTTGTAGCTGTGTCTGAGGACTTGACAAGGAATAACTATAAAGGGCTTTTTGACTTTGACATTCATGAGGTTATTGAAATGAGGTGGAGTGAGGCAGATCTCTATTGCATTTCTCCAGTCTTTTTACTTTCTCTTGCTCCATGTCAGCTCAAGTATTTCCAACAGCAATTTTATGATCCTCCTTACAACTTCTTTTAGCTCCATCATATATGTTTTGGCTGGATAGCTTGGGGGTTGCTTATTATTTATAGGTAAAATATTGGGAATTTAAAATTGGGATTGGAACTTGAATTCATTCTCTGCTTGCCCTGGATCAAGTCACAAAGTCCAAAAGGTAAGTGGTGTGTGATTAGCCTTTGCTTCCTTATTTGCAAAATAGGGATAGTAACAAAATCTACTTGCAGGGATTGGCATAGTTATCATAAAGTTGTCAAGCTGTACAATGATGTATCTATATCTATGTCATGGTTTTTATTCACAGCATTTTAAGTGGTACTTATTATCTGATTTCCTTGATCAAATCTGACAATTATTTTATTGATCTTTTCAAGAACTAACTTTTGCATTATTTTCTCCTTTTATAATATTAGGTATTATCTTCCTTATTTCTATCTTTGTGCTTTCTGATTTATTCTATGCTTTTTCTTCTAAATGCAATAGTTAGCTGTTCATTTTAAGCCTTCTTTCCTAATGTAAATATTGAAAGCTAAAATTTGTTCTGTAGTTGCACTTCAGCTGCAACCTGAATATTTTTATATGTAGGATTTTAATTATTAGTCAGTTCTTAATATTACATATATATTTTTAATTTAATGTCATTGTATTTTTCTGTTCCATGAGTTATTTGGAAGTGTTCTATTTTTTTTATTTTAAATGTGTGGAGATTTTGTTTATATATTTCCTTATTTACTTATTATTTAACTAGAAGCCCAGTGCACGAAAATCGTGCACTCGGGGGGGGGGGGGGTCCCCTCAGCACAGCCTGCACCCTCTCGCAGTCTGGGAGCCCTTGGGGGATGTCCGACTGCCACAGAGATGAGAGAGGCTCCCGCCACCACTGCTGCACTCACCAGCCATGAGCCTGGCTTCTGGCTGAGTGGTGCTCCCTGTGTTGAGCGTCTGCCCCCTGGTGGTCAGTGCACGTCATAGCGACTGGTCATGCTGCTGTTTGGTCAATTTGCATATTAGCCTTTTATTATATAGGATTGCATTTGGGTCATACAACTTGGTCATAATGATATCAGTTGTTTTTAATGCAGTGAGATTTATTTTATATAGATTAGTACATGGTCAAGTTTATATATAATTTATTTTTTTTTAGTAAGAATGTATATTTGCTAATTGACTTGGTAGAATTTATAGTCCATGGTTTTTTAAATAAAGTTTTTAAGCATTAGGTCTCATAAATTTTACCATTTTTAGTAGGGTTTTCTGTTTGATCTATTAATTATTGAGAGAGGTATGTTGAATTCTCTCATGATGATAGTGGAATTGCCAATATCCATCTATTTTGACCAAATTTTACCTTACATATTTAAAAGTATTGAGACATATGTATAATACTATATATTTAATTATATGAAGACAAGTTTAAGATTATTGAAAATTCCTGATGAAGAATTTGTGACATTATGTAACCTTCTATGTTCTCAATATTTTCCCCCTTAAGTTATATTCCTACCCTATATTTCCTTGATTTATATTCATCACCTGTATTTTATCCTTTCACTTTTAGCCTTTCTATAGCCTCATATTTTATGTTTATCTCCTATAAAAATATAACCGGAAGTCTGGTAACTTCTATCTTTTACCTTGTTCAGGTTCACTGAGGGGTTGAACTTGTTTTACCATGCTTTTTGCTTTCTACTTGTCATACTTTTCAAATCTATTTTTTCTTTCTTACTATTTTTGTTTCTTTGTTTGGGAGAGTTTGTTAATTTATTTATTTGCCTACCTCTTCTATTTCCCTCACCCCTTACTGTTTTGGAACATATATATTCTTAAGTACTTTCTTTTTATCATACAGTTTAATGAAGTATAATGTGAATATTTTAATACCCAAGCTAAACAAGAACTGCAAGATAGTTTAACTTTGATCCCCCCAATTTGTTGTCTGTTGTGATTATAGCATGCTATTTCAGTTTGATTCCTTTATAACACCTTAAATAATACTTTCCTATTTTGTACAGATAATATTTTTGTTGATTTATCAACATATTTACAATTTTTTTCCATTTCTTATGTCTCACATATTTCCTCTAATATCAGTTTCTTTCCTAGTGAATTTCTACTGTAGAAGTTCCTTTAGTTAAGGATTGTTGCTTGGCTTTTAGTAAACTCAGGTATTGTTTCTCTAAAGCATTTCCAAGTTACCATTTCACCATTTTCTGGCTTCCATCAGTTCTATCAGTCTGTTGCTCTTCATAGGAACAGCTAGGGATTGTTTTCCCCTTGGTCACTTTAAGCTCTTCACTTAATAGTTGGCATTGTGTATTTCATGTCATCATGGTAAGGTGTAAGTTTCTTTTTGTTTATTCAGCTTGATATATTTGTGAATTTATATCTTTCATTAGTTCTGTAAAGGTCACAGTCATTTACTTTTCAAGTATTTCTCCTCCATTTTCTTTCTTCTTTCACTTCAGTTTTCCAATTATGCATATGAGGTATACTCATTGTATCTTGATATTTTCTCTTCATATTTTCTCCTGACTCTCTCAGCTATACCATGGGTAGTTTCCCCAGCAGAGAGAAAAGCTGCAGTGGATCATTTTTCTAGGTAACAGCTGAACTTTGATTGAGATCCCACATGTGATTCATCTTAATCTGTCTAAATGTTGGAGGACTTTGGGATATATTATTCCAGTGATAATTTATTTATTTATCCATCCTATTTTTCTCACTCATTACTAATTTTGGAACATATATATTCTTAAGTAGTTTCTTTTTATCATACAAATTTAATGAAATATAATGTTAATATTTTAATACCCAAGCTTGGGGCTACTTGGGGCTACTCTGATCTTCCTTTAAGGTCCCTGGAAGTCATAATACCTGCTACTGGCCCAAAATATTATTTTATTTCAGAATAAATGAAATAAAAGTATATTTTATTTTGATTCCCTCCATTTAGGGAAGGATTGGTGGGGTCTTGAAGTTGTCTCTTTAATTCATGGAACCCTAGCAAAACCTTCAAATGGACTATTTCCTTAGCATACAGTTGTTCTGAAATAGGACTTTTGAGAGTGTCTAGTATACCATATTACCAGGAACAGAAGTCTGAGCTTAGCACTCATCACAGACCCCAGATAAAGCAGCATTTGGATTCTCCAGGAAAATATTAACATTCTGGGGCCATGTTTTTCTATTTAGTCTTAGTTACTTGACCTCCTCCTTAATTTGAGCCTAGATGCCCTTAATGGGAACAATTGGAACTGACATCCAGAACTCCAGTTGGAAAGAAACTCAAGGCCCTCAAAGTGAATCACACGTGTTCTTTGAATCACCTCTATAGCATGTGCCAATGGCCATCTAGCTTCCTCTTACATCAGCAACTGAGAACCCACTGTTCCTGAAGAAGTCCATTTACTCATTTGTTCATTCATCTATACCTCCATGTACCTGTCAGTCTCGCTGACTGTCTATATACACATCTATCAAAAGTTAAAGAGATGTATTGCAAGGAATTTGCTTGCCCGATTGTGGGAGCTGACAAAGCAAGTCCAAACTCCATAAGATGGGTGATCAGGATGGGCAGACTGGAAACTCTCAGGTGGGAGCCAAAGTTTCAATCCACAGGCAGAATGTCTTCTTCACTGAAGCCCAAGCTCTGCTCTTAAGGCCGTAAAACTGCTTGAGTCAGTCTCATGTAGATTACTTGGGATAATTGACCTTGTTTACAATGAACTGATCATAGATGTTAATCACATCTACAAAATACCTACATAGCAATACCAAGATTCATTTTCAATTGAATATATATAATCGAGGACTTGGGCCTAGCCAAACTATCACATAAAATTGGCCATTACAGCTGCCTTCACTGTACTAGGAATATGTTAGGCATTTTGCGTCTAATATATTTATTCCTTTTAATATTCTTTGAATTATGTATTATTCTTATTTTAAAGATGAGAATATTAAAAACAGGAAAGTTTAACAATTTGATATTATTGTTGTTATTAATACATGTGGGGAAATTAAATTATGAAAATATAAAATAACCTGTCTCAATGTGCATGCAAAGTCCCCAGAAAAGTGTCTGCTACATTATAAAGCTCAATAAGTATTAGTTCCCTTACCAAGTTGTTTCTGAGACATCTTATTTTAAGATAGCTATTAGTAGCTGTGCCTTCTACTGCAAGTGAAATGATGCTCAGCAGTCACTCAGGGTGTGTTTGCACATGAGCATGTGTGTTTGTCTGTGTGCATGCATGTTATGGAGAAGAAGACCTTGAAGGGTGGTACTGTTATTATGATGCAGCTAGAATGAAAGCCCATATTCTTGCCCTTGCTGGGATGTTGCTTCTTTCTCTGGAAGTGCTTTAAGCCCCTCAAATTAGTGCATGTGATTACATTTATTGTTACTTCTTTTGTGATGAAAGGAAATCCCTCTGTGTCCCAATACTAAGTTATGCTCTGTGCACATAAATGAATATAGCTGAAATACCAAATGCATCATCAGAAAGTAAATGTGTGGTCTCATGAACCCTTGAGACATATGTCACAGGGCAGCAGGGATGATGCCAGTGAAGGTTGTGTTGGCATTAGGTTTGAAGAATGATAGAGGCAAGTAAGGAGGGTAGAGTGCACTTCTTTGTTTAGTTGAAATTATGGGGATATATGGCCAGACCTACTGGTGTTCTTTGGCCCAAGTGACTTACATAGCTGTGACTAATCACAGTTTTCACAGTAAAGATGAATATCACCAAATACCTTTGGGCATATTTAGAAAAATAGGCTTTCTGAAATTAGGGTTCCAGATAGGCCTTCTGACTTATTCATCTCCATAATGAAATTGTCTTCTTATATAAATATCAGCATCAATAATATTTGAAGGCAAAATCAAAATTGAAACACATGATTCCATTAATGTGGGAACAAGAATATGAATAACACCTCTTGTAGAACACTCTACAGTTTATAAAATATCTACACAATACAGCAGAATGGGAAGAATGCTCTACCTGGAACTATACTTAGTTGCATTATCTGTCCCTGGTGTTTTCGGCCTTCCATGTGGGAGAACTGTACTCCACCATCTTTTCCTCCCCATCCCCCACAGTAAAGCAGACTTGACCATGGCGCTCTGGTCGAAGATTGTCTGTGAAAGCAGAGAATTGCATGGCTCCATCCTATATCCTCTCTTTGCCACAAGTCAAGCAAGGGCTGCCCCTCTGATCTGGGGCACAGAATGGTATGGATATGAAGCTGAGCCATAGCCAACCTGCAGTGGGTATTAAAGTGAGTGAGAAAGGCTTTGTTGTGTGAGCCATTAACATTTTGGGGTCATCTTTAACTACAGTATTAGTTAGTGTATACATTTGGTTTTGATTTCTGGCTCAACCACGTATTAGCTGTAAATCTTGAGGAATATGTTGAAAATTCTATAACAGCCCCTTCATTTTTTTCTAAATTCAGGTTCTATAAAAATAGACATTTGCTCCAAAGCTAAAATTTTATAGACAATGTTTTTAATTTCTTTTCAGAGAGTAGCATTTCTTAAACTTGTAAAATAATTAGATGCAATCTGCAAACTAATGATACATCGTGTTTAAAATAAGCCACAGTTCAAAGTTTGAATTGAATGATCAAAACTCTCATAATCTTAATTGTGAGACTTTCCAGCTGAAGAAGTGCCCTCCTTGAAAGAAGGATCAAACCAAGGTTACTGATTTTTCTACAAGTTCTCAAGTATGAACTATTCAACCTGGAAATAAGAAAGTGCAAATTCACAGACATAATTACATTGTACAACTCATCTGTTGAGAAGCAGATTATAGAAAACCCAGAGGCCCTTGCAAAACAGTCTACAGGAGCTGGGTCTGCAGAAGAGGGAGCTAGTATCTTCCTGCTCTGGGGAAATGTGGAGGAGGGGTTAGAATGCTCTGGTTTCCTTGGTAACCCCACTCTGTACTGTTCCTGAGGTGACATCTCTTTGCCACCACCCTCAGCCTAGAGTGTGGTCTCAGTCCCAAGTCACACTGTTTGGTATTGTCCCAGGCTTCAAGATTTTTGCTACTTGGACTTCAACCTCCTCCTCTCCCCCATAAAATTGTCAAGAACTAAGTCTTGCTATGAACCTGGTATTGTGAATAGCTCATCTTTACTCCTCATAAGAACTCATTCTCCAGATGTCCAATAAAAGACTTAAAGAGGTTAAAGGGAGTTGCCCAATGTCACACAGTGAAGAAGAACCAGAGCCACAGTTCATACCCAGGTCTGCTTTGGCTTCAAAATCAGGACTCATTCTTGTATATCAGACTGAGCCATCTTACCTGATTAACTACTTCAGGAAGCACTTGTGAAAGCAGAGAAAGATGAACTTCATTTGTTTTTCCGAGGTCTGCTAGACGCAGCAGGTTAAACAATGATATAAAAGCTGTCTCCGGTGAATAGTTATGCATTTTGTTTTAAATAAAGCATTGGCTTACTTCTGTAAATAGCATAAAAGGCACTTTATTTTTATTATTATTCATTAGACTGCTCATTGCAAGGGATGCTGGAATGCCCAATTGCTTTTCCAGGGAAATGTCTGAGCCAGTTCACCCAAAGTCCTGCTGTTCGGCCAAATTTTTCTCATTCTGCTCAAACATGACCTACCACCATACTCTCTCTTGTTGCTCCTTCAGGAAAAAGTTGTGTCTGCTTTTGTGAAACATTGATTTAAAAAAGTCATTGAGTCCTCAAATCTGGTCCACTGTCAAAGGGGCTTATTTTTCAGTAAACATATTATAGTCATCTTGTCTTACAATGTCAAGAATACCCTTTTCCTGAAATCCTCCTCCTGCACGTACCTGATCCTGCATCTTGGGAGAATCAGAAGGGAAGGTGGGCACTTACTTTCCTGACTATGGAAATCCCTTTTCAACTCAGCTCTACCCTGTACATCTATGTGACCTACTGAGGAAGTCACAGGAAGTTCCAGGATGATGGAGCTGAGTTCTTGCCTACCAGTATCAGCTACTGAACATATATGGTCTTCAGATGGACATACTTTGTCTTCTGTCCAGGAGAATCAGGGAGGACAAGGGCTGACAAAGCTTCTATGAGAACTTTGCTACTTAAAGTGTATCAAGTGGACTGGCAGCGTCAACCTCAACTTTGATCTCAATAGAGCTTCCTCAGATGAACTGAATCAGAATCTACATTCTAACAAGGAACCCAGGATGCCTCCTACATGCTCCCACTAGGAATTGAGCCCACAACCTGGGCCTGTGCCCTGACTGGAAATCAAACCATGACCTCCTAGTTCAGTGATGGGCAACCTTTTGAGCTTGGTGTGTCAAACTTCGCCAAAAAACTGAGCATAACTCGGGTAGTGTGTAACTTTGAGGAAAAAACATTATTTCGCAAATGTTTCATCCTCGGCATGCTGCCACCTCAGCGGCCGCGTGTCATCAGAAATGGCTACGTGTGTCAGTGCTGACACGCGTGTCATAGGTTCGCCATCACTGTTTCATAGGTTGATGCTCAACCACTGAGCAACACCAGCCAAGCTCTAAATTAAATCTTTAAAATCTTAAATGAATTACCGTATTTTCCAGCGTATAAGATGACTTTTTAACCCAGGAAAATCTTCTATACGCCCAGTCGTCTTATACGCCAGAAAATACAGTAATAAAAAAATAAAGTGTGCCCCCTTCACTTCCAACACTATGATGTCTATTGGCAAATCAAAGAGAGCTGTATCCAGTTTTACCCTGTATCAAGAATGGCCCCACACTGCTGTCTTTAGCTTTCTTACATTATTGGTGAATTTATTTGAACTTCCAATAGACTCGGAGTCCCTCAGAGTAGGGACCACATCTGATACATTTTTTCTCATATGTACCAAAGGAGAGTCTGACACAAAATGAGTTCCATTTATATAATTGCCCCATCCCTCATACAAGATATGAGTAGTGTGCCAAAGTAAAGCAACCAGAATTGTGGCATCCCTGAAATTCCTAAGAACATGTGACTGAACTGAGGCTGAAGAAAGAAACTGCATAGTATTTTAAACTACGTATTCTGTTTATTGAATGATTAGTTGTCTATTCAGGTTTCTATTCTTTCTTGAGTAAGTTTTAGTAAGTTATAACTTCCTAGAAAATTGTTTTGTATATTTTTGAAATTTATTATCATAAAGCATTTTTAAATAACATTCTATTATGATTTAAAATTTCTGATATACCCATTATTTTATCTGATCTTTATTTTTAATTTATATCTTTGTATCTTCTCTTGCTTTCTTGATCAATTGTACAAAATGTTCTTTGTTTGGTTGCTCTTTTCAAATAGCAAATTTTGAGCATTTTAAAGCCCCCTACTTTATCTTTATTTTCTATTTGATACATTTGGTTGATATATTTCATCATTCTTTTTTTAAAAATTGATGTGAAAGATAGAGATAGAAGCATTATTGTATTGTTTCATTTATTGATGCGTTCCATTGGTTGCTTCTTATATGTGTCCTGACCAGAAATCAAACCTGCAACCTTGGCATATTGGGATGATACTGTAAGAGCTATTACATGTGTTTATTGCCTTGTTTTTATTTATTTACCTAATCACTGAGGTTGGATGCTTAGCTAATTTGCAGCCTACTTCTTTTCTAATATAACCATGTGAAGGCCATAAATTCCCTTTCAGAACTGCATTAGCTGTGCACCGTTATCATCCTTTTGTAAATATATTATAATTTCCACTCTATTTTTGACTCATGTTAATTAGAAGTGTGTTTTTTGCTTTGTTTCCTAATACATGACCAACTTTTTGAAATATTGCATGTGTGCTCAAAAAATTTTGTTCTCTAACCTGTTCACTAGATCTATCATTTTAATAAAATTTCAATCTTTTATTTATTAATTACCAAGATAAGTGTGTTAAAATCTATGCACTATAACTGTTGTCTTGTCAATTTCTTTTTTAGGTCTTTTGCTTTACATATTTTAAGGCAGGTTTAGTAAATTATACAAATTTAAAATTGATAGGGCTATTTGAGAAATTATTTTTATAGATTATGTGATGATCCTCTTTATTTCTAACAATGCATTTTACCCTAAGCTCTACTTTATTCAATGCTATTATATCATACTAACTTTGATTACCCTATCTTTTTTCCAAATATATTTTTATCTCTTTATCCTAGATTTGTTTGTGTCCTTTTCAGATTCTGTCATCAAAGTTCTTTGTTACTTAGATATTCTCCTTTCAGAATTTATCAGGCACTTAGTACTATTACTAAACTAGAACCAATCTCCTGTTAATTTCTGTTTAGAGTTTCCTGATACAGATTTGAACCTTGAATCCAACATGAAGCATAGATCCAAGATTAAAATATTTGTCTTCTTTTTCTCAGCCAAAGCTTAGACACAAGCTACATGAACTTGCACCTAATATCTTTGCCATCTATCCTGCTACATGACCCTGGATTTATATAAAAGCCTTGGTTATAGCTGCCTGTCTCATGCAGGACCAAGGTATCAGCTCATGTCTCCAAATTGTAATAAAATATTACAGAAAATGATCTTCATTTTCACCCATATCCTTGGGCCAGGCTGCTACATCATCAGTTCTCTCAGATTATGTGTTCAGCTCCCACTTCATTTCTTGAAACTGAATCTAGAGCATAATCTTTCTTTATTTCAAAGTCAGCTTAAGCAGTTAAATGATTTTACATATTCCACTGTACCTTGCCAGAACCAGAAAGACCTTTGAGTGATTTTTCCATTGTCCTCCACCTGTTGCTATATTTTCCATGGTGTGCATGTTGGCAAGGATAGGAAGGGAAGGAGTAAGGAGGAGGGAGAAATATCAAACAGGGAATCTTTAGTCATACATACAGTCCTGGCTTTACCCCTAATTTTCCAGATGGCCTTTGGCATATTGTTTCCTCTTTGTGTTCTGTATTCTCCATCTATAAAATAATGGGTTTATATAATAAAATATAATAATAATTCTTTTTTAGTCCATTTTTTAGGGCTCAAGATATGCCTGAAACAGTGCTATATGCATTTTATTACCTACTTTATGTTATATACTCAAAAATCCTTTATGGAAAGTATGGTTGTCTATTTTTAAGTAATAAATTGCAAATAATGAAGGTTACATAATTTGGTCAGGCTCTCAAAGTGGCCAAGCCAGGATTTGAACACAGGTCTGTATGATTCTAAAGTATGTCTCTTAAGCCCTATGTTACTTTCCCCCTTATTTTCTACAAGATGAACATGACAATTCTGGTCATCTCTAACCTTCTCTGAGTCTCTAATCAGTCTTCAATTCCATACATATGTGTAGCTTGCATTTTTCACCCAGTCTTGTTCAGGGTCTCAGTGTTCTCATCTCTACAAATCTAATTCACTTCTTGTCCTTCTCACCCCAGGTCACAGCCACGTCTAATTACTGGCTGATTAGTATTGTATGAGTGTTTTAATAGGGGCTTCTTGAAATGTGGTTTCAGGAGGACTGGGAATGACTGTACATACATTTATGCACACAAATCCCAACAAGACCAGACATGATTACAGTGCTCATTGCCAAGAACACCTTGACGAAAAAAAAAAAAAAAAAGATTTGGAAGTGAGATCAAAGATACATGTAATTTTTTAAAAATAAAAATGGTCTTCCCTCTGTATTTAGATGGGTTGTTATATGGCTCCTTCAGCAATAAAAACATTTAAATCAGAAAAATAAATAAATGAAGTATATCAGAGCCCTAGTGTTCTTTATAGATCAAGTTCTTCAATTTTGTCTAGTTTAATAGGTATATGAATTGTGGCAATTCATATACCTATTAAATAAAGAGTTGTTAGGCATTTTGTGTGTTTGCTAATTATTTATGGAGCACCAGGAACTTTGCTATGCATTGAGGATCAAGTGATGAATAAAAAAGAAAGAGCATCCATTTTCATAGACCTTACAAACTGGTGGAGAGATAAAGGAGTGAACAAATAATCACCCCAATCAATATAATTGTACAAATTATGCTAACTGGTGTGAGGGAATGATTGGGCAAGGGAGGAGATAGTACTTAGAGTAGGGGGAAGAGGATCAGGGAAGGCTCCTTTGAGAAAGTGACTTGTAAACTGAGTCCTACAAGATGTGAAGGTTGAGAGAAAGATCATTTCAGGCAAAGGGAAAGCAGGTGGAAGGCCCTGTGGAGAGAGATTACCAATTTCAAGTAATGGGAGATAGGCTCAGGGGTGACCCAAGATGACTCTGAGTTGCTAGGGAGTGATGAGATCACACTCTGGTTCTTTAAGCACATGAAGGACATGGGTTTTCACTGTTAAAAACTCAATGAAGTTTTACCCTGGAGAGTGATTTGACCTGTTTTATGTTTTTAAGGACCTGTTGAACTGCTGCGTTGAAAATAAACTGAAGAGTATCAAAGTAGAAGAAGGGAAAACAATTTGTGGATGACTGTGGTATTCAGGAATGACCTAAACTAGAGCAGGGGTGGTAGGGAGGCAGGGACTTGACTACAGGTATGTATGGAGAAGATGGATGTGGAATTGGATATGGGAGGTAAGAGAGAGGATGTTTTCAAGGATAGGTCCCAAGTTTCTATCTTAGACAACTGAGTGAATGGAAACACCATCTACTGATGAAAACACAGCAACTATAAGTCGAGCCCTTAAGCTAACAGCAAGTACTGGCAGTTTAAACTGGCAGTTAAAAGTAGCGAGAGCCTGGGTATTTTGGTTTTGTGTATGCATAAAAAGTTTGATAAGTAATATCATTGAGTGTTTGCTCCCTGCCAAGCACTATTCTAAGCATTTATGTATATCAACTCATTTCTCCTCATTACAACCATTTGAGGCAGGTAGTAATATTATCCCTTTTTTAAAATGAGGAAACTGAGGCATAGTGATTCTAAGTACCTACAATCACTCAGCTAATAAATGTAGACTTTGGACTTGAACCCTGAGGCAGAGCCCATGTTCCTAACCACTTCTAACATAGCCACTCCTTTTTTCCCCAAGAATCTCCTGGCCTAGTCTAGAGGAACACACAAAAACCAACCATAAGAGATAATATGCGAAAGGCTATAATAATAATCACTAACATTTAGTGTCAGAAAATGGGCATGCACAGGGTACTGAGGGAACACAGAACAGAGACTTGTAACCTTTCATTGATAAAATGAGAATTAAAGGTTTGTGTGTGTGTGATATTGTAGAAAATTACACAGAATACAGGCCCTTACTGAATGGTAAATACAATTGAGCCAATGTCGTGCTCATCTTTGTCACTCCAGGACCTCACCTTGACCCAGGGAAGGTGCACAATAAATGTTTCATGAAGTGGCTGAAATGAAAGGCTCTGCAAGCAAGGATGCTACCTCTTGACAAACTCCTCTACTCTCAGCTTTACCAGAAACTTTTACTTCCCCGCCCTCATTTAACAAACAAGACAAAGGCAATGGCTTAACTTTGTCAGGTCAGCTTTAAAGTCAGTCTTCAGGGCTGTGTTTGATCTAAAAGCAAGGGCTGTCTGCATTTAAGTAAGTTTACCTATAGGCTAACCCTACTTTTTATTTTCATTATTAGCCAGATTTTAGAAGGCTATTTTAAAAAATAGAGTGCACAAATGAAACCTGTCCCTCCCATATTCACTGCATTTGTATTAGACTTTCCAGGAATTTGCACTCAAAAGATTTTACATTATCTCTCCTGTGTGGGTGGTCAATTACAATTGTGCCAAAATCAAAACAGAAACATTAAGAGGATTATAAAATGTTTGTGTTTTCCCATCTGACTTTGCCCAATGCATCTCCAGACACTCTGAAAGGCCCCCTCTATGAAATTAACTTGTTTTGTCACATTGTGACAGACCTTGGCTGGCATTTCTCACTCTCCAGGGTTCCTGCTACTTAATCAAAGCAATCCTCCTTTCTTATTCCCTACTTCCGATTTCTTAAGAGAGGCCTATTGATTTTTGCCCCAGAAATAACACAAACTTATTTTCAAGTGTTGAAGATGTCTCCACAGTGATGACCAAGGAGATTTGGGGCAAAATAGAGTGAAATTAGTATTGAATTATTTTGTTCAATCAAAAAGAAAAAAAAATATATCTGCCTGGTGTGATGCTAGGTGATAGCAATAAAATTGAACAAGGCACCTTTTCTTTATTCAAGGAGCTCTCACACTAGTAATGAAAAAGCAAATAATTTTAACAACACAAAAAAGTGCAATGATAGGGCTGAGTATAGGGTATTGTGGGCATATACCAGAGTGATGGGAATAGTGAAGGCTTTCTGGAAGAGATGATGTCTGGGTTGAGTCTAGAAGAAAGAACAAGCAGGAGTTAGCCAGGTGAAGAACAACTTTCCAGGTGCAGGGTGTTGAAAGGAAAACCATGTTACAGGTCAAAGGAACATCTAGATATGACAGACAGACAGCAGGATGTATGTGGAGAACAGCTCAAGCTAGACTGTAAGGTACTAGAGGAGAAAGAAGATAAGGCTGTAAGTAGGTGGGGCTAGTGGCAAAGTACTCTATCCTGGAAGCATTAGGGATTTTAAGTAGGGGGGATTTAAAGGAATTTAAGTAGGGGGGTGTTAGGGTTAGATTATTGTGTTTAAATAAATCACCCAGTTAATGGTGACTTCTTCACACAAGGCCACAAGAGGGTCTTGAGTCCTAACAAGAATCTGAGCATTGGGAATAGGAAGCCCTTATCTACTGTCCCATCAGAACAGTGGGAAACAAAGAGCCTTATCAACAAGTCTTCAGTACAGGTGAGAAAGAAAAATAAGGGGAAGAACAATAAGTCTTTAAAAATATTTTTAAAGAACATTTCTAATCTATTTCTTATAATAATTATCTCATTCCTATCAATATTTTATCAGAGCAATATAGAGACTTCTTGGAAAAATATAGATTTAAAGATGAATGTTTTTTCTGAGTGATGTTATATACTTTATAAGTCTACCTATTGAGCTAAAACTATTAATATCATACCAATGTTATATACTTTATAAGTCTACCTATTGAGCTAAAACTATTAATATCATACCAATAGCAATTGCAGGGTATTTTTCTTATAAAAATTTTTCATTGGAGTATCTTTTGTGCCCCTCACAGACATCTAATGGTAACCATAAAAATTTATTTCAAAATATATCATGGCATTTGTCACCATCCATGATCTCAAATGACATTCCCATAAGGATTTAGCTTTATGATTAATATTTTTCTCATTTAAATTCTGCATATTTTCCATATTGTTATTTTTTTTACTATTCCCTCATTGGCCCATTGTAATAACTGGCCATGTTTGCTTAGCAAGAGAATAAATGTTCATTTGCATATGTCTTGTTCCCTGCTAGAAGCTGGAAGGTGGCCTTGCCCTTTTGCAAGCTACTTGGTTACTATTGTCCAAAGGAGTATATGTTAGGAACTAAATAAAGGGCAGTGTGTCCTGAAGATGGAAACCTAATGCCCAAATATTTCACTTTCAACTCTATTACCAACCAGATTTATAGAAAAATAATTTAAATAAATGTAGGGCAGGAGTGGGGAATGAGACATTTACTCTTATTTTAAGTAATGATTGTATTTCTCAATTTAAGAAAATCTTCCTAAAAGGTCCTCAAGCAAACATTTGATAAGGATATAGCTTGGCTCTTGGGAAAACTTAGAAGTAACATTGCCAAAAATGCTCTGGAAACCTACCTCACTAACTTTTTAAAAAAGCAAACCAGAGCATTGCTTCATGTATCTTTACAACTTAATCTCTATATATAAAAGGCTAATATGCAAAGTGTCCCCTCAGGAGTTCAACCAGGAGACCGGGAGTTTGCTCACTTGTTATGACATGTGCTGACCACCAGGGGGTGATGTGGATGGAAGGAAGGCCCTGGCCATAGCTGGAAGGCCCCAATTGGCCCTGATCATTGGCCAGGCCTATGGACCCTACCCATGAACAAATTTTGTGCACCTGGCCTCTAGTATATAGTAATAGCACACCGTTACAGAAAAACTGTTAGCTTTAGAAGTCAGAGCTATCATTCCATCTTAATTCAGATAATAAAAGTGTATTGCCTTGGGATATATCTATTATATATATACTAGTGACTCAGCGTGTGAAATCGCACGAGACCCAGGACTCCAGACCTCACTGTGCCGCGGGACTCCCCCGAGTTCCGCCTTGCCGTGAGACCCAGAGTCAAGTCCCCACCCACGCGCGCACGCCTCGCCGCACATGCAGCATTCTGGTTACCGGTCTTTGGTCGTTATGGCATTCGGGCCACTGGGTTTTTATAATATAGATACATACATATGTATATTATATAGATAGATAGATATATCACAAGATTGACATAGATATAGATATTATAGATATACATATATATGTGTGTGCATATATGTATATGTGTGTGTATATTTGTGTATATACAGAGGGTTGACAGAAGTAGGTTTATAGTTACATTTTGACATTCTTTTATATTGATACAGCTATTGTAATAATCATAACCTGCATGTCTTTTTCTATATGAACAACTATAAACCTACTTTTGCCAACTATTATATATATTGTGTGTATGTGTGTGCATATATATATATGTATATGTATATGTATATGTATATGTATATGTATATGTATATACGTGCATATGTCTATCTATATATACAGTATATATACCATATATATATATATATATATATATATATATATATACACACACACATATATATACACACACACCCGGTGCATGAAATTCGTGCACTGAGGGGTCCCCTCAGCCCAGCCTGCACCCTCTTCAATCTGGGACCCCTCGAGGGATGTCTGACTGCCAACTTAGGCAGTTGGATATCCCTCTCACAATCCTGGATCTCTGGCTCCTAATTGCTCACCTGCCTACCTGCCTGGTCACTCCTAACTGCCCCCCCCCTTGCTGACCTGATCACCCCTCACTGCCTCTGTGTGCCAGCCTGATCACCCCTTACTGCCCCCGCCCTGTCAGCCTGGTCCCCCCCCAACTGCCCCCTTCTGCTGGTCTGGTCATCCCCAACTGACTCCCTGCTTGCCTCATCGCCCCATGCAGCCTGCTTGTTCAGTCGTTTGGTGGTCCTTCACTAACACCCCTGCCAACCTGGTTGTAGGCAGCCATCTTGTGAGGTCAATTTGCATATTACCTATTTATTATATAGGAGATATATATATATATATATATGTGTGTGTGTGTGTGTGTGTGTGTGTGTGTATGTATATTATACATACACACACACACACACACACACACACACACACACACACACTAGTATCCTATCATGCGATATCTTGCACAGTAGGCCACTCGCTTCCGTGGGAGCCGGCAGGAACCGCAGCACACCGCCGGGAGCTGTGCTGCTTCCACGGGAGCCAGGAGGGACCTGCACTGCTTCTGCGGGAGGCAGGCCCGCCTTCTCCTCTCTGGGCCTGCGCTCAGCAGTGGAGGCTGTGGGCTGGCCCCTCTGTCCCTGTCCGTGTCTGCTCTGGCTCCAGGAGGCCGGCCTGAGCCAGGTGCAGCGATGAAGCAACGATTCTGCCAGGCCACTCATGCTGCCCATTCTCAGCAGCCATCCCCCTGGGACTGGGGGACTCTGGCAGGGCTGAGAGGACTGGGCGCCGCCATTTTTGTGACGGAGTGATGGTTAATTTGCACATTACCCTTTTATTAGATAGGATACATATATCAGAAGGTGAAACTATTTTCTTCACCTGTTTACCCATTGCCACAGTATATAAGTATGAATTTGGGAAATTTAATTATTCACACTGGTGATATAAGCCTGTGCATAAAGACATTGTACCCACTGTAGAACATTTTTGCACTGTGTATTTGACTATTTTTAATACCATTCAAGGTATGTATGGTTGTTACTCTGAATCGCCCATTTATTTCATTTTGCATCCAGGTATACAACATCCCCACCAAGAGATAATAAGAATGTAACCAATTAGAAATAAGTTATGGTCATTTCTCAATTATTTCATCTCCATTTGGATATCAAATAGTCATTTCAAATTTAAGTTAATTCTATCTCCCCCAACACTCTCCTCCAACCTGTGTCTTTCTCATCTTCCCCATCCCAGTCACTCGGGATAGAAATCCTCCCTCAGTCAGCCTTGACTCCTTTCTCACCTTTCAATCAATCATCAGCAAGCTTTATCAATTTTTACCTTCAAAAAATTTTGACACTATCAAAATAGGAATATTTCTTCATCTCTGTGGTCATTGCTTTATCACTTTTTAGTGCTTGCCTCTTGCCCTTAAACTTAAATCTAAATTCCTCCCCAAGGCTCTATGTAATTCTTACCTGCTACCACCCTAGTCATCTCCTAACTCTGAATATGTCAGGATCTTCCAGTTATCAAGTCATTCTTTTCCCTCCTCTTGAAATGTTTGCTCCATAATCTTGGTTCTTTTTCATTCTTCAAATCTTAGCTTAGAATATTAAGTGAGATCTTCCTTGTCCATGTTCCCTCTACACACACTATCCCATTATTTGGCCCATATCTCAGAGTACTTAGTTTAGTCTGTAATTGCTTTTTTTAATGTGTGAGTTTTTTTGTTTCCCCTGATAAACTACTAGCACCATAAGGTAAGAAAAGACTGTATGAATAGTGTATAGATATTGGCACTAGAGGCAGGCACACTTGGTTGAATCTTTAATTACCATCAAAGTAATATTTACCATCAAGTAGCTTTGATGATTTGGGTGGGCTGCTTAACATCTATGAATCTTATTCATCTGTAAAAAAGTGGTAAAGATATTTACTACTTCAGAGAAATACTGTGAGGGTTAAATGAAATAAACCATGAAAAATGTTAGCTCCCTGAAGAAGAGCTGGTAGGTAACTATCACGAATGATATCTGTTTAATTAATCAGTGTATACCCAGAGCTCAATATGCCTTTAATATGCTGTTGAACTCAAGTATTTTACTCTCAAATCAGTGCTAATTTTTTTGCTACGTATAGATTAATATTTTAAAAACCCAACTTAGAATCCTCCTTCTCCAAAAGCCTCCTTTAACCATTCCAAGACAGCGTAGCACACCCTTCTTTGAGTTGTCTTTGTGCCTTATGATTCAGAGCATGTTGCTATTTTAAGGGATCCAAATGACTATCACAGCTCTGCTGTGTCCAAATGAGGCACCAAATGAAGAGACCAACTGAAGGGGTAGCTTTACAATTGAGCAGAAAGTTATAGACAAGGTTTACTGTGTTTGATTCAAGAATCTCAGAAAAGACATGCCAAGTAGGTGCTGAAGAACTGCAGACTCCATAAGCCTGTCTACTGGTATGGAACGGAGCAGAGAACATGCTCTCTGCCATTAGATGGATTCAAAGGAAAGAAGAGGAGAAGAGTGGCTAAGTTCAACATCACATGGTCATTCCACTGTCCAGGGGCATGGGTGGATGGTGCAAAAGTCCAAAATTGTTACACTAATTGTCATCCCTCCCCCTTGGAATCATGAAGCTCACTGAAGGGGATTCCTCTCCTCTACCCCACCACCATCAGAGCCTCTCCAGGCTACAAATCCAGGAGGCCTGAGTTTAAGCACTCACTCTGCCATTTCTAAACAGGAACACTTCAATCTCTCTTAGCCTCCACATTCTCCAGTGTGAAATGAGGATAATAATAATAGTGTCTGCCCCCTAGTGTGAGGCTAAAACGAATGAGTGACCTAAAGCATTTACCACTGTATTCAGCACGTAACAAACATTCTTGTTTCTTGCTTAGGATTACTTTAATCTCTGTTTGAAATTGCCATTGAAAGAGAGGAGGAAATGCATAAATGAATAAATACATATGTTAATTAAAATGCTGGAAAAGGACCGTCAGGGAAGATGATGCTTGGGCCAGACTTTTAAGAACAAGCAAGACTTACCCACATGGGCCACAGGCCTTCCAGGAAGTGGGGAGAGACAGGACAATGTTATCACTTTCATGGTCCCTGGGCACTTTTGCTTTTATGGGCCATAATCCAGGCTGGATTATGTTCATTTTTTTTCTTCTTCTTTTAATTTTTTCTTCTAATTAAAATATTTTTAGCACCTAGATGAATTATGGTCCCTAGGCACTACACCTATTGTGCTTAATGGGTAAGTCAGAGGTATAGAGAGCAAAGGGCAAAGACCGAAAGGGAAACAGGACTTTGAGTGTTTGTAGAACTATAGGAAGTAATGTGATGAAGCCTCAGTAGCATTTTGAAAACAACCCATGTAAGAAGTAGATGTTGCAGCAAAAGTCAGGAAAGAAACAGAAGGAGGAGTGGAGAAGGGGTCAGGCAGGGGCATGGGAGGCCTACACTGCATGCCAGGTCTGTGGGCACTGCCCTGATGGACAAGCTCTGAAAGTGTTTCACACGGAGGCACAAAGTGATGGGATTTGTATATTTCAAAGGTCACTCTGGAGGTCAAGATTGAAAGATAGGCAAGGCTAAAAGCAGAAAGCCCACCATAGGACACTGCTAGAATCATATGAGAGACGGGGCATTTCAAACTAAGGAGGTGGCACCCGGAAGTGAAGAGGAGGCAAGAGATAGAAAACACTCAGAAGGTCATGTGCTCTTGACTCAAGGCCCTTTGTTTCAGTTGTGTGGTTTTTGTTGTTTGTTTGTGGTTTAATCCCCACTGAGTACATGTTTTTATTGATTTCAGAGAGAGAAAGGGGGAGAAAGTGAAGAGAAGGAAGAAATATTGATATGAGAGAGAAAAACATCAATTGACTGCCTTCTATATATGCCCTGACCGAGATCAAAACTACAACCTAGCTATGTGCCATGATGGGAATCAAGCCCACAACCTTTTGGTGCCTGGGGCAATGCTCCAACCAACTGAGCCACCCTGCCAGGGCTCAGTTTTATTTAAAATATAAGAAAATAGATAACACAACCCTGGCTGGTTTGGCTTTGTGGTTGGAGTGTCTGCCTGCAGACTAAAGGAGCCAGAGTTCAATTCCAGTCAAGGACACATACCTCAGTTGCAGGCTTGATTCTCAGGCCTGGTTAGAGTGCATGTGGAAGGCAATCAATTGATGTGTCTCTTTCACATCAATGTTTCTCTCTCTGTGTCTCTCTCCCTCCCTTCCACTCTCTTAAAAAGATCAATGGAAAAAATATAATTGGGTGAAAAATTACAAAAAAAAAAAGAAAACACAGAATAGCCTCTTGCTCATCTCATTCTCCCATGCAGTTTAATTAAGTTCATACATACACCAGCTGTCCCAATAAATGTATACACACTTTAACAGCTGATAGCTCAATTTTGAAAATGTATTTTAATAAACACTGCCTTTATAATTATTCAAAGTTGTATGTATACATTTTTGGGACATCTTATATGTATATAATTGACAACTTAACCAAGAAGACATCACTTTAATAGGTTAGGAAACTGATTAGCTTGGTTTCTACTTCACTATTTACCAGCTGGGAGACCTGACACAACTCCCTTATTCCCTGTGAGCCTCAGTTTCCCTATCTGTGACACAGGAGTGATAGTAGTACTTTCCTCATAGAATGGTTATAAGGACTAAATGGAGGTGAGTAAACATAAAGTATTTAGCATACTGCTAGCATAGAATAAACAGAGACTATTACAAAAATATATTTCAAAACATATCTTGAAAGCTATGTGTTTATAACTTTGGGGAAAGGGAGGGAATTAAAAATAACACTGTGTGACTTTTAATTTGAAGGATTCTCTATCAGGAAGTCAAGTCATATCATTCCTTACAGCTGGGTGTTTGTGAGTGCATGTGCTTGTGTGTATGTGTGGCACATTTTATTATGTGGGGATCATGTGCCTTATACATTCCATCTTATTGTTATCTCTTCGCCTGACCTGTGTGTAGTGTCCTTTAAATATGCCAGGGCATGCTTTTTAGAGTTTGCAAAATACTCCATCATGGATAAGTAGCATGTGCCAGAAACCATTAAACTCTTGAGTTGCTTCTAATTAAATCCTATGGATTTAATATTTTCAGGTTATTTAAAAATCCCCCATGAAGTTCTCCTAAATTTCCCTTGGTCCCTTTCTCCTTTCAAGTTTACTATCTTTGCAGAGAAGTGGGGGAAGCATACACATACATCCAAAGCCTTTGAAATGTCTGCCATCCTCCGAAAGCTCTGAGTGATGTGGTGATGAATTGCTTCGAGGTTAAGTTATCTGACTGTCTTGTTATGAGAGATCAAACCTGAAGGTGTGTGTTTGCTTCCAATTAACAGCAACTGCTGGGATTTGAAAATCATGTATTTCATTCATTAACCTTCAGGATGGCATTCAGAGGGGAGAATGCTTGAATTTACAACCTACAAATTACAAATTTATCAAAAGCAATGGCAGTCTTGCAATGCTCATGTTAGGGACTATTAGTATCCTTAGTCTCTACAGAAGATCATGAGAAGACTGCGTCTGCCCTGAGGACATTTCTCTAGTAAGAAGAGTCTTTTATCCTCTGCAGTAGAGAGATTTCAGCATGCCTTATGTCTCGTCATCTTCACCACAACCTCAGAAGGAAATAGGCCAGAGGTTATTATTTTCATTTGATTGATGAAAACTGAGTCTCAAAGAGATCAAGGGATTTGCCCAAAGTGACACTCTCACACAATTTTAAAGCCAGAACTTGAAATCAGAATTTTTACCTTCTAGTTCTCTGCTCTTTCCACCCCCAGGTTGATTTTCCCCATACTGAGATGCAAAAATAAAGAGGGACATTGGAGGCCAAAATATAAAATAGGTGATTTATTTCATGGTCCACTGCCTCTTAGTCATTGCTCTCCCACCCCGGGAAACATTTACCAATGTTCCACGGTCTGACCCTTCTTTGTCCTCCAGTCCCCGCAGTGCACAGACTGGTGGGAAGAAGGAGGCATAGTGGAATGGGGAGGAGGCCAAAATGCAGCATATTTTAGATCAGATTTCAACATCAGACACACAAAAGTTCAAATCCCAAATCTGCAACTGTTCACATTTATGGTCTCATACTACTTAAAAGTTTTGTTTTCAGTGTTGTTAAGTGTAAAACAGTGACCAGAGTATCTACTGGTGAGGATGTATCATCTAGAATAAATTTCAGAGCAAGTAATTCTGGGACTAAAGGTCTCCATAACAGTAAGAATTTCTAATTACACTTCATGTAAATCCAAAAGTAGGCTTTTCCAGGTTGACTAATCAAGCCACTCTGGACCATCTGCTCTACTTAGTTTTACTTTCATGCAAAACTCATGGTTGAAATGGCTATCATGGTTCCAAATGTCAGGTCCTCATATAACAGCACCCAAAGTAGCAAAGAAGGGGTTGGGTATCCTCCTTGTGCATCTCTCACTTTCTCTTTATCATGACTATCTGTGAATTATCCTCTACGGCTAGGGTAGGGGTCCTCCATCCTTAAACACATGTCAACTTACATATGAAAAAATATAGATCCAGAGGGCAAGGCAGGAGAGGAGGACAATGATTAATGAGGAGATACCCAGTTGTCTGCCACAGATGGGTCTTGTATTTAGGGTTCTTGTAATGACTAGAAGACTTAAGGGTTGTGAGCCTTGCATAGCACCTGCCATACAAAATGCCTCAGTCAATGACCTTGAATGTTACCAACCTTTCAAATTAGATCAGCATCCATCAGTTTCATGATTCTGGGCATGCCATTTGGCCACTCAAAGCTGATTTCCTTGTCTTCAATATGAGGATAAGGATTGTGACTCCACAGGATTGTTGAGAAGGTCAAAAATGAAATAGTATCTGGGCAAGAGTTTTGTAAGTTGTTGACTGCATGCAAATGTAAAATATCATGTTTAACACTTAGGTTCAAAACTCAAGGCTGAGTAAAGCAGGGTCAGACTGCAACATTACAACAGATATTTGGGAACTGCTGATCATGGAGTGTAAGATTCTTCTGTGTTTGGCAATGTGATGCTGATATATATGGAAAACCAGTCATCTCATTGTTCTGAACATTTAAAAATAAATTGCAGCTTTTGTTCCAGGCCACCTTGTACCTAAATATAGTGCAATGCAAAAGAAAATCCTATGCATTAAAACTGACACACAAAAAAGACTAACTTCATTGCTTCTTTCTTTATCCAAATTTCCCCTTACAACTCAGCCCCTGAAATTGCTAACTAGTTGGTTCCCTGCTCCCCAAGTCCTGTGTTCCAAGACCACATAAAAATATTCCTGACATCCCGTGGAAAGAATATCTACTCTACCCCAGGAGCCTTAGATGCATACATTTCCTTTAGTGTTCTCGGTAATTCTACAAGGTGCTTATTTTTATTCCCATTTATTTGATGGAAAACCAAGACTCACTGAGATCAGAGAGCCTGCTGAAGTCTCATAGCTTGGAAATAAGGAGGCCCAGATTTTGACTCAGTGCTCCCCAGCTCTAAATCTCATGCCATTTCTGCTACTCCTCTACTGTGCCACCTTTTGCATTTCCAAAAATCCTTTCCAATTGAGCATCATGAAGCTATTTCCCCTCCTGGCTTCTTCACCTTACATGTTGATAATGCCAGTTCTGCAAGTGCTCAGTTTGCTCCAAAATTCCATTTGAGAGACTCTCTAATAGTATCACCCTATGAAGCTTAGAATGCTCTGCAAGACAGCCCACGTGCAACCATACCCATGAACTGGAATGCAGAAATATTTATTGGAACATGATCCCTGGGGCAGAAACACAGATGTCTATCCTGTAATGAGATCTTAAAATTCACATATTCAGTCTTTAGTCTTGCCAAGAAATAATAATTATCTTACATGCTGAGTTATCACATTTAATACTCAAAAATACATTGGTGTGGTGTGTTTTGTTATGCTTATTTTATAGTATAAAAAATTACAGCCTGGCCAGTATGGCTCAGTGGTTGAGTGGCAGCCTATGAACCAGGACGTCACAGTTCAGTTCAATTCCCAGTCAGGGCGCATGCCTGGGTTGCAGGCTTGATTCCCAGTAGTGGGTGTATAGGAGGCAGCCAATCAGTTATTCTCTCTCATCATTGATGTTTCTCTCTCTCCCTCTCCCTTCCTCTCTGAAATAAATAAAAATATATTTAAAATAAATAAATAAATTACAAAACTGACACTCCAGTACCATGTGATATTCATTGTATCACTCACTTTAAAGGATATATTAGTTATCCATTGTCATAATAGTGCTGCATAACAAACAACCTCTAAATCTCAGTGGCATGCAACAGTGTTTGCCTGCTATGAGCTGGAGGTCACATGGCATTGACTAGATGACTCTGCTGATCTTAGCTGGGCCAACTGTATATCTAAGAATGAGATGGCTGGTTATTGGCTGATCTAGAGGGAGGGCAGTGCAGTGACATGGGCAAAGGGTGTGCTAAGGAGGCATTAAAAATTAAGACCATCGTTGTAATTTATCACTAGACATTTTTTTAAAATACCACTAATGTTTTCTACATGCTTTTGTAATAGATAAATCCCTGCAAAAGCAGGACACCAAAAATCTCTATAGTAATACTCCAAATTATAAAGACTCTGGCAGTGTGACACCTAGACTCCATTATACCCTGCAAAGTGTCCTCTGTTGTTTCTGGGAGCTCCTAAGCCTGACAGGTGCTCAGTCTTCTTGTCACAGTGAGACCAGTGGCATCCATTATATTCTTACTTTCCTTGAAGCCAGGTAAAGAAGCCTTTCTATGGCTACAATCAAAAATATTCCTCATCACATCACCTGGGCCTCTGCCATGAGTGCTCTCTCCTGTTGCTCTAAAGATGGCACTCCCAGTCATGTCAGACAGGTGCCTGGGCCTGGCCCAGAGGTGACATGAAGGACCCTTCTCCATTCTGTGCTGCACTTAGACACCAAAATCATAAGCCTCTCTGGGTCCCCAAGGCCTTTGCTTCCCCTCTCTACTCTTCATCTGCTATAAGAATTCTACAAGAGAAATGGTGAAAATAAGTGTAAGTATGTAGACTTTAAACACAGCTCCAGCTTAAAGAAGCAATGTATGATCCCATATGCAGCTGCTGCCTTCAGGTTAATGGTAGCTCCCTGCTTTCACAAGACAAAAGGTGGGCATCTGCTTCACATTTGTATTACTAAGGGGCCTATTTTTTATTTAACTCATATTTTATTATATACTAGAAGCCCGGTGCACGAAATTCGTGCACGGCGGGGGTTTGTCCCTCAGCCCAGCCTGTACCCTCTCCAATCTGGGACATCCCTCTCACAATCCAGGACTGCTGGCTCCCAACTGCTTGCCTGCCTGCCTTCCTGATTGCCCTAACCGCTTCTGCCTGCCAGCCTGATCCCCCCCCCTAACCACTCCGCTGCCAGCCTGGTTGATGCTTAACTGCTCCCCTGCCAGCCTGTTTGCCCCCAACTTCCCTCCTCTGCCAGCCTGGTCACCCCTAACTGCCCTCTCCTGCAGGGTTGATCACCTCCAACTGCCCTCCCTTGCAGGCCTGGTCCCTCTCAACTGCCCTCCCTTGCAGGCCGGGTGCCTCCCAACTGCCCTCCCCTGCTGGCCATCTTGTGGTGGCCATCTTGTGTCCACATGAGGGCAGGATCTTTGACCACATGGGGGCAGCTACATTGTGTGTTGCAGTGATGATCAATCTGTATATTACTCTTTTATTAGATAAGATAGAGGCCTGGTGCACGGGTGGGGGCCAGCTGGTTTCCCCTGAAGGGTGTCCCTGATCAGGGTGGGGTTCCCTTGGGGCGTGGGGCGGCCTGAGCGAGGGGCCTGTGGTGGTTTGCAGGCTGGCCACGCCCCCTGGCAACCCAAGGGGAGGCCCTGGTATCTGGGATTTATTTTCCTTCTACAATTGAAACTTTGTAGCCTGGAGTGGAGCCAAGCCTGCTGTTCCCTCCGGGGCGGCAGCCATTTCTGTGGCAGTTAATTCACCTTCTACAATTGAAACTTTGTAGCCTTAAGTGGGTGGGCCCAGCCAGGGTGTGCGGAAAGCTTTGCTTCCCCTGTTGCCGGTGGCCACCCTGGCCTGCTCTCTCAAGCTTCATTCTGCTGCCATTTGTTTGAATTTGTTTACCTTCTATAATTGAAACTTTGTAGCTTGAGTGGAGGCTTAGGCCTGCAATGGCTATGGAAAGCTTGGCTTGCTCTGTTACCTGGGAAACCTTGCTCTCTGTGGCTGTAGCCATCTTGGATTGGGTTAATTTGCATACTCGCCCTGATTGGCTGGTGGGCGTGGTTTGGCTGGTGGGCATGACTTATGTAGTGGAGTGATGGTTAATTTGCATATTACCATTTTATTAGAGAAGATAATATATACCTTGGGAAGTCCCAGCATTAAGCCTGATCCATTCTGATAATTTATCCTAAAAGAAAAAAGTTTGTCCTAGAAGTAAATGCAATTCTCCACTTCTAAGGACTCAAAATGTGACATTTTACATAAAAATTATCTGTTCTATCTTTAGCCTATTTTCATTTTCTCTATTCCAGTTACATTCATATCAAATTTCCAAAATTTTAGATTCTTGGCTAAGATACCCATTTCTGAGTTATAAGAATGAGGCTAATACTCTGGAGATGTGAAGCTGAGATAGTTTTGATCCTGCCTTTTCCTTGAAAGTTCTCACCAATTGAATCAGTTTTATTCCTTGTGTGGGCAAGAGGGCTGTTAGGAATGCATTTACTGCACTTCTAATTTTCTGTGACATAAGGCTTAGAAGTTGATTTTTCTAATCTATAAAGTTGTAGGTAGATGCTGTTGACATTGGTTCAATGATGTCACATTAGTCTCTCCTTCAGTGTCCCAAGATGGTGCTCCAAGCATCAGCATCCCATCATATTAATCCACGAAGGGTTGAAGGAAGGGGGTACCAACCATATCTCTCCTTTCTTTATTAATAAATCCAAAAGCTTTTCTGACATGCCCCAGCAAACTTTTACCTATATATTGATGACTAAAACTGAGTTCTTTGGCTATCTGGGCTGCAAGGCAGGCAGGGACAGTGAGTAGTTGGCTCACGTGGCCCTTACAGTGGAAGCAGACAAATGATAAGGTGGTGGGGACTGGATACTAAAGTCACCGAACAGAGTCTTCCTCAAGGACTGATATTGCCAAGAACAAAGGTATCAGAGCTCAGTTTTGAGTTTAAAATACAGATTGTTTCAAGTTCATAGCAAGATAATGATTTTGATATTCAGGTTTGTTGGGATAAAGGGGGAAAAATATCAAAGTTGTCCATTATATAGCAATACCAAAGCTTGATTAAGGTGGATGCTTTCCAACAAGTAGGGGGCGGGGGAGCAATAAGTATATTGTAGAGTTAACCTAACACTCCCTAAGCCCTAGTCTTTGGTCAGAGTTGAGGGAAGAGAAGTAATAGAAATCTAGAGAGAAATCCTAGATAAACTGAAGAAGGATTCTGAGCTGATACTGATAGTCGTTCCTGTTCAGACTGCTGTGTTCCCCCCCTCCAGCACCATGTAGAGAAATATTTGTGTGGGCCTCGGACTGGTCACAAAGACACATGTTTTGGCACTGATGGTATAGACAGAAATTGTAGCCAGAACCAGATGTTAACTGTACTTAGGCTTGTTGAATGTAGTTTTCACAATCTTATAAGGTAATGCTGGAGTTTCAGTGTGGCATAGTGAAAGGTTGGGGTCTTTGTAAGCTTCTATGTGGGGCTGCTGACTTGGGGTGAAGAGTGTCCCCCCAAAAAATTCATGTTCTTCTGGAACCTTAGGATATGACCTTATTTGGAAAAAGGGTCCTTGCTGATGTAATTAAGATAAGGTTAGACTGGTGGTTCCTTCATTCACCATAATTGGTAATCTTATAAGAAGAGGATAAGGGTCACACAGAGGGAAGATGATGTGAAGACACACTGAGAGAACACTGAGTGAAGATAAAGGCAGAGACTGGGGTTATGCAGCTGCAAGCAAAGAAATGCCAGGAACTGGCAGCAACTGCCAGGAGCTAGGAAGAAGTAAGGAATGTAGTTTATCCTAGAATCCTCAGTAAGGACAGCATGGCCCTGCCAGCACCTTGACCTCAGACTTCTAACCTCCAGAACTCTGAGACATTGCATTTCTGTTATTTTCAGGTGCCTCATTTAGGGTACTTTGTTATAGCAGCCCTAGGAAACAGCACAGCATCTTACAACCTTACAGCACCTTACCTTCCACAGGCTTGCACAACTGATATTGCATTTAGCACATATCTTTCTGCCAACCCTCAAGTGTTGTTCACCCAATAGAGGGCTCCGTTTCCTCAAGCCTTCTGCCCAGACCCGTATTGGGCCTTGTCAGTGGCCTCCATGCCCACAGAGTCCATCTCAGTGGAGAGGAAGCATAGCAGAAGGAACATAAAGCAACTGCCAACTTACTCTGTCTGCATTTCATAGGAGGATCATCCACGAACAGCCACCTCCCAAACATTCCTTAAGGCTAGGAATGTGGCCCTGCTTAACAATTTAGATGCCCCCTCATCCTTTACTCTCCCTCTCTATTGAGGCTGACAACCAATGAATCATTAAGCCCTATCATTTCTGCTTCTAAAGCCTCTCTTCCAACTCTTTTCCTTCTCTGCCCCCATCTATTGTTCCATTTAAAATCCTCACTTTTTTCTCACTTCAAATGGGTCTCACTTCTTCAAGTTTCACTCTTTCTGAATTTGTCCTCTGCACTACAGCTACAATAATCTTTCTGTAACAGAGGTTTTATTATTCAATGTACTTGTACAAAAACCCCCGGTGGCCTTCTCACTGACTTCAGTTCAGACTCCAAACACCTTACTGCATCTGATTTCAGTTTGGCTTCTCCAGGAAGCAGACACCAAGACAGAATTACACGTGCAAGATTTGGGGAGGGAAGTGCTCCTGAGGGAAGAGGGGAAGAGAAAGTGTAGGTGGGAGAGCTTTAGACTGTGGCACAGATTTGACACCTGTCAAGGGGGATGGGAAAGGAGGAGAATTGAATAGGAAATGCTGAAGACTTCAACACAGCTCTGAGAAGGTTATGATCAGGCCAGTTAGGGTGCAAAGACTGCCCTTTAGAGGAGTCTTGTATTGGACAGGAATGGCCCAGCCTAGTACTCCCATCATGCTCAGACATTAGCTGGAAGCATCCCTTGGAGAGTGAGGTCCCACTGTGAGTCTAGAAGTAGGGCAGCTGGAGACTGTCAGCTAGCCATACTCCTTGTAGCAGGTTTTCTCTTAAAGGAATAACTGGATAGCACACTCACAGGGCTGCCCCAAAGTCAAACAAGAGTCTCCATCACCTTGCCCAAATGGGTCATATTCTATTGATTTGATACCTCTGCACACATACCACTACTCTCTGCCTGGAGTACCCCCACCTTCCACCTAGTTACCCCACTAACTCCTTATCCTTTATGTCTAATTCTGTTTATATGTTTATTTCCTAACATTAGACTGTGAGTTCCTTGAGGGCAGTGTTTCCTTTGTTTATATAGTCATTCCCAAAAGCTCAAGTCCTTAAGCTTGGTGAGAGTTCAATAAATGATGGATGGATAGATGCATAAAAAGATATCTTCCAGAATATGATAAAGTCCCAGGGTTAGAGATGTTTGGATATAGCATATTTTAGCCTGTGGCAGGAAATTCACTAATCTATCTCAGACAGGTGAAAATTTCTGAAACATTTGCCACTGATACAGAGAGATTTCTCCAGTACTGCCAGTGTGTGTGTTTCTTAATGTCTCACCTCAATCTCCCCTAATGCTATTGTTAAGCCAAAGAACCAAATTAAGAATAATGCCAGCAGTTCTCAGAAAACAACTTACCACACTCATTCTAAAGCAAGAAATGTATCCATTATCCTTGAAATGCTTGTGAAGAGTTGACCAGCATAATTGTATCTGTCTACACAAGTGACAAAATTAAAACTAATGCATGCACCAAAGCAGGACAATTAGCTTAGTGTGAGTAATCCGGGTTAGTTTTATATAGCCATTGTCAGGGCCAGTCATCTTTTGTTTCCATAAATGTCTTCTGCCTCCTTTGAAGTCATCAGGGTCATCAGCAGCTAACACTGTGCTAGAGGTGGCACACATAGACTTGGTTTTTGTAATCTCAGCCATGTTCTTACACTGGCACTAGTAGCCAAGATACAAAGCTAACAAAGGATGACCTTCCTCAATAAGTATATATGCAAAAGCATAACAACTAATTCTGTTCACTGTTCACTGTAGACATTAGAGTCTATTTGTGTGGACAATTTCTTCTTCAGGTAGGATGTAATGACAAAAAGTGGGCCTTCGTAAGTGCAATCCAAAGGAGCACAGATCAATGGTGTGAGTTCCAGTTCTGTGACTGTAACTAGTTGTGGACACATGGGAAGTACTATTTGAGAACTTCCAGAAGTCATGGGGGACAATTGGGGAGGAGGCCATAAAACTAATGAGACTTTGTAAAACTTCAATTTGAGATAAAACAAAAAACAACAACAAAATCAGCCTAAAGAAGCATATTTTTATTTTAGCCCTAGATGGATGAGATCTGAATTATGCTTACAAAACATCTGGCTTTTCTAGATGCAACAAAACATAAGAGCACATCCTCTCTCAGCTCCTCCTTTTCAGATCTTCATTCAGTGATGCCACTGCCAGTGGCCAGATGAACAGGACACCCCAGCTCCATAATGAGGCACGATGAGAGCATCAGGAGCGTGTTTTTAGGGAATCACTTCGGAAGTGTTAGAATAAGTACAAACTGGTGTATAGCATTAGAGGGAAATCAGAAGCACTAGATTTAGGTGACAGCGCATCTTTTTTCAAAGGGTTGGCTTTGTGATCGAATGAAGACTGCACCATTTTCTTTTTAAAGTTCCTCAGACACTTTTTTAGATGTGAAAGGCATTTCTGTTTTCACCAGTTTCCAGTATGTTCTATCTATCTCTTTCTTCCTGTCCTCCATCCTTCTTTCTTTCTTGTCATTGCTTTTTTTTTTCTTTTTCTTCATCTTTGTCTTATTCCTTCCCTTTTGCCATTCTTTTTTTTTTAAATTAAAAAGCCCTATTATTTTGAAGGCATGGGAAAACCATCTATTTCGGTAGAAAAGATTTTTCAGAATATATATATAGCTATAGACTCTATGTAAGGGGCTCCTTAGCATGCATAAGAGCCACCAACCAGTTCAAGCATTGCTGAGCAGGTGTTGTTAGCTGGCCCTGAGCTATGTGCTGAGACATGAGATGAATAAGAGCTAGTCAGATATATGGAAGTTCAGTGGGACAAGGATTATGTGTACACTGATATGTATTGTGTATAATGGAAGGACACAAGAGAAAAAATGCAAGAATTCCTTCTTGGAAGTGATATTTGATGTGAACCTTGATTTAAATAATAGTGGTTGGCTGCCCTGGCAAGTGGCTAAGTTGGTTGGAGCATTGTCCTGTACACAAAAAAAGGTTTCGGGTTCAATCCCCAGTGTACAGGAGGCAGCTGATTGATGTTTCTCTCTCTCTCTCTCTCTCTCTCTCTCTCTCTCTCTCTCTCTCTCCCCCACTTCCTTCCTCTCTAAAAAATCAATAAAAACCTTCTCAGCTGAGGACTAAAAAATATCAAATAATAGTAGTTGGCAAACAAAGAGAAAAGAGAGTCTTAGGCCAAGGAAGAGCATAAGCAAAGTCACAGAGCAGAAGAATAAATAGTTCAATATAAGTTAAGGTGACCAGACATCCCGCTTTTGGTGGGACATTCCCAATTTTTAACAATTTGTCCTGTGTCCCGCGCCATTTTAAAAAAGTCCTGATTTTTGGAAAGAATGAACGACAAGCTAGGGAACGGCGGGAGAACAGGAAGGGAATATACGATTTTCGGTGGCCATGTGGCTATTTAGCCAGGATATGAGTTTTATATTATTTTTGTTAATTTTATAATGTTAAACTTTAATAATAACAAATAATTGTTGAGTACTGATTATCGAGAACTGCTTATCAAAGTTTGCATTGTTGATCAGTTGTTAGAATTCGACCACCATTGTTTGGACTTAATGAACAATGGCATTTTTTGGGATTGGCAACGACGAAAACATTTTGTAACTGTCTCTCAGACGATACACATCATACTGCATGCTAGTAAGCTAGTTAAACAAGTGATGTCATTACAAATCAGCTATTCAGATAATTTAGGTAAGTAATTTATTTATTTATTTCATAAATACATAAATTTTCTTGAATTTAGCAGACAGTACTTATATTATTTATATTTTATAGTGGCGGCAAAAAGTCTAACGCCGGCCTTGAAAGTGACACAACTTACGTTACGGAAAATTCAGAGGAAAAATAATACAAGTTAGTATTGTTATTATTTAGAAAGAAATATAGGATTAAAATTAAAATAATTTTTAAAATATAGTTACTTTATAACAATCAATTAATTTAATTTATAAACTAACAATAAAATATGTTCATGTAATTATGTACCTACTTACTGTGTTTTTAAGCAATATGTATATAATAATTTATAATATAAATTTTAATTATTTTTTTAGATTTTTAACATAATGAGTAAGAAAAGAGGATGCAAATTCAACGATGATCTAAGAAGTGAATTTCCTTTTATTAAAAAAACCAAAAGCGATTACAATATAGACCAAATTTTTAATCAAGAACCCCCCCCTCCCCCCCCCCCCCCCCCCCCCGGTCAATGGTGTCCCGCTTTACCAATGTTAAAATCTGGTCATCTTAATATAAGTAGGTTGGTAAATAAAAAATTGGTAAACTGAGGTTGGGGAGAGAGGCAGGTTTGAGGTCACAAAGATTGTTGTGATTCTACTTAATGACTTAAATTATCCAGTAGGCCATGAAAAATCACTGAAACTTTTTGAGACTAAGTGACATGGTCAAGTTATCATTGTAAAAATATCACTTTGGCAGCAGTAGGATGGCTGGAGGGAGGGGAAGAGTGTAGAATCTCAAGGAAGTGATACTATGGAAGGAACTATTACAGTAGTAACCTAAGAAGAGATGATAAGATATGATGTTATCAGTGGATAGAGAGTAGAGATAACTTGAAAACTGTTTAGGATTAGAAGAGAGAGTTTGGGTTTGGAGACTCTTTACTGTAAGGAGAAATATGAGAGCAGGAGAAAGTTTGAGTGAAGTGAGGGGAGGAAGAGGAAGAAGTTGAATATAATTTTGGCCATGCCAAGTATGAGATGCTAGGGGGAAGGCCTAGTGGAGAATACAAAAGGCAGTTGTTATTGAAAAGCAGCTGAGAAAAAAAGAAGACTAATCATGAAAACAGAGACTGGGAACTATCAGTATACGCATGGCCTTGAAGCCCAAGGATAGATGAGTCACTGTGTGAGGAAATGGTTGTTTTCTCTCAGCTCAGGTTAAGCACAATAAAGTCCCTCTTTTTCATTTATGATAATCACTAACATGTGTAGAGTCCTTAACAGCCCACAAAGCACTTTCACAACCCTTATTTTATTTGGATTCTGTCCCTTAGACCACTCTCACTTGTACGTATTATCCCATTTTGGTCACTAGGGAAATGAAGTCAAGAGGTCAAGAGGTTTTCTCTGTGTCACACAGCTCATAAACGGTGGAGCTAGGGCAACAAGTCTGGTTCTATGGCTCTAAATTCTTGACAACTTTAGGTTTAATTTTATGTTGGTTTTCCTCCTAGCACCTAAGTTGGAAGAAGTACCTTGTATACCATTGAGTTATTCCTGGCACAGTGCTTAGCATATAACAAACACTCAATAAATAGTCATATCATAAATTAATACATTTCTTGTTATCTTTTTTGAACTGTATTCCTGTAACTAATTTCCCCCAGGTTTAGTTTTAATCAGTTTCACAGCTCATAGAGCTAGCAGTCTGAGCCAAACACACGGGTTGCTTCTCTTCTCTATGTAGATGACATTGTTCATTCTTTTATTACAGATCATGACATGCTGACTTGTGATCATTTGTCTGTGTGTCTGTTCCCTGCCTTAGACTGTTAACTTCTGGAGGTCAAGGGTTCCATGAATTAATAATTAAATAGACCTCACATGTACTTAGAGTGATTGTCAATGGCCATGCCCCTCCCCCTCCTTGACCAGCCCTGGCCACAGCCACTCTGATACTCTCTTTTGAAACTTGGCCAAGTCTCCATTGCAGTAATTAGATTACTAGAGTGTAATTGTCTTTTTGAACCTCCCCTTCAAAGATTGTGAGTTCCTCAAGACAGAGATCATGTCATTTTATATCTGTGTCCCCAGTGCTGGGATGCAAACAAACTATTACACAGTAGCAAGTTAATTATTGCCATGGAGACCTACATGGGATGAAATCAATACTCATTTATTGAATAGATGAGGGAGCAAATACAAAATAAATTTAGCTCTAAAATGTCAGAATGGAGACCTTCAAAACTATTTAGTCCTCCTCCTCATTTGTAGATGAGAAAACTAAGGCCTAAAAAGATAAGATTATATTGCAAAGGTCCAACACCTCCTTCAATGGCTCCAAGACTCTTGCCCCTCCAGTATGCAGAAATTGAACCAAGGAAACTGTGAAAGGGAAGACGTGCAAAGAGGGGGAGAGGGCAAATATAAAATAAAGTGTGGCCATTATTGTCAATTAGGCCAAGGTAAATGAATAAAAGGAATTAATCACTTCCCAGTTGAGCAGGCTTTGGCTAAAAGAGAGGCTTGAGGTGTTAAAGGCTTCTCAAAGATGTGTATAATTTTAGCAAAACAACAACAAAACTCAAATACCTTTCAGTGTTTACATTTCAACAGAGAATTAGAGGCAGTGTTTAAATATTACAAGTATCAGCAATACCAGCAGCAGCTTCGGGGTAGTTTTCCTGGCTTTTGAGAGGTGGAGCCCCAGCCAGAAAACTGATAACAATAGTCCCCCCTGTCTCCCCCCCCCGCCCCCCCCTTTCCTGGCATTGAGTGCTCAGTACATGCCAACCATCATCACTAATTCAACCTTACAGTGACTCAATGGAATATTATTATTCCTTTTTTTTTTTTTATATGAGGAAACTGGGAACCAGGGATCCAGGATACACTTGGTTAATCTGGAGCACCAGTATTTACTCCTAAATATTATTTTTTATTCTAAACCCAGATGTAAACCTAATCATGCTAAAAACGAATCTATCCATTCCTGCATGCTAGAGGCCAATCCAGTGGCCTCTTTGGTTGGCTATAAATGCCTTCCTTGAATCATCTCAGACTCTTTTTTTTTTAAGTGTCTGAATTCTTTTATTGAATTTATTGGGGTACAGGTTTCAAGGGTACAACTCAATAAAACATCATCTGCACATTGCATTGTGTGCTCATTGCCCCAAGTAAAGTCTCTTTCAGTCCCCATCTCCCCTTTTGCCCACCTTCACCTATCTTCCACTTCCTTTTCCCTCTATCACCACACTCACATCGTTGTCTGTGTGAATGTGATATATATATATATATATATTCTTTTTTTCTTTTTTGTTTAATCCATTCACTTTTTTTCATACAGTCCCCTAACCACCTCCTCTCTGACAGATGTCAGCATGTTCCATGTGTCTATGCCTCTGTTTCTCTTTTGTTGTTTGCCCAGTGTGTGGAAAAACTGGCTTGACTTAAATGTCCAAAGTCAGGGGCAAAAACATCAGGTTTGGGAGTTCTACCATAGATGGGTCAACATCTGAATAAATCAGAGGTCACTTACTGAGGCCAGATTTGACTCAGGGTAAGTTTTATTTGTATTCTAGAGGTTTTTAAATATATTTCATCTCAATATTAAACAATCAGGCAATGTCACGTAGACTAGATTTCTAGTGTCTTTTGAAAAAGCCAAAAGATATGGCAACACTAAGTCTTCCATTGGCCACAGCTGAGAATCAGCTGCCTCTTCTCACAGGGTGTGTATGCTGCCTCTCACCACAGCTGCCACTGTTCCCTTGCCTCCCTGATTTAATTCTCATGGGGTTGCTGACACTCCCTGCCTGGCCTTCTTGGGCATTTGCATTTGAGACCTATAGAACAGGCAGACCAATAATACAAAGTAATACTGAAAAGTCTCTAGGTGCTCCTACTTCTTAATAAAATGTCTTCTTATGCTATTTTTACTATTACACTTCAAAAATTCCTATATATGAATATAAAACACATGCAAAATAAAATGCCAGGTTTAGCTCTAGGGGTTTCAAGAAAAGTGACACATTTTTTAACCCAGCACTTTAAAAAATGCCATTGGCTTTTCAAGGTTCACATATAGTTAAGGCAACCTGTCCCATGAAAGCCACTTCTCTTACCATCAGTCCTCCCCCTGCTCCTCTGACCTCATTTTCGGATAGTATAATTTGTCTTACAACCCTACATAAATTTACTACATAAGTAATTTTCCCCAAGGCTATTTTCCCATGAACCCTGTGCAAGTAAATTGCTTATTTTATTTTCCCAAGGTGGAGCAGAGGTCACCATGACTTCTTGTACAATTTCAATGCAGACAGTGGTTTCCTCTTTGACTTCTTTAATGAGAACAGAGGTGGTTTTTTAATGTCACCTTTGCCGGCTATTCCCACCCAGTTTACTGGGGCCAGCCATTAATCTGAAACCACAAGGGGAAATACATTGGATGATGCATCCATATTCTCAGGTTGCCTGCATCACAGGAGTAGGGTGGGAGCTTCATGCAGAGGAAAGGAGGAGTCAGGGAGTAACCCCCTTCCAAGTCCAATGAAAAAAAGTAGAATCAAAAAGGAAGTGAGGCAAGCAGGCAGGAAAAGTTCCAGTTGAGGAGATTTGGGACTTACCTGGATGTACTTGACTTGCCCCACCTTGTGACACAGAAGCTACTGAGTTGGTGATTAGGAGGCCATTATACTTTTGAAGTAATATATCATCAAGATGACTAATGATTAGAAGGTGACAAAAGAGCCTTTCTATATTGCAGGATCTATTGGCCTGTGTCATTTTCCAGAAAAATTGTGTGTGTGTGTGTGTGTGTGTGTGTGTGTGTGTGTGTGTTCTTTCATTTATTGCTCAATTATTTTATTGAACATCTACTGCATGTCAGGATGAGATCATTCTGGTACTATGCCAAGTCTTTTAAGGGCATTAATGTATTTAATTTTGACAGAAATCTTAGGTTGTATATACTCTTATTAATCCAGTTTGACAAAGAGGAAATTGAAATTTAGTGAAATTAAATGTGCTGCCCAAAGTCACACAGCTATTAAGTGATAAGAAAGAAATTTGAAAGCACATAGATGGCCATTGAAGCCACCAGTCTTAAATGCTCTACTTTCTAGCTTGCATTGATGCCCCAAGTTATTCATAAAAGTTACATGTCACTGGTCTAATACATCATTATGATACTAATAATGTGAGAATTCTTCATATCTTCCTTTTTCTCAGGATATCTCAGGGTCTGTAACCTGCTTTTCACCCCATTTATTTTCTCCCCAACCAACTTATGCCTCTTTATCCTACTCTGAATGTTCTGAAAGCTCTATATAAATCTAAATCACGAATACTGTTAATAATGTCACTATGATCAACCTACTGGAATTTAACAGAGGATCACTTTAATTCACATCAATCAAGCACTTCCCAGTTCACCATAGTTTACATTTGTGATTCTTGCTGCCTCTTTGGTAGGTGGGCATTATTATTGTCGATATTTTACCAGAAAGATTTGGCAGGGAAGTGAAGTTACTTGCAAGGCCATGACACCTAGGTTAGCCACCGACCTTTAGGTTCAAGGAAAAATACAGGACTCACTCAGAAATGATCTTCATGAGAAAGGCTCTTTGGTCACCTTCTAACCATTATTCATCTTGATGATATATTACTTCAAAAGTATAATGGCCTTCTAATCACCAACTCAGTAGCTTCTAGGTCACACAGCGGGGGAAGTCAGGTGCATCCAGTAAGTCCCAAACCTCCTCATGCTGGGACTTTTCCCTGCCTGCTTGCCTCATTTCTTCTTCTGTTTCTTCTTTCTTTTCTTCTTCCTCCCTCCCTGCGTTGCTCTGATGGAACTCACATTCCCAACTTTGATGAAATGAACAAGTTCAATAGTTCAGGAAAGAACATGAGTTTTGGATTCAGATGAGTCCAGATCTGACTTCAAGTTGGCTGAGCACTAGCAGTGGACACTAGTCACTGATCTTCTAAAACAGATGTTCTCAAGTGTGGTCCCTGACCCAGCAGCATTAGCCTCACCTGAAAACTTGTTAGAAGTGCGAATACATAGCGCCCCCCACTCCAGATCTACTGAACTTGTTAAAAATGAAAATACTGGGCCCCACCCTGAATCTTCTGGGTATAGAACCCAATAATCTGTAGTTTCACAAGCCCTCCAGGTGTTTCTGATTTTCTGATAAATGCTAAAGTGTGAGAATTACTACCCTAAAAAAACTCTATAGTGATCAAATAACACTTTCATCACAGTTTCTTTGAGGATTAAATAAGATAATGCAAATGAAGTTCAGGCAAATCTAGGGATCCATAAGAGATACTAAACATATGGTAGCTTTCAGTAGTGGTTGGAATAGACAAGAAATAATGGAGATATTAAAAGCACAGTGGCCCAGCTGGCATGGCTCAGTGGTTGAGCATTAACCTATGAACCAGGAGGTCATGATTCAATTCCCATCAGGGCACATGCCAAGGTTGCTTACTTGATCCCCAGTTGTGGGGGTTGGGAGGATCTGTAGAAGGTGGATGATCAATGATTCTCTCTCATCATTGATGTTTCTATCTCTCCTTCTCCCTCCCCCTTCCTCTCTGAAATCAATAAAAATATAAAATAATAAAATAAATAAGAACAGCCAATAGGGCTGTAGGAGTTCTCAGTACCTCTTGCATGTAAGTAAATGTTAACTTGCTTCCTAAAGCCTTCAAACACACCACACACATCTACTGCCCCAACACAGATGTCCAGAGACCAATGAAAAGCTAGAGTTTCCTCCCTGGTGTCTCTTTATTGCTGCTTCCTGGGCCCCACAAGGCTACCAGCTTTTGTGGCTAGGTCAAGACTCACAATCATCTCCATGTGTGCCTGGTTATTTTGGTTTTGCAAAATATAATCTGAGAAACAGAGAAAATATGTCTAGAACCATGTGCAAAGAGTCTGACCAGAAACACCACAACACAGAAGAAAATATAGAACCCATCTGAGGCAAGCCACATATTACCATGGCATTCACCAATAAACAGCTTCCCAGAGGAGGACAGAAAAACAAGGAAACCAAGGAACCTATGGGGTTCGAGGAGCAGGTATCATTGGGCAAAGTTGCTTATTAAATGTACATAATCTAAATTTCAAAATACAAATATTAAAAATACTTATCAAGTCACATTATGATTTGGCAGTCTTCAAAATATTTTTATAATCTGCATCTCATTGGACTTTCATGAGGATCCAGAAAGGGGGAAAGAAATCTGTATTAGCACTTTACAGGCAGTCCTCGGGTTATTTCAGATTCCACGTACGTTGTTTCGTGGTTACATCGCCAACTCCCACTTACTTATAAAAACAAAAATCCTGTCATTTTGACTTATGTACATATGTGCTTTATGTTTTTTTATTATTTGGTTTGTTTGTTTTTAACTTTTTTTATTGTTTAAAGTATTACATGTAGTAATACATATATCTCCTTTTTTTCCCCCATTGACCTTCCCCCACCCTCCCCTACCCCTGTCTCACGCCCTCATCTCATCCCCCGAGTGTCTTGTGTCCATTGGTTGTGCTTATATGCATGCATACAAGTCCTTTGGTTGATCTCTTTCCCCCCTCCCAACACTCCCCTGCTTTCCTGCTGTAAATTGACAGTCTGTTCGGTGCTTTACTGCCTCTGTATCTATCTTTTTGTTCATCAGGTTATAATGCTCTTTATTTTCCATAAATGAGTGAGATTACATGGTATTATGTTTTTTATTATTTATTTACCACAAGTAAAGGTCAGGAATTGTTATCTTTTAAAATTTTTTTACTGTTTCACTTCATTACTGCTGTGTATGTGCTCCATGTGAGTGATGTAGGTACTTATGTAGGTGGGTTCTGACTTATGTGAAAATAGAATTAAGTCATATGATTCAGCCAGGAGCAAAGAGCAGATGATAAGGCCAAGCCTGAAACAGATACATCTACATGTTTACTCTCCCCTATAATCTCCTGACCAACCCCATTTTTAGTCTGACTAGATTTTTTTAGGATCAAACTTAAAATTCCATTTTTTTCTCAATTCCTCACCTAGTCTCTTTAACACAAAGAGTCTTTCTTTCCTTTGACTGTACAGATGTTTGAATTTCCTCTCTCTCTCTCTCTAATATATGTATATATAAATATATATAATTTCATTCCTGCAGCTAATATTTGTGGAATGCCAAGTACTACTCAAGCTCTGTCCTAAGCACTGAGGCTGTGTGGAATTGACATTCTAGTATAATACATAGGCATTAAATATGTAACATACAATGAAATGCATGGCAACAGGCATGACTACAGTACATAGTACATACTATGAAAGATAAGCTAGGAAGAGGAATAATAGAAATCCACTTTTTAATTTTTTTCAATTATGGTTGACATTCAATATTAGTTTCAGGTGTACAGCAGAGTGGTGAGACATTTATATAACTTACAAAGTGATCCTCCAATTGGTCTAGTAATCACCTGGCACCATACATAGTTATTACAATATTATTGACTATATTCCCTATGCTGTACTGTACATCACCATAACTATTCTGTAACTACCAATTTGTCTTCTTAATTCCATGACTTTTCTCACAGAGTCCCCCAAGTCCCCTCCCATCTGACAAGGATCAGTTTGTTCTCTGTATCTGTGAGTCTTTTTCTGTTTTTTTTTTTTTTTTTTTTTGCTTATTTTGTTTTTTAGATTCTACATATAAGTAAAATAATAATGATGTTTATCTTTCTCTGTCTGACTTATTTCACTTAGCATAATGCCCTTTAGGGGTATCTGTGTTGTTGAAAATGGTATAATTTCCTTCGAGTAACATTCCATTAAATATATGTACCACATCTTTCTTATCCAGTCATCTGTTGATGGACACTTAAGTTGCTTTTATATCTCAGCTATTGTAAACAATACTGCCATAAACATAAGGATGTATATATTTTTTTCAAATTAGTGTTTTGGATTTCTGTGGATAAATACCCAGAAGTGGAATTACTGGGTTATAGGTAGTTCTATTTTTAATTTTTTTAAAGAACCTCCATACTGTTTTTTCATAGTGGTTTTATCAATCTGCTATCCTAACAACAGTGTAGAAGGGTTTCCTTATCTCCACATCCTTGCCAACAGTTGTGGTTTGTTGATTTATTGATAATAACCATTCTGACAGGTGTGATGTGATATCTTATTGTGATTTTAATTTATATTAATCTGATGATTAGTGACCTTGAGCATCTTTTCATATATCCTCTTTAAAGAAATGTCTATTCAGGTTCTTTGCCATTTTTTTAATTTGATCGTTTGGGTGTGTGTTTTTTGGTGTTAAATTGTATGAGTTCTTTATATATTTTAGATATTAACCCTTTATTGGTTGAATCATCAGTGAATATCTTCTCCCACTTGGTAGGTTGTCTTTCTGTGTTATTATTTCTTTTGCTGTGTAAGAACATTTTAGTTTGATATAGACTCCTTTGTTTATTTCTTCTTTTAGTTCCCTGGCCTGAGGAGATATATCCCAAAAATATTAGTATGAGCAATGTCAAAGAGTTTACTTGCCTATGTTTTCTTCTTATCATATGTTAGGAGTTTTATGGTTTTTGGTCTTACATTTCAGTCTTTAATACATGTTGAGTTTGTTTTTGTATATGGCATAAGAAAGTGACCAGTTTTATTTTTTTGCATGTATCTGTCCAGTTTTCAGCATCATTTATTTATCTTTATTTTTAACATATTTTATTGATTTCAGAAAGGAAGGGAGAAGTAGAGAGAGATAGAAACATCAATGATGAGAGAGAATCATTGATCAGCTGCCTCCTGCAAGCCCCCCTACTGGGGATCGAGCCTGCAACCCGGGCATGTGCCCTTGACTGGAATTGAACCTGGGACCCTTCAGTCCACAGACCAACGCTCTATCCACTGAGCCAAACCAGCTAGGGCCCAACATCATTTATTGAAGAAACTATCTTTACACCATTATATATGCTTGCTTCTTTGAATCATAAATTAATTAGCCACATATGTATGAGTTTATTTCTCTACTCTTTTTTTTCCATTGATCTATGTAACATTCTCTTCTTTTTATGGAAATCCTCATCCAAGCATATTTTCCATTGATTTCTTAGAGAGAGTGAAAGAGAGGGGAGAGACAGGGAGAGAGAGAGAAATCTCAATGTGAGAGGAACACATCGATTAGTCCTTTATATTGATCTATGTATCTGTTTTTATGACAGTGTCATGCTGTTTTGATTGCTGTCATTTTGTAGTATAGGTTAATATATGGTAGAGTAATACCTCTGACTTCATTCTTCATTTTCAAGATAACTATGACTAAATTTCATACAAATTTTAGGATTATTTGTTCCAGTTTTTTTTATATTTTTAAGGAACCAGTTCTTGGTTTCAATAATATTTTTGTATTTTTTAAATACTATTTTGTTTATTTCTACTCTGGAATGTATTGTCTTCTACTCAATTGTAACTTTGTTGTTCTTTTCTATTTCATTTGGGTGTGAGGTTATATTGTTTATTTGGGATTTTTCTTGTTTTGTTTATTTTGTTTTTTTGAGGCAGGCCTGTAATGCTATAAATTTCCCTTGTAGGAATAATTTGCTATGTCCCATAAGTTTGGTATCATTGTGTTTTCATTTTCATTTGTCTCAAGGTATCATGATTTCTTCCTTAGTTTCACTGTTAACCCATTCATTATTTTGTAACATGTTATTTCGTCTCCATGTGTTCATGTTTTTCAGTATTTTTCTTGTAATTGATTTTTAGTTTCATATCATTGTGTTTGAAAAGATGCTTGGTGTGATTTCTACCTTCTACATTTATTGAGACTTCTTTTGTGTCCTAACACAACTCCACCCTGGAAAATGTTTTATGTATGCTTGGAAAGAATGTATACTCTGCTGCTTTGTGGTGAAATGCTCTAAAAATATAAATCTCTCTGGTCCAATGAGTCATTTAAGGCCACTGTTTCCTTATTGGTTATCTGTCTTAATGACCTATCCATTGATGTTAATCAAGTATTTAAGTCCCCTACAGTTATTGTATCACTGTCAATCTTTTCCTTTATATCTGTCAATATTTGCTTTATATATTTAGGTGCTCCTACTTTGGATGCATAAATATTTACAAGCAGTATCTCCTCTTGTGGATTGATCCCTTTATCATTATGAAATGACCTTCTTTGTCTCTTCTTATAGCCTTTCTTTTAAAGTTTATTTTGTCTGATATAAGTGTTGCTACCCCATAGAGATCCACTTCTAACTTGGAGCCAGAAAGCTCTCCCTAGAGCAAGTGCATTCTTGTTGATATATGGAGGACATGCAGCAGCCATCCACATAGCAACTGGTAGCAAAAGCATAATCATATTTTGAAGGCCATGAGGTGCATGGAAATAACCAAAGAAGTTTGGTGGGTGGGGCTGGGGAATAAATTAAGAGTTACAGGTAAACCAGGAACACCCCCCCCCCGACACACACACACCATATATATATATATATATAAAGGGTAATATGCTAATTAGACCAGATGTCTTCCAGACATCCTTCCTGAGGAAGCCGAGGTCTGTGGGAAGCCAGCCTGGGTCCCAGTGCCTGCCGGCGGTCTGAGGAGGCCAGGGTCCCGGGTGCCGGAGTGAAGCCAGTGCCAGCAGCCGGGGGAAGGAAGGCCTTCTCTTGCACGAATCCTCATGCATCGGGCCTCTAGTATATATACTAGAGGCCCGGTGCATGAAATTCGTGCATGGGGGGTGTATCTCAGCTCAGCCTGCACCCTCTCCAATCTGGGACCCCTCGAGGGATATATATATTGTACTTATAATGTCTTAAAGGACTGCTTCTGAATGGGTTTTATGCATCACTTACCTATCCACCAAAATGCTTAATACAGTTTTTGGACCATAGTAGGAGTTCAAGGAATATGTATCAATTGGTTGGTTGGCTGGATAAGTGAATCTAGATACTATTCAGGATAATGCCTGAAAAATTGTAAATGCTTAGTAAATGTTAACTATAGTTATTCCACAGTAACAAAATGCCTTATACAAACTGACCCTCTGTCTCCCAAAAGCTTCCATAAATATTAAATGCAAGATGGTCTAGTGCAAACCAAATCCCCAGGTCCTGACACATTTACAGTTTAACAAAACACTGGACCTCCTAATTAAAAAATAATAAGCCTGTCTATTATGGAGACACAAGCGTAATGGTGTGGTTGCATGTGCTACAGCTGTTATCCTGCTCTGTAAGCTTTACCCTCTGAGCATTCAATTAAAAGCAGCCCTGAACTCACTCCTCACACCATATGCAGATCCTGAAAGCCTTTTTTTTTTCCTTTGTAAAATGTTAAATGAAAGACAGAATGAAGAAGGATGTATGAGACATACACACACTACATTCAGTATCTAGCAATTTATAACCCTTCATTTCCACCTCCCCATCCACCTTGGCCCTTGATTTGCTGTGTGACCTTGAACAACCTACCCTGACATTGTTGCAGTTCTGTGTGTAATTAAAATGATAAAATAATAGTACAAAAGCTGCTTTCAACCTGCCTGACCTAGATTGGGTTTAGAGTAGTTAATACTATTCCCAAATACTTCCAAAATATCATGCTGAATATAATTTTCATGTTTGTACTAATTAAGCTTGTTCAATGCCACACAGTAAGGCAGTAAATTTAGTTCTACCACATTACCAAACCATTGCAAGCATTCTTACAGGGACTATTCTACTGTAAGAAATACGAAAACCAAATGCAGATTTATGGTTATTGAGAATGTATGCTAATAGTACAGTTCTCCAACTTGGGCAGTCCTGTAAATGAGGCTAAATGGGCCAATGTAACATGGTTTGAGAGGTCATGGGACTTACCTACTCTGTAGAGCACTTTTCCCCAAAGCTAGTCATACCATCTCAAGGGCTACCTTTGGTAATTCAAGAGAATATCATGAAAGAACTGTGTACCATCTATTTTTTCCATTAGCAAAGGGTACACAGAAATGTGATTACTTGTTTCAATGGCTGTATCAGTAGAGTGTAAGCTTCATGAGGTCATAAAAAATATCTTTTTTTCTTTCAGTCATATCTCCAGCAATCATGGAAATACCTGTAATATCATGGCCATTAATAAAACACTGTTAAATGAATTAGTGGATTCATGAGTGGGCTTGGCAGGTGGAGTTGGACAGGTGTGAGTTCTGATCCCAACTCTACTACTTACTAGTCAAGTGACTTTAGCTGAATTATTCTATGGGGAATGTACTTTTTGTATCTGGGTTCAATATCTTTCTCAAAAGTATTGAGGATAAAGTAAAGAAACATGTATAGAACACTCAGCTTAGTGACAAGAATACAACAGCCAAGCAGTAAGTTCAGGCTGGCTTCTCCACATACCTGATTTTGGTCCAATCAGATCTAAATCACCATATATGCTAATCCCTGACAGGCTAATGGAGAGACACAAGAAAAATAACACACTACAGTCTCTACCTTCATGAAACATATACAGCAGTTGAAATAAGTGATAAAATTACACTTTTAAAATCATGACTGCCCATAGACCCAGAGAAGAGAGGACTCTGCTGCAGGCTATACACTTTGGAGAGTCCTATGCTGGCTGTACACTTCCTCAAAGGGTGAGGATTGTGTAAATCCAAAGGGACATGCACAGCCAGAGTCCATACCCAACTTTTAGGTTCTGCTCTGTGTATACAGAGCCCACACACAGTCCCAAGCCTTTTTCCAGGACCTATGCAGGCCTCTTCTGGTATATCTTTCTGAATCAAGACTACACATCAGGTGCACAGACCTCCTCAATCTGAAAGTTAGTCAAGGGACAGGGATTGTCAAAAGATATAGTAGGGCTTGGACATAGAGACTGAGATGTTCACACATGAGCATATGTATACAGAGAGCTTTCTTCAAAAGGTTATACAAAATAATGAATTTAAAGCTCAAATCCAGAGCTGGAGACTTTGTAAGCATATGATTAAATGGTAGAAAAGTAAAAGTGGAATACTCAACTCATATCAAGTCAAATTCAATAGAGTGGAAAGGACAAATTTCAAGAACAGGTGACATTTGAGAGCCATGAAGAATTTAGACTCATGGAGATAAGGAAATGAGAAGAATATATTCAAGCAAAGTTCAAGAATTAGAAAATGATTTGTCATTGGAAGAAGAATAAGAAATCTCTTTGGGGGGAGTATTATTCTTCTATTGCTGCGGTAATAAATTATTACAAACTTAGAGACTTAAAACAACACAAATTTATTACCTTTCTGTTCTATAGGCCAGAAGTATGAAGTGAGTCTTACAGGGTTAAAATCAAAATACAAACAGAGTTTCCACCTGATGCTCCAGGAAGGAATTTTTTCCTGGCCTCTTTCTGCTTCTAGAAGCTGCCAGTATTCCTTGGGTTGTGGCTTCATCAGTCCAATCTTTGCTTCCATTGTTATGTCTCTTGTCTGATCTCTGTTTTCCTGCCACCTACTTATCAAAACTCTTGTGATTACATTGAGCTCACCTAGAATATAGGATATCCCCCTACCTCAAAATCCTTACTTAATCACTGATAAAAAGTCCCTTTTACTATGTGTGGCAATACATTCACAGGTTCTAGGAATTAGGACATTGTTTAGCTTACCACAGTTGCCAGAGTTGTCAAATCCTCAAACACTAGATTAAGAAGTCTGAATTTCATTCTTAAGAGATTTCAGTCTCACTGACAAAAATAAGCCATGAAGGTGAACAGTTTGCCAGTGAATGTTCATATGCATCCATTGTATAGGGAGGCAGATGCAATGACTTCAGGAGCACATCAATCAGTTCAAAAGCCTAAATTTACCTTTAGCTTGGAATTTGGGAATTCTAGCATAGCATGTCAAATCTTCAAATCTGCCAAATAAAATTGGAAATATGGATCTTTATAAGCAACCTGCCAATACTTGAATATTGATTCTAGGTTTGTTTGTACATTTGTCTAATTATTAAACTAAAAAATGCATTTCTGTAGGCTGGATTTGGTCTGTTGGTCACAAGTAAGGATTCTGGTATGAATAATTCAAGGCCACTAAAGTTTTTAAGTAGGGATAAGACAAGATTTGCACGGTGTTTTAGGAAGCTTATTTGGGGGCACCATGAGGATAGAGTGAGAATGCCCAGTTAGGAGATTGTTTCAATAATTCATATGCAGGATGGTGAGAACCCAAAATATGTCAATAACACTAGAGATGGGGATGAGACAAGGCAGGTGGGATATAAAAGGAATTAATAAGGTGGAATTAATTAAGTGGCTGACTGAATGGAAGGCAAAAGAAAAAGTTGAATTGAAGATGACATCAGGGCTTTTAATTTTATTCCTTATTTCCTTTTCTTCTGGGTCAGTGTGTTTGGGATGCTAATCAGGAATAGCATGTGTATGATAGCAAAAATATGGTTTGGCTAGAAAACCTAAATCCTGCTTGTCTTGAGGTTCCTGAATAAACATATGCATGAAGGCAAATAGATGAAGCAAATCTTTGGTATCATCTGAAGCTTTGGCCTCAAATTTCACAGGGCAGAACTTTTTAAGCCAAGGCACACCACACAGAGGACGTTTTATTCCTTCACTACCCGTTAAGGTTGAATAGTCTTAAAACTAATCAAATCCTAAACCTATTATATTTTCATGCAATGTGCAGACTCAATTATTTGCATTAACCAGAGTGAGAGACTGAGAGTCCACATGTATCAGTATTTGAGAAAAAACAGCAAGCAAGGGAGTATGAGAGATGCTTGGTGCAGCTCAGGGATCCTTTTATCACTCAGTATATAGAATACTTAACCTTTATCTATGTCCCTGGAGAAGAATAAGGCAGGAGAGAAAGAGACTGAGAGAAAGGAATTCAATAACAGGTGTGCTACAACCATTACCACTAATCTTTTGAAAGATCTACCCACAACAACTATGACCAAGTTGAATATTCTGGGGGCCAATGGAATTTGGTAAATAGAGTTGAATATTCTCCCACCACAGAGCAAACAAGCAGGTGTATGGGAAGTGGACAGAGAGATCAGAGAAGCTCTCAAGTGTATAACAGAGGCCAGTATTTCTTATCTGCCAAGCACAGGAGAACAAGGAGAAATGTCCTCTGTTCTCAACAAGGTCAGCTTGATGGGGAAGAGGCCCACAGGAGTTTTATAATGGAGGCAAGGGTATGTGTTGTGGGAAAACCCAACAATGCATTCTTCTTAGATGGCCTAGAGTAGCTTTCAGTTGGATCTTGAAGGGTCTGTTGGAATTCTCCAAGGTATAGATACCTGGAAGGTGGCACCTGGTAGGCACAAAATAATGAAAAGAACAATGGAGGATTTCTAGTAAAGATTATATGGTGACTGAAGGTAGAAAAGGATGTATAGATCACAAAGGATCTGGCGTCGATTGGAGGCCATACACACTGGGCAGCCATTGAAGGGTTATGACTCGCTCACAGATGGTTTAGAGAAATCACTCCCCTGTGTTTTTAGAAGAAACACATGGATGATTTTCACAAACAGTAGAGTCACATGCTTGGTCTTATCTCTCAGACTGAAGTTATCTTTAGGTAGGTAGCCCCTCCCCCTCAGCCCTAGTTCTGGGATTGCTGTGTGGGATGCCCAAGGGTTCTAAAAGGGATGTTTCTCCAGGTAGCAAGATTCAGAGAGCACATTTCCTCATGGATGTCTCTGCAAGGCCATCTTCCTTAGAAACAGTGAAGTCACAACCCTTTCCTGGGGCTCTCCACATGCACTGGGCTGAAAGAGCCTTGTGTGGCCCTGGAGGGAAGATGTGCCATGGTTACTCATGCCCCAGCACAGGGATTGGACGGCCTCTGAAGGCCAGTGCTGCAGGTGAAAGGTGAAGAGGCTCTTAGAGCTTCTGTGGAGGAACCTTCAGAATCTGCCACATTGTCTTAGCCTTAGAGCACAAAGTACAGACTGTCCTCAGAGTTCTCACAGGGAAGCAGTGGACGATAAAAGAGTGGATCCACTTGCTTATACTTTCAGAGTAAATTGTGTCCTTAAAATGTGTGTTTATCTCCTCTTTTTGCTTTGCTTTTGGTCTACTTCTTCAGAAGGCAGCAATTTAAACAAGGGCTATTTAACTGAATAACAAAAACAGGGCCATACAAAGCAATGAGGAAGAAGGGGGGGTAGGTAAGAGAGGGAAGGGAAGAAGAAAGAGCAAACTAGAGAGAGCAAGGAGTCACATTTATATGGAGCTTTGCATTTTATAAAGTGCTTTTATAGGCATTATTTCTCTTGATCTTTACGTGCTTACAAGATGGAAAATTTTATAGTCAGGGAAACCAAGGTCCAAAGAAGTTAAGTACTTAGCCAGGATTTCACAGCTATTAAGTGACAGATTCTGGATTTAAATCCAGGTCATCCTTCATTCACCTATATATGTGTCTGGCACTTTGTTCTCTGCTGAGTATAAAAAGGTAAAAATGACAGTCCCTCCTTAGTGAGAACCCCCAGGCAGCTGGGGAACCAGAGAACCAGAGAAGAAAGCAGGTCATTACTATGCGATAAGCACTAATGTCACTATGCCTGGTAAATAGCAGGTACTCAACAAATACATACAAATTGCAAGTGAAGAATAAATGAAAACATGGAGTCCTATGGGAGGCCAGATGAAAGTGCAGTTTTCAACAGTCTTCTCTTATTTTTCCTTCAAAAGTTCTACCTGCAAACATAACACACACACACGCACACGCACACACACACACACGCGCGCACACACAGGCACGCGCACACACACACACGCACACACGCACATTCACTTTCACACACACTTCTTTCCCTTGTCCCTATGTTTGGTCTGGTTCTGACCTGCCCTCAGTACATGTCATGTAAATCATTAAGAGGAGGAATCACGCTACTAGTCTCCTCTCAAACCACAGGGTCCAAAGGGGCTCTTAAGTGGTGGTGGTACTAGTACAACCCAACTCCCCCAACACCTAACCTTTGCTAGTCCACATCAGGATGACATCCTGAATTGTTCCTTGACTGCTTGGTCATTGAGCTTGACAGGTCTGCCTGGAAACATCCACCAAGTGCCCCAGGGATGACCAGGGAGTTCCTCCAGCGCCTTGTTACACACAACAGTTAAAGATGCTGCCTGGAATCTCAGCTCTGTCTTCTTCAACTCTGGGCAAGTTACTTACAATTTTTGTATCTCAGTTTTATTGCCTGTGAAATGCAGATATAATAGTACCTACAGGTTCACTGCCAAGCTGCTGAGTGGGATAGATCCATATAAAGCTCTTCACACCACTGCTTGGAACATAGTAAGATTTCAGTAAGTGTAGCTATTTTTACCTGGTAGCATACTCTCAGCCATTACCTCTAATGCTGGAAGACTAACCTAGCTAAAGGTGCACTTCTTGCCTTTCCTGGAGACAGTCCTGGGATCACAATTGCCTCCCTATTTAGTTTGAGAGACTTAATTCTGGTCTGACAATTAGATCCTAAACTTTTTTATCCCTGCAGACCTGTCTTGAAATTTCAGTTCCTGATGCAGTAGGCAAGTTTAGTACCTAGAGGATTCCTGACGAACAAAACAGGAAAGGTCTAACACTTGTCTGAAGCGAAACTGATGACCATTCTTGCTTCTAAACTTTAAAGTCTCCCTTCTTCTTGGGAAGTTTGTAAATGATAAAATTATTTGTTTCTATTTAACAGTAGACAATGTTTTATACACCTGTATTGTCTTAAAATACAGATTTCACCAAACTTTAGAATATAGTATATGCACCAGGTATGAGTGATAAAAGTTTTAAAGGTTGGGAGATACCACCTTTATCATATTATTAGTTTTGCATGTAGTTTTGTCTGTTTCTGGACTTTTTATTCTATCTAGCTATATCTATTTATTCATTTGTCAATAGCACATGTTTTAATTATAGAGCCTTTATAATATTTTATCATCCATTAGGGTTAGTCACTGAATGAACTTTGGGATAAATGGTATTGAGAGAACTGGAGAGTCATTTAATTAAAGATGAAAATAAATTCAGTTCTCAAACCACATACAAGAAAAATTTCAAATGGATTAAATATCTAAATGTAAAACTATAAAGCCATATAATAAAGTACTGGAAGAAAATATGGATGGTCTATAACTTTAACCTGGTAGTAGCAATAATTTTTATAAAAATGACTCAAAATATGGATGCAATAGATTGGCAATTTGAAAAAAAAGGCAAAAACAAAAAATTATGCATGATATTTTTTTAAAGAAGCTAAAAAAAGCTGTATTTCCAGCTCTCACAATCCCTGAAAAGAGACAAATATATACTTTATCTGGGGTATAATTTCAAGTGAGAGATTGACTGAAAGTTTATATTATGTTTACAATAAGATGTCTCAATGTTTTTGTAGAAAAAGACAAAATTAATGAATTAATGGAAGAGTGGTTTGAATAACTGGCTTTGTAGTCAGCTGGATCTAGGTTGAAATCTCTATTCCAAAAATAGCATATAATTACCTGGGCAAATAGCCTTTTAATACTCTTGGGGTTTGGTTTTTTAGTCTATAACATGGAGTAATAATACCACCACAGGATTATTTTGAGAATTAAATAAGCTAATATATGTAAAGGATTTAGGATAACTCAATAGGAACTAGAGAAATAATTAATATCCTAATTATAAACTCATACATAAGAACTTTAAACAACAAATTGCATTAAAAGTTGTAATATAGATATATGCCAAGTGCTATATCCCAAGAGATTCAGACATAAATGTTTCATGTTCTTCTTCTGAACAGTAGTTAGGACTAGGGCAAGCAGCTCATCCACTGTGCAGTTGAGGCAGAGGCATGTGATTCTGGGAGGTCCCAAAAACAGAAATGATGACAGATCTTAATTGAATTACCACTTGCACTGGGAGATACCTCAATAAACAAGAAATACAGCTGGTAAAACATTGCTCTGGCACTAATTGACTCTCCCTCAGCCATGGCTACACATCTTCCTAGGCCCTTGGGCCAGAAATAGACCTATAAGAAATCAACTTTCCTTTTTCTCGCACAACAGAACTTATCCCTCTCAGGGAAGATCCAGTGGGCATCTGAGAAGGTGGCCTTCATCACCTCTGGAAATTTTGGGGGGTTACATATGCAGACTAAAAAAAAAAAGTACATTCTTAGAAACTTCGACTCTCAGAATATGAAATAAAATTTAACTGCCTACAGATAAGCTTTTTAAAAAGTTTTATTGAAGAATAATCAAAATATAATAAACTACCCATATTTAAAGTGTAGACTTTGTAAGTCCTGACATACGTAAACACTCATGAAACTATCACTACAATGAATATACTGTGTACATATCTGTTACTCCACAAGTTCCTGGTGACCCTTTCTAATTCTTCCCTCCTACCCCTCCCTCTCCTTTCGCCATCCCAGGAAATAATCAATTTGCTTTCAGTCATTATAGATTAGTAAAGGAAGGCATTCAGTTCATACTCTTTTTGCCTGTTTTCTTTCACTAAGCATAATTATGTTGAAATTCACCCACGTTCAAAATAAGCCAGTCAGAGAAAGCTAAATATCACATGATCTCACTCATTTATGGAATATAATGAACAACATAAACTGTTGAACAAAAACAGATTCAGAGACAGAGAAACATCGATTAGACCATCAAACCTCAGAGGGAAGGTAGGGGAGGGTGGGGGTTAGGGGGAGAGATCAACCAAAGGACTTGTATACATGTATATAAGCCTAACCAATGGACACAGACAACAGGGGGGTGAGGGCATGAGTAGGGGGATGGGAGGATAATAGGGGGATAAGGACACATATGTAACACCTTAATTAATAAAGAAATTTTTTTTAAAAAAGAAATTCACCCACGTTTGTCCATGCAGCAAAGGTTAATTTTCTTTTAATGGTGAGCAGTATTCCATTGCATGGATATACCACAATATGTTTATCCAATTAATCGTTGATGGGTATTTGGGTTGCTTTTAGTTTGGAGCTGTTACAAAAAAAATCTATCTACATTCAGTAGATAGACTTGTATGGATTTATGCTCTCATTTCTCTTGGGTAAGTATCCTGACATAGAATGGCTGGCTCATACGGTAGGTGTATATTTAATTTGTGGGGAGGGGAGGACTGCCAAACTGTTTTAGTGTTATTTCAGTTTATATTATCACCAGTTCCAATGGACATCCAGTGCCTTTCCCCATACTGTCTGCCTTGAAAAATACTTCTCTCAATAGGAGACCCATCCAATAACAACTCAGTAGGCTGGTTGGGAGTACAGGCCCAGGAGTCAAACTACGTAGGTCCACAGCTTGGCTCCACTAAGCCATATGATGTTGAGCCCTTTCTTATCAGTAACCCCACTGATCAAACAAGGCTAAAAATAGTGCATAACTCATTAAGTTATAAGAATTAAATGAGATTTGTCACATAAAGCCCTTAAAACAGGTCCTAGTATATGGTCAGAACACAATTTATTTTCGTTTCTATTAAATTTATTCTTTTGGTTTTCACCTGAAATGGGCTCAGGAAGAATGTGTGAGGATTAAATGAGGCAATGTAGACAAAATTCTTGGAAGAATTCTGGAATGGGGTTGACCCTCTGCACAGGGTATTTTCCTTCTTTTTTCCTTCCCATTGTACACTGATTTCCACCTCAGGGCCCTATATTCATCAAAAATTAAAAAGTTCTGCCTGGCCAGTGTTACTCCGTGGTTGAGCATCAACTGGTGAACCAGTAGGTCATGGTTGAATTGCAGGTCAGGGCACTTGCCCGGTTTGGGGGCTTGATCCCCAATGGGGGGCATGCAGGAGGCAGTCAATCAATGATTCTCTCTCATCATTGATGTTTCTATCTTTCCCTCTCCCTTCCTCTCTCTAAAAACAATAAAAACATATTTTAAAAAAAAGTAACCAGTTCTCTTCCACGGGCCTGCTCATTTCTCTCAGGAGCACAGATCAGGCACCAAGCATGTGAGGAGGCAGTCATTTCAGTGGACTTACTAGTAGTCAATGTTGGCACTTTTGATTTCTAAAGTAGGAGTTTTGTTTTGTTGCTGTTTTTTACTCTTCTCCCTCTCTCTTTTCTGTGCAGTTGCAACTTTTAAAGGCTTAATTAGAGCAATAAAAAAATACCAATTTTGCTGTTTCCCCCTTTTTAATAACAAGTGAAAGTGGAAAGCCAGCTGTGGGTGAACGCTATTTGAAAGCTGCTACCAATCTGAAGTTTCATTTTTCTCTGCTTCAAGGCACATTGGAGAATTAGTGCTGACACATGCAAATGAGTTTGTGATGGAGGGAAAAAATGTATAGATATAAGGCAAGGTGCTCTGACGACTATTGTGGGTAATAAAGATGGCTTATATGGGAGTTTATGCAGAATGTCAGGGGGGTGAATTTAAAAAATCAGACTTATCAATTTTTACTCTTAGAAGGACCATGCACATTTCTTTGATGGAGATCTCTAACTGGGTTCAGAGCCTTCCTCGTCTCCTTCCTATTGCTCTCTGTCCAGCGCAGGCCTCCAGACACCTTCCTCACTGGTGATTTAGCAGGGTGTTACATTTTTGGCACTTTAGATAATGTCCTAAGGTTGGTCCTCAGAATTTTTCCCCTTAAAGTTAAAAGAGAAATTAAAAATGAAAATGTTGTCTTCAAATCTCTCTGGCACAGAAGTATGGACAGTCGTTGAAATCACAATACATAAGCATTTTTAAAGAAATCCAAAAGAAAGAGTCCAGCCAAGGAAGGGTGACAAAGATGGAGGGGAAACTGTAAGCCCTGCTAGAGAGGTGAAAGGAAGGAACCGGGGTGTGTAATGAAGAAAAGAGAAGAAAAGGATTCATTGCAGAAATGGCTTAGTGAAGCCTTCAGGCCTTTCCATCTGGCTGCTCCTGGCTCCCTCCCAAATCCAGGCCAGCTCTACAGCCTCCCTGCTCTTGTTTGCAGGAGGGATACTGGTGGCCATCATCGTGTTTCATGGCCACCTCCCATTCTCCCTCTCCCCTCTCCTCTCCAAAGCTCAAACCACCCCGATACTGCATGGTAGTTAAGAAAAGGGCTTGAACCACATCTCATGGTTCAAGATAACACTCCACCATGTACTGCAGACTGACTTGTTCACTCCAATTATTTGTTTAGTCTTCTGTTCATTCACTTAACAATCACTTATGCAGTCTTGCTCCGTGCCAGCCCTTTCTCTTAGCCTCCTTTTCATCTTGAGGTAATGGTAGTCCCACTCTCACCTTGTCCTTATAAGGACTAGAAATAATGCATGGGAAGGGTTACATGTAAAGACTGGCACCTGGGAGGGGCCCCCATAATGACAGCTATTATTAGTTATTAATGTCATCATTATTTGTTCTGTTCCCAAAGAGGAGCATATAGGTCTCATATTTTTTGGAGATTTTAGAAATGGTCCTGCCTGAGAATCGGTGAGATATAATGAAGTAAGTGAATTACTCAACCAAATGAGCAGGGGGAAAAGACTTGGTGGAAAGGTAAGGAATTGAGGGGACAGGGAGGCCAAAGCTCACATCCCAGGCAGACAGGATTAGTGAAAGGTGGAGCTTTTCATCTGATGCTGCTCCATGATTTTGTTTCATTGTGTTCATTTTCTGTTTGGGAGGGGATTTTTACCATTTGTTACAGAACCAATAGACCTTGGCTTTTTTTTTTTTTTTTTGGAGTTTTTGTTAATGATCTGGTGACCTTTCCAGCACTGGCCCTTTTCCTGCCTGAGCATTGAGATGTGACATTGGGTGTCATGGAATTGCAAGGACATAGTATTTGAGGGCATGCTCCTCCCCTGGCCTCCCACCAATCTCTTTCTATCGCCACATGTGTCTTTCCCATGACACCCTGAGCTGTCATGTTACAGGTTTGTCCTACTTTAGAGTTACATGTACACTTCCCATAGTTCCTCCTCACTCAAGGCCAAAAATTAGAGAGTAGCCAAAACCGGTTTGGCTCAGTGGATAGAGCGTCAGCCTGCAGACTGAGGAGTCCCAGGTTCGATTCCGGTCAAGGGCATGTACCTTGGTTGTGGGCACATCCCCAGTAGGAGGTGTGCAGGAGGCAGCTGATCGATGTTTCTAACTCTCTATCTCTCTCCCTTCTTCTCTGTAAAAACTCAATAAAATATATATATTTTTAAAAAGTTTGAGAGTAAAGTATCCAACCTGTCCATCTCTTCATCATAGGTGACCAACCAGTGGTTGCTCTGTTTAAATTGCAGAGAATAAAATGGGCTATGATAGCATAGGATAGTGCAGGAAAAATGAAATAGGATAGGGTAGGATAGGATAGGATAGGATAGGATAGGATAGGATAGGATAGGATAAGGTAGTGTAGAGTGAGGTAGGATAGGATAGAATAAAGTGCAGAGCTGACTGATATCTATATAGTAGAGCATATTGATATTGAAAAATAATGTTTGTATTGAAAAGCTTTGCAACACTTTTACGTGGATTACTTATTAGATCAGGAGTAGTGAAAACTGTACTTGAAAAATAACTATATTGAAAAAAATTTTGCTTGTTTTTTGAGTTTTGAGGCCATAGGCTTGATAAACATTGATGTGAGAGGGGAACATTGATAGACTTCCTCCTGCATGCTTCCTGCTGGGAATTGAGCCCAGAACCCAGGCATGTGCCCTGACCAGGAATCGAACTGGCAACCTTTCGGTGCATGGCACAACACCCAACTGACTGAGTCACACCAGCCAGGGCAGGTGGTGGGTTTTTAAAAATCATTTTTTTTTAGTTTATATAAACACCTAGGCATTATCTACATATACAAAGAGACTGTGGAGTCAATAATGGACCAGCTGCTACCTAATATTTCCCTTTTCTCTGCTTTCATTTTATTAGAACATAATAAGCTCAGCTAAAAAGGTTTTAATATGTCTGCATTACTTAACAACCTGGGAATAATTCTAATTATTATTGAGTTTATCATTGTGACTATGGTAAATTATTTCTTTGAATTACTGGAGACTATTTAAGATGCAGATGATGCTATCTTTATGAATAATTATTGGGGTGGAAGATTCATAATTAATTTGACCCCTCCCTGACACACACACACACACAAAAAAAAAAAATATAATAATAATAATAATAATTTCTTAAAGATGCAAAATGATTTACATGAACATGGAATGAATATTACCATATTTAACAAAATCAGTGTTGGTAACCGTGCAAGGCATGTTCATGAGCACAGAACCAGGCCTCACCAAAACAGCTAGGCAGATGAAGACTCAGTGCCCACTGAAGGGTGTGATTGAGAAAATTGTCCATAAACAAGGATGATTAACCAGAAGATAGGGACAGTGGCAGGAAGAGGAGGGAGGAGCCACAGATTGGGCAGCAGTCTGAGCAGCAGGTAGTGGTTAAGCCAGGTGGATAACAGCAGATCTCTAGATGTTAACTAAGATCCCTGTTTCTAACCAGCATATCATCTGGCAAGTTCCAGCCCTGGGAATGGGAGTTGCAAGGAAACAAATTGGGTCTCAGGGCAGAGACAGGTTTAAGAAGACCAGGAGGTAATAGAGGAGAGAGGGAAAGTCGTGTTGCTAGCTTAGCCAAGTTTTAGTTGAGCCCAGGATCTGGTGGGGCCGAGGTCTCTGCTCATGAACCATATACAGGGCTGGACTTGCATGAATGGGAATCAGAATAGCGGGTTGTAAGAGAGGAGGAACTGGAGTCTTGTTTTTAAAATATTCTTCTCATATGATGCCACTGATCAGCCTTGTCTGCGGTCCCTGACCTAGGGAAAATGTTGAACTTGTTACCTAACATCTGGGATGTATGTGAGTGAAAAAGCTGGTTTCCACTTCTGCCAGAGATTCCTGCAGTTATGTTTCCTTTTAGGGAATATTACAAGAGGGAAACAGTCCGAGCTGCATAAAGGTGTGGTGATCATAGGATCAGGATTCCTAGAAGTGGGGCTTAGGAATCTGCAGGTTTAAACTCCTCGTGTGATCCTCACTGAAAAATGTGGTCCAGAGTGCCATCTTTTCAGGCATGAGGCAGGAACTTCCCTAAAGCACCTAGCAGGTATAGATGCAAATGTGTGTTCTGTTGATTGTACACATATTTTGTTTTGTTTTAAAATAATTCATTATTTATATTTTGTACTTGACAACTTATATATAAATAGTCCAGAGAGTTGAAGAGGCAAAGCCACTGACATGTACATGATGTCTATGAGATGCCAGGTTGATTACATATATTCCCACCTTCAAGGTAAATACTGTAACCGTGAGCTGACAGTCCACTGCGGAGACAGGAATAAACTAATACTTGCACAGTTAATTCACTAAATTCTGACAGTGCTACAAAGAGAAAGCACACAATGCTTTGAGAACTCAGACCAGGTGTGCTGACCTAGTCCAGAGAAGGTGAGAGAAGGTTTCCATTAAAAAATGACATTAAACAAATATTGTTTATTATAATTAGGAAAGGAAAAACCATGTTCTGGCAGCACTTAAGAGAAGACACTGACAAAAATGTTGATTTATTGGACTTCAACATTTTTCACCCAGAAAAGGGCCAAACCACAGTTCTTTTAACTTGTCTCCTGTATCAGTGGGGATTTTTAGAGTTTGCCTGATTCATGGGCCCCCAACTTCTAAGGTGCCCCAACAAGGAGCCTTCCGTCTTGCTCACCTGCTTCCCCAGTTTCTCTGGCATCTCATCTCAACTCACCCTCGTGTTCTCAACAAATATTAGGGGTCAGGTAGGCCTTTGGAGACCATTCAAATCATTTCTTTGCGATATGTAATATTAACCCCTCACATTTGAGCATTGTCTGCAGCTCTGAAACCACTTTCATATTGAACTAGCCCCAAAATAGGCAGGAAGGATATTATAATCTCCTATTTACATAGGAGAGAAATAATTAGCAGGAGTAGTACTAGCAGCTTTGCCATTAATTGCTCACTTAGGGTTCTATATTGAACATGGTGCTAAGTGCTTAGGGTTTTTAATGAGATAATAAAGCTCAGAAAGGTGAAGGGACTTACCTGTAGACATTCAGTAAAAAGGGGACATGTCTTCTAGTCTGAGCCCATTGATTTCCACCACAGATCTCTGTTCTTCCTTGTACTAATTGAATTCCAGTTCTCCATCATTATAGAGACAATGTTCTTCCAGGGACTAAGTTGTAAGAGTAGGGTGTGCAGTAAGGGCTCAGCAATCAGGGGCAAGTCCAGTTCATCATCCTTTCCATGGAATTTCCAAATGGCTGACCCTCTCTCCTGCTGAAACAATGCAGCTCACGGAGATGAATGTTAATTCCCACTCCGCCTCGGTGATCCTGTCAGCAGCTGCAGAAACAGCTGGTCCCCTCTCAGTGCTCCCTTCTCTCTCTCTCCCCCAGCTAATTGCTACCAGCTAGTAGAGAAGCTATGAATATGGCAGGCCTTGGCCCCTTCAGCAGCCTCTATCCAGCTGTTATTATTCCAGGCCCTTCTTGTTCAAGGATTCAGACTTGTTCTGTTTGGATGATTAATTCTAAATTCTAATTGTTGGGTATTTTAAAACCCCATCCAACACACTTTAAACCACTATGTTGTATATAACTTGAAGCCCTCCTCAGAATACATAAGCCTTAACCATAGTTATCTACCAATAATATGAAAATGTTTATTATGTGGCAGGCACTGTATTGGACATCAAGCCTGACCTTGAATTTTAAGGCCCAGGAGGAGGCCTGGCTCCTATGAAGGATTACATTCCTGTGGCTAAATAGTACAGGTTATAAAAATCAAGCTAACTGTTAAAATATGTCCTGTCCTACACTCTTGACAAATCTAACTTTATAAAAACCTAGATTTGTGTTTAAGTTCTACTTTAAAATTCTTGGATTCTTCAAAGTTCCATGCCTGAACATGGCAGTGTAGAACCAAACCCCAGCCATTTTTTTTCTCTTCTCATCCATGCTGCAAGGGGGCTCAGTTCACATACACATGGACACCTTCACCAATATGTCCACACTAATCTACACCCCACAGGAAGAGACACTTGGCTACTTCTCAAGCCTAGGGAGCATACAGCAGCAGGTGCATACCTTCTGCTTTGGAAGGATGGATGTGTGAAAGAAGTCTATGCAGGGTTGGGTTCATGTGAGGAGGTAAATGTGGGTATAGGTAATGCCTAGCAGAATTTGGTATATAGCAAGACATTGATAAATAATAGCTATTATTACTGCCATCATACATGGAATGAACTACATAAAGTTTGCTTAAAGCTACATAAACCATAACATGTACAACAAAGCATTAATAATATATCACGTGTCTCTGGCATTACTTCAACACCTTCTTATTAAGGACACAGAAAAACCCTTACCCAGGAATAACCAAGGCATTAGTCCCTTTCTCTTTTTCATTAGCCTTGTATTATCCTGATCCTTTATTATGGTCTCTGCCATGAACATCTGCCTACCTCCTTGGACTGGTCACATTCTAGCAGTTATAGCTAATTCTCTTTTCTGTTTTCAGTTGATCAGGATTTCATTTTAAATAAAGAGCCTTTATCAGTTGCACTAATATAATTCCAGCTAATACTATTTCCCATAGCATAGGTGCCATGCTGAGTAAGAGAAGTCAAATTCTCTGTTCAGTCCCCACTGCCACCCCAGCTTTTTCGGTTTCCTTATACTACATCATGAAAGTAGATTATCTAGGTCCATCCATGCTGTTGCAAATGGTAAGAGTTCCTTCTTTCTTATGGCAACGGAGTATTCCATTGTGTAAATGTACCACAGTTTTTTGGTTTATTAATTATTTTACATTTTATTGGGTGACATTAGTCAACATGAACATATAGGTTACATGTATGGATTACTAATTTACAATATCTGTATATAGGACGATGTGCCCACCACCCAAAGTCAAATCTTCTCCTGTCACCTCATATTAGGACCCCTTGCTTCTCCAAACCCCGTCCCTCTGGCCACCACTACCCACGCTGCTGTTTGTTTACATAAGTTTCAGTTTTATATTCCACATATGAGTTAAATCGTATAGCTCTTAGCATTCTCTGTTTGACTTATTTCACTTCATATAATGTTCTCAAGGCCCATCCATGTTGTTGTAAATGATGCTATTTCATAATTTCTTATGGCCGTGTAGTACTCCATTGTGTATATATACCACATCTTTATCCAGTCCTGTATCGTAGGGCACTTTGGCTATTTCCAACTCTTGGACATCGTGAATAATGCTGCAATGAACATAGGGGTGCATACTAGAATATCTTTGTGTATAAATTATTTCGAGTTTTTCAGGTATATACCCAGTATACCCAGGAGTGGGATTGTTGGGTCGTATGGTAGCTCTATTTTTAATTTTTTGAGAAATCGCCAGACTGCTTTCCATAGTGGTTGTACCAGTCTACATTCCCACCAGCAGTGAATGAGGGTTCCCTTTTTTCCACAACCTCTCCAACACTTGTTGTTGCTTGTCTTATTCATAATGGCCACTCTAACTGGTATAAGGTGGTATCTCATTGTAGTTTTAATTTGCATTTCCCTGATAGCCAGTGAGGTTGAACATCTTTTCATATATCTATTGGCTATTTGTATGTCTTCTTAGGAGGGGGGTATTTTCAGATCCTCTGCACACTTTTTGATTAGATTGTTTATTTGCTTGGTGTTGAGTTTTATGAGTTCTTTATATATTTTGGAAATTAAACCTTTGTCAGAGCTACTGTTTGCAAATATCATATCCCATCTGGTTGGCTGCCTGTTTGTTTGTTTTGTCCGTTTCTTTTGCTATGCAGAAGCTCTTCAGTTTGATATAGTCCCATTCATTTATTTTTGCCTTTACCTCCCTTGCCTTTGGGTCAAGTCCATAAAATGTTCTCTATCACCCAGGCCCATAAATTTGTACCACAGTTTTTTTAATCCACTCATCTGCTGATGGGCATTTAAGCTGTTTCCACATCTTAGCTATTATAAATTGTGCTGCTATGAACATAGGGGTGCATATATCCTTTCTGATTGGTGTTTATGGCTTCTTGGGATATATTCCTAGAAGTGAAATTACTGGGTCAAATGGGAGTTCCATTTTTAATTTTTTGAGGAAACTCTATACCAGTGGTTCTCAACCTTTTTAATGCCGCGACCCACAGGTTAAGAACCGGTAGAACCACTAGCAGGGTCGCCTAAGACCATCGGAAAATACTGGTATTTACATTATGATTCATAACAGTAGCAAAATTACAGTTATGAAGTAGCAACAAAAATAATTTTATGGTTGAGGGTCACCACAACATGAGAAACTGTATTAAAGGGTCGCGGCATTAAAAAGGTTGAGAACCACTGTTCTATACTTTTTCCACAGTGGCTGCACCAGTCTGCATTCCCACCAGCAGTGCACAAGAGTTCCCTTTTTCCACATCCTTGCCAGCACTTGTCGATTTTTGATTTGCTGATGATAGCCATTCTGGCAGGTGTGGGATAATACCTCATTGTCATTTTGATTTGCATCTCTCAGGTGATTAGTGACTTTAAGCATGTTTTCATAGAGCATTATGCTAAGCAAAATAAGGGTGTCGGAGAAAGATAAATATCACATGATCTCACTCATTTGTGGAATATAATGAACATAAACTGATGAACCAAAAAAGATCCAGAGACATAGAAGCATCAAACAGACTGTCCAACCTCAGAGAGAAGGCAGGTGATGGGGGTGGGAGGGGTAAGAGATCAACCAAAGAACTTGTATGCATGCATATAAGCTTAACCCATGGACACAGATAGAGGTGAGGGCATGTGCTGGGGGGTGGGAATGGGCAGGGAGAGGTCAATGGGGGGAAAAGGAGACATATGTAATACTTTAAACAATAAAGAATTTAAATTTTAAAAAAATGTCAGTAGTGCCAAGTATAAATGACAATAGAAGATATAGCATTTGCTAAAGTTCTTCTAGTTGCTAGAAATAAATAAAATACCTACTTTAATTTATAAAAATAATCATGGGATGGGTAGTGAAGTAGCCTGTGTCATTAAAAGAGGACTTAAAGAACTGAAGACTCTGTGTTGTTCAAGGGTCACAGCAACAGGAACTCTTGGACATTCCTCTCTAAAACACGGCGGTAAACAGGCCTAATTTGCTTCTAGAGCATCCAGTCTCCCTCTCTAGGGGAAAAAGAAGTCAGACTTACGTAATACTTTAGTTTTTTTTTTTTCTTTATTGATTAAGGTATTACAAATGTGTCCTTATTCCCCACATTGTCCCTCCACCCCCCAAGTCCTGCCCTCACCCCCTGTTGTCTGCATCCATCGTTTATGCTTATATGCATGCATACAAGTCCTTTGGTTGATCTCTCCCTGCTACCCTTACCCTCCCCTACTTTCCCTCTGAGGTTTGAGCATCTGATCAATGCTTCTCTGTCTCTAAATCTGTTTTTGTTCATTGGTTTATGTTGCTCATTATAATCCACATATGAGTGATATTTATCTTTCTCTGACTGAATTATTTCACTTAGCATAATGCTCTCCAGCTCCATACCTGCTGTTGCAAATGGTAGGAGTTCCTTCCTTTTTACAGCAGCATATTATTCCATTGTGTAGATGTACCAAAGTTTTTTAATCCACTCATCTGCTGATTGACACTTAGGCTGATTCCAAATCTTAGCTATTGTAAATTGTGCTGCTATGAACATAGGGGTGCATATATTCATTCTGATTGGTGTTTCTAGTTTCTTGGTATATATTCCCAGAAGTGGTATCACTGGGTCAAATTTTTAGTTTTTTGAGGAAACTCCATACTGTTCCCCACAGTGGCTGCACCAGTCTGCATTCCCACCAGCAGTGCACGAGGGTTCCTTTTTCTCTGAATCCTTGCCAGCACTAGTCATTTGTTGGTTTGTTGATGATAGCCATTCTGACAGGTGTGAGATGGTACTTCATTGTCATTTTGTCTTGCATCTCTCAGATGATTAGTGACTTTGAGCATGTTTTCATATGTCTATTGGCCTTCCTTATGTTCTCTTTTGAAAAGTATCTATTTTGGTCCTTTGCCCATTTTTTGATTGGATTGTTTGTCTTCCTTTTGTTAGGTTGTATGAGTTCCCTATAAATGTTGGAGATTAAACCCTTAGTGGAGATATCTTTGGCAAATATGTTCTCCCATGCAGTGTGTTTTCTTGTTGTTTTCTTGATGGTTTCTTTTGCTGTGCAGAAGCTTTTTATTTTGATGTAGTACCATTTATTTATTTTCTCTTTAGTTTCTATTGCCTTAGAAGCTGTGACGGTGAAGATATTGCTTCAATATATATCTGAGATTTTGCTGCCTGTGGATTCCTCTATTATTGTTATGGTTTCCCATCTTACTTTTAAGTCCTTTGTCCATTTTGAGTTTATTTTGTGTATGGTATAAGTTGGTGGTCTAGTTTCATTTTTTGCATGTGTCTGACCAAATTTCCCAGCACCATTTATTGAAAAGACTGTCTTGACTCCATTGTATTTTCTTGTCTCCTTTGTCAAATATTCATTGAGCATAGTGGCTTAGGTCAATTTCTGAGTTCTCTATTCCATTGGACTATATGTCTGTTCTTGTGGCAGTACCAGGCAGTTTTGAGAACAGTGGCTTTGTAATACATCTTGATATCTGGTGTTGAGATCCCTCCTACTTTGTTCTTCTTTCTCAGGATCACTGCAGATATTCAGGGTCTTTTTATTTTTATTCCAGATGAATTTTTGGAGCGTTCTTTCTAGATCTGTGAAATATGCTGTTGGTATTTTAATGGGGAGTACATTGAATCTATAGATTGCTTTGGGTAATATGGGCATTTTAATTGTTAATTCTACCAATCCATGAACATGGTATGTTCTTCCATCTGTTTATGTCTTCCTCTATCTCTTTTTACAATGTCCTATTGTTTTCTGAGTAGAGGTTTTTTACCTCCTTAGTTAAGTTTATTCCTAGGTATCTTAATTTTTTGTGTGCAATGGTAAATGGGATTTTTTTTATAGCAAAAGTGGAGATTTATTGAAGAACAAGTACAGACTCCCATGTGGGGAGAGGAAAGAGTCCCACAGAATGGACTCCCAAGTAGGGAGGGGGAGAAGGGTCCCCTGGGATTTTTATTTTTTAATCTCTCTTTCTGTAAGTTCACTATTGGTATATAAAAATGCCATAGATTTCTTGGCGTTAATTTTGTATCCTGCTACATTGCCAAATTCATTTATTAAGTCTAATAATTTTTATGGAGTCTTTAGGGTTTTCTATGTACAGTATCATGTCATCTGCGAATAATGACAACTTTACTTCTTCTTTTCCAATTCGGATACCTTTTATTTCTTCTTCTTGTCTGATTGCTTTGGCTAGCACTTCCAGTACTATGTTGAATAGAAGTGGTGAAAGCAGGCATCCCTGACTTGTTCCTGTTCTTAAGGGAAATGGTTTTAGTTTTTGCCAATTGAGTATGATGTTGGCTGTAGGTTTGTCATATAAGGCTTTTATTATGTTGAGGTATGATCCTTCTATTCCCACTTTGCTGAGCATTTTTATCAGAAAAGGTTGTTAGACTTGGTCAAATGACTTTTCTGCATCAATTGATATGATTATGTGATTTTTGTCTCTCAATTTGTTTATGTGATGTATCACATTTATTGATTTGTGGATATTGTACCAGCCTTATATCCCTGGAATAAATCCCACTTGGTCATGGTGTATGATCTTCTAATGTAATGCTGGATCTGGTTTGCTAGAATTTTATTGAGGATTTTAGCATCTATGTTCATCAGGGATATTGACCTGTAATTCTCTTTCTTTGTGGTGTCTTTATCTGATTTTAGGATTAGGGTAATGCTGCCTTCAAAGAAAGAGCTTGGAAGTGTGCCTTCCTCTTAAATTTTTTGGAATAGTCTGAAAAGGTTTGGTTTTAGTTCTTCTTTGAATGTTCGGTAAAACTCCCCTGTGAAGCTAACTGGTCCTGGGCTTTTGTTTGCTGGGAGCTTTTTGATTACTGTTTCAATTTCATCAGTAGTTATCAGCCTATTCGGGTTTTTTAATTCTTCCTGATTGAGTTTTGGAAGCTTTTATTTTTCTGGGAATGTGTCCATTTCATCAAGGTTGTCCAGTTTGTTGGCGTAGAGTTGTTCATATTTTTTTTTACAATCCTTTGTATATCTGTGGGGTCAGTTGTTACTTCATCTCTTTCATTTCTGATTTTCTTTATTTGGGTCCTCTCTCTTTGTTTCTTGGTGAGCCTGGCTAGAGGTTCATCAATCTTCTTTATCCTTTCAAAGAACCAGCTCTTGTTTTCATTGATCTTTTGTATTTTTTTTTTTTTTTTGGTCTCTATGTCATTTATTTCCACTCTGATCTTTATTATCCCCTTCCTTCTGGATACTGTGGGCTTTTCTTGTTGCTCTCTTTCTAATTTTTTAAGTTGCAAGGTTAGATAATTTATGACCAGTTTTTCTTGTTTTTTGAGGTAGGCCTGTAGATCTATTAACTTCCTTCTCAGGACTGCTTTCATTATGTCCCACAGATTTTGGATTGTTGTGTTTTCATTGTCATTTGTTTCCGGGATGCTTTTTATTTATTCTTTGATTTCTTTGATAACCCAATCATTGTTTAATAGCATGCTATTTAGCCTCCAAGTGTTTGATTTTTTCATTGTTTTTATTGTAGTTGATTTCTAGTTATATGCTGCTCTGATCTAAGAAGATGCTTGTTATGATTTCTATCTTCTTGAATTTGAAGAGACTTTGCCTGTGTCCCAATATGTGGTCTATCTTTGAAAATATCCTGGGTGCACTGGAGAAGAATGTATATTCTGTAGCTTTGGGGTGAAATATTCTGAAGATATCAATTAAGTCCATCTGATCTAGTGAGTCATTTAGGATTGCTGTTTCTTTGCTGATTTTTTGTTTAGTTTATTCAGTGGTGTCAGTGGGGTATTATTAAAGTCGCCTACTATGACTGTATTGCTATCGTTCTCTCCCTTGATATCTTCCAGAAGTTGTTTTATGTATTTGGGTGCTCCTGTATTGGGTACATATATGTTTACCAGAGTTATATCTTCTTGTTGAATTGCTCCCATTAGTATTATGTAGTGGCCTTCTTTATCTCTTGTTATGGCCTTTACTTTGAAGTCTATTTTGTCAGATATGAGTATCGCAACCCCAGCTTTTTCTCATTTCCATTTGCCTGAAAATTTTTTTTTCCATCCCTTCACTCTCAGTCTGTATGAATCCTTTGTTCTGCGGTGGGTCTCTTGCAGACAGCACATATATGGGTCATGTTTTCTTATCCATTCAGCTACCCTATGTCTTTTGATTGGAGCATTTAATCCATTTGCGTTTAATGTTTTTATTGATAAGTACTTGTTTGTCATCATTTTTATTCTTAATGTTTGTGTTTCTTCTTGCCTTTCTGTTTCTTCTTTTTACAGCAGTCCCTTTAGCATTTCTTGCATTGCTGGCTTGGTGGTAATAAATTCTCTTAGCCCTTTTTTATCTGTGAAGCTCCTGATTCCACCTTCAATTTTGAATGATAGCCTTGCTGTGTATAGTATTCTTGGATTCAGTCCCTTGCTTTGCATCACTTTGTATATTTTATTCCATTCCCTTCTGGCCTGGTGTGTTTCTGTTGAGAAATCAGTTGATGTTCTAATAGGAGATCCCTTGTAGGTAACTTTTTGTCTCTCTCTGGCAGACTTTAAGATTCTTACTTTGTCGTTGGTGTTTGCCAGTTTAATTATGATGTGTCCTGGTGTCAGTCGTTTGGGGTTCATCTTGTTTGGAACTCTACGTGCTTCTTAGACTTGCGTAGTTTTTTTTTTTTTTTTTTCTTGCCAATATCAGGGAAGTTTTCTGTCATTATTTCTTCAAACAGTTTTTCTATTCCTTGCTTCTCTTCCTCTTCTTCTGGTACCCCAAATATGTAAATGTAGTTTTGTTTTCTGTTGTCCCAAAGCTCCCTTAGGCTCTCCTCTTGCTTTTTAAATTTTCTTTCCAGTTGCTGCTGTGTTTGTGTATTTTTTCCTACCTTGTCTTCTAATTCACGGATGCAGTCCTCAGCCTCTTCTAGTGTGTTGTTTAAGCCCTACATTGTGTTCTTTATTGCAGCTATGTCATTCTTCATTTCCTCTTGGTTCCTTTTCATGTTGGTGAAATTATCATTCAGCTCCATATAATTCTCATTGAGTTGTGTGTATTTGTCATTGAGTTGTGTGTATTTGTCATCCAGCTGTTTGAACATCCTTATAACCATTTCTCTGAATTCTTTCTCTGACACGTTACTTGCTTCAATTTCATTTAACTCCCTTTCTGGTAATTTCTCTTTTTCTTTCCTTTGGGGATTGCTTTTTTGTCTTCCCATGTTTTGCTGTAAAGTTTTAATTGTAGATTTAATTGCTTTGCTACCCAGGTTCTTTGGGGGATGGTGCTACTGATGTGGTGTCTCAGGTCTCCTGGGCTTGGTAATCTAGTGTAGCTCCCTACTTGAACTATTTGGGTTCTCTTGATGTAGGCGTGTGAGCTGGAAAGGAACGACTGGGGGTCTAGAAGTCAGCAGCCATGGAGGGGGTGTCCCAATTTTTGCTGTCTTGTGCCCTTGGTTGAAATTGTGCGTGCCCAGTGAAGACTCACAGTGGCACCCAGGAGCCATCTCTTGGGGTGGTGGGGCTCAGGAGGCCTGCGCTCTGGAAAGGTATGACTGTAGTGTCCAGAGTTCTATAGCTGTGGGGTGGGCAGACTCAGCTTTTGCTACTGCCTCTGTGGTTGGATACATGTGTCCCCAGTGGTGGCTCACAGGGGCACCCATGGTGCATATGCCTGCAGAGTGTACTGACACACTCTGAAGGGCTCTGGTACTGAAGCCACTCAATCTAGGTGTCTGTGGGCAGGTATCCAGGATGAGTGAATTCAGAATTTCTACTGCTGGGGGAGTGTGTCCCTGTTTGTCCAAGATTGCATCCCATGGAGGCTCACAGCAGCTCCCAAGTGTACCCTGTGGATCGATGGGCTCAGGGGACCTGTGAGCTGGAAACATGTGCCTGTGTAGTGCCTTTGCCAGTGAGGAGCTCTGACGCACTCTGAGGGACCCTGGTGCTGAAGTTGCACAGCTGGGATGTCTGTGGCAGTTATTCAGGAAGAGGGGATTCAGAATTTCTACTGCGGGGCAGCGCACCCTAGTCTGTACAAAATCACACCCAATGGGGGCTCACAGCAGCATCTAAGAGCTGCTGGTGGAGTGGTGTGTCCAGGAGGCCTTTGGGCTGGAAATGCGCACCTGTGATGTCCTGAGGTCTGCCGCTGGGGAGGGGGGAAGTTGCACTTACTGATGTGGGAGAGGTGCACCTTTGGAGGTGGAGGTCCCAGGTTCTATGGGTCTGCAGGTAGGGCAGCAGGATTTTAGCTGGAGTGGCTGCGAGGTCGCAGGCACTGCCCAAGGCCTGTCTGGGTGGTGGTTCTGATGAGTTCCTAGAAGAGGCCACTCTCCCCTTCAAGATGGTGTGGGCTCTGTGCCCAAGTCCCACAGTCCAGGAAGTGCCCACTGTGGTGGTAGTTTTTCCCTGTCCAAGAGAGCCTGGTCTGCCAGCCCCTGCTGCTCCTGCCAGATTTAACTGTCCTTCTCTCACTCACGTCCTCTCCCTCACCTCCATCCTGCCAACCACCATCTTTTCTGTCCTGTAATACTTTAAACAATAAAGAATTTAAGTTTTTTAAAAAAGATGCAAAAAGAAAAAGAAAAAAGGAAGTAGATTATATATCATCTATGTCTATATCCAAATCTATCTATATCTATCTATATCTATCTATATCTATCTATATCTATCTATATCTATATCTATATCTATATCTATATCTATATCTATATCTATATCTATATCTATATATATATATATATATATATATATATATATATATATATATATACATACATGGTGTATATGTGTGTAAATTTTATTTTTAACCAGGAATGTGTGTAAAGCTTATTCCTAATTCAGTCTTAACATCATAATTTTTCTGTTGTAAATCTTCCCATATTAGAGAACTTTGGTTATAAAGAACAGAAAAATCATTGAAATATTGTTTAAAATTCCTTTATTTGTTTCCAATGGATAGAGAAGAATGTCATAAAACTCAAGTATAGAAAATCTCTTCTCTTCTGCATTTTTTCACTTCCCAGATAAGTCTCTTAATCCCTAGTCCCAAGAATAATATTTTTTATATTCTTTATTGTTTAAACTATTACATGAGTCTCCTTTCCCCCCCCCCATTGACCTCTCCCTCACCATTCCTCCCCCAAGCACAAGCTCTCACACCCCTACTGTTTGTGTCCATTGGTTTTGTTCATATAATAATAATTTTCATGTGACTTTGAGTTGATGAAATCCCAACTAGTGCCCCATCTTTACTGAATAGCACTGTGTCAGTGCCCAACACCTTCCAAGTCCAAGTTTTAAAAGAGAAAATCAGATTGACACAATTTATCTGTTCAAATGTCCAACTATGATCCTGTCAGTTCTGGTCATACCAACTCAACTATGACTATGCAGCTTTAAATAAGAGACTTGACCTTGTGGAAAAAGATCACCTTCCTTATCTATGAAACCAAACTAATCATTCTCAATTCATGGTGAGACAGTGGGATTGATAATGTCATCCTTTTCCTTTATTATGTTATTTGGTTATTCATTCATCATCCATTTCACCCAGAAAAGTGGATATCCATCATCCATATTCCTTAAATTACATTTAAATTACATTTTCCCTCAAAATTTTATTTTTTGAAAAATTAAAATATTAATAAAACCCTGTATTCCAGAAAAAATATAATTATGCATAATTTTATAATTATAAAATTAGTTGGGAAAAATGAGCAAAGGGTAATTGTAATTATAAAATTTAACAATCATTCATACTTCAATTTGGTTGTAGGGTCTTTAATTTTCTAATGGAAAAACTTGACATTTCTAAATCTATTTTTTTTTTTTGCATGGTATAACACACATACACTATAAAATACAAGGTTCTTTTGTCAGCATATCATGGTGTATCACAAGACTTTGAACTATGGGAGAAAAGAAGACCAATGTTTCCCTAGAACCTAACATGTCCTGGGCCTCAGTCCATAAATTCTTTACCCATCATGCCCTTTAATTCTTAAAGCAGCCTGGAAGGAAGTCAGGGAGAGTTACAATCCTTGTGAAATATGTTGAAACCAGTGCTTCTAAAAATTAAGAAGTCTGTCCAAGGTCACATGCCTAGTAAATGGCCAGGCAGGAATTGGAATCCAGGTCTGTCTGCCTGGAAAAACCTGGCTATAATGTCCTACTATGGCATAACTTCAAGATTCTTTGTGAAACTCTCATCTTCTTTACAAATGGCTTACTTTGTACCAGTAAATCATTGAGGGTGAGAGATTCTATAAATAAAAAATTTAGATTTTTCTTCCATAAATACTAGATTTTACCTCACCATGCCCTGCTTTAAAGTTAATGTGTTCTAAAATAGCAAAGAGGAGTGAATTCCCTGGAAGACAGGAAGTTTACTGGGAAATTAGATCTTAATGAAGACTGAAACTGCCACTCTGTGCCTAGAAATTATATATTTGACATGATTCTCCCTTTACTCTTCTTTGAAAACACCTAGTTCTATTATTCAACGTTGAATTTAACAACCTTTCTTTGAGGGCTTCTTTGTGCCAAGTACTGTGCCTAGCATGGGTGAGACCTCAACTCTTGTTCTTGCACCCAAGCATTTGCTCAGATAATGAAAACTAATTCTTGATCATTTTTTCTCTTTTGCTGATGAAACTGCACAATTTACAGAATTTATTAACATTCTTTATAAGTCTTAAGAGGATAAAAAAGTGGATTTCAATGCAGAATAAATAGCCCAGCTCTGCAATATTAAAAAAAAAAATCGAGATTTATTTGTGCTGTGGAAAAGGGGTGATAAAGGGGTGATAAAGGGGCAGTCTTTGTATTTAAGTGCCTCTCACACATTACTGAGCAATGCTCACACAGGCCCAGTATCTGAGCATATTAATCACTGTTTTGAAGTCTGGAGTGAGGGTTCTTGGATGAGAAAGAGGAGGAGGGGGCGGTTAGTGGATATAAGCAATATGGTTATATGGTCTACTCCAGACTCAAGTCCTGAGGGGAGTTCCCAGGATGGGCCTAAAATGATCATTCTTTTCCTTTCAAATTGTTTGTTTGTTTCTTCTTTTTTAAAATATGTTTTATTGATTTTAGAGAGAGAAGAAGGGATGGGGAGAGAGAGAGAGAGAGAGGCGACATCAGAGAGAAACATTGGTCAGTTGCCTCCCACATGGGGACTGAATGCAAAACCTGGGCATGTGTCCTGACCAGAAATTGAGCCAGTGACTTTTCATTGCATAGGAAAATGCTCAAACAACTAAGCCACACTGGCCAGGATTGTTTGTTTTCAAAAAATCCACAGGTAATGTTGGTATCTTCACTACAGTCATCTAGTACCTTTTGTGTGTGAGACATAAAGCAGAGCCATTGTGGATTTCCTCTTTTCATGTTAAGGCTTCAAAGAGAAGGACATGGAGAATTAAAATGTGTGCTTGATCCCAGAGTCCCTCCTGGGCTTCATTCTTCAAATACAGCCACTGCTTCATGACCCAAGTACAGGGAGTGGCTGGGGTGACTGCCATGCACTCACTGTGTAACCTTGGGCAAGTCTTGCACCCTCTCTGAGCATCTGCTTTTTCATCTGTGAAGTTATGGATCTGATTTGCTGTGGGAATGTGGGAAGGCGGGGGTAGAATATGAACAGAAGTGATACTCAAAAGACACTGATACATGAAGCACAGGGATCTGAGTAATCAGAAGGGTAATTGAAGCCTTTGCACTAGAGCAGGGTCCAAAGGCCTCCACTGTGCCTAAGGTTAACCCTTTGCTGAACCAAGGAGAGGCAGAGGAGGTCCTCAAGAAGAAGCAGGTGGCCAGGAGACAGGGATAGTAGGGAGAGCATAGAGACAACCAGCCATCTTGCAGCAGAGGCTACTTAACAATCTCAGCAGAATTATTTGAATATGTAACAGCCAATAGTGCTATCCCTGTACATACCAACTAAATAGCTGGGACTGAAGATTAAATAAACTCATCTGTGTGTTCATTATTTGGCCCCTCACAGAGAAGTAGCCACCCTGCAGGTGCAGCTTACCTCTTCCCTCACCCTGTACCTGGCCATGTTCCAGTCCACTACATCCTTCTATGCTCTGCAAACAACAGGACTTGGGCTGCAGAGCCTATCATCTTCACAATGAATTTGTGAAGGCATGAAAAGTTTCAGGTGAATTCTCAAAACACCTGAGTCAGAACTCTATATCACACCTTTGCAAATATAGCGCCATCCTGGCTTTTGAACTGGCGGTGTGGTTGAGGTGGAACCAGAATTCCCAGGGCATGAGGTTGTGCTGCATGGCCGGGAGCAAAGACCACAGGAATAAGAAACCTCAGTTTGAAACAATGAGACTTTAGGTAAGTCACTTCCCCTCTCTGAACCTCAGCTTCTGACCTGAATAAAGGGGTGGCTGGCTGAGATTAGTGGTTCTCAACCTTAGGTGTGCATAGAATCAGCTGGAAGCTTTAAAATATCCGAACGTCTGCATGGCAGGCATGGCTCAGTGGTTGAGCATCAACCAGGAGCTCATGGTTCAATTCTTGGTTCAGGGCACATGCCCAGTTGTGAGCTCAAGCCAGTGTGGGGTGTGCAGGAAGCAGCCGATCAATGATTCGCTCTCATCATTGATGTTTCTATCTCTCTCTCCCCCTTCCCCTTTCTCCCTTAAATCAATAAAAATATCCGAATGTCTATATGCCACTCACAGACACTCTGATCGAAGTGGTTTAGGAGATGTTGGGATTTTTTAAAAGCCCCCTGTTGAGTCTAATGGATAGCAAAAAAAAAAAAAAAAAAAAAAAATGAGAACATCTGGACCAGGTGACCGACCTCTAAGCTTCATCCTGCTCAGTACGTTCAATTAGTCCCTGATTCTATATGTCCTTAAATTGCATCAGAAAACTGCATTCATATAATTTTATCTTTGTGATCTGTGGCAACAGAAAGCCTGAAAGCTGATGGGTAAGGGAGCATTAGGGTTTATTCCTTATTTATACCTTTTGCCATGTTGTCACTAAGACTTATTTGTGCACATGTTCACAAGCCTTTGTTACTGTGTCATACTTTGTTGGCATTTTGTTAAGGCAGATAATTTCTCAGACTGAAACTAAAATGGTGACTTTAAGTGACTCCCACAGTTCTGAGGAATGACTCAGAAAGAGCAAAATTAAATGAGCATGTATAGTTGGCCTAACAAAATTGTATTCTCCTAGCTCACCTCCTCTCACTTAGTCCTGCTATTTCTGACGCCAGGTCTTGGCAATGTTTTTTAACAGAATTAAATAAAATTTCATGTGCCTGAAGGATAGTTATAGAGGGAAGTCAACCTTGGTCTTTTTTATTCAGGAAGTTAGCACCTTCATATAAAACTTCCACTTGCACCTCACTGGCCAGAACTAAGCCACATGCCCACCCCTACCTACAAATCATGTAGGAGACCACATTTTATACTGTACACATTGCCATCCTAAACAAACTAATGGGGCTTTCAGTAAGCAAGAAGGGGATGAGTGGATATAAAAAAAGGGGGGGGGACAATGAGGGTGGATTCATTGCTAACTCCACTGGCTTTTAGACTTCCTATAGGTTGGGATAAGATCCCTACTCTACCTAACTCAAGAGTGGTTTTAAAAATTAAATAATTAATGCATCACAGCACACTTTGTCAGCTTGCGAAGGATTTGTAGATATTTCACTATGTAGCCACCTCACATAGAAAGAGTACAGCCCTTGATCGCCAAATATGCTGAATGATACCAATATGAAATTATGGTGTTTCAGAGGGATGGGAACAGATTTAACTCATTGCACAGTGTGATAAAAGGAGGTTGTCCCAGGATGCCAAATTCCACTTGAACCTAGCAGGTGTCTTCCTGTGGCCTACAAAAAGGGAAATCTTAGCTTCAGAGGGTCAGAGTGGGCCAGCCAATACTCTAAGAAGAATTTCTATAGAAAATTATATTTATCTCCTCTTATAATACTCATTAAATAAGAAGGGCTTACTCTGCATCTTCCAAAGGCATAGAAAATGGCCTTGTCCTCATTGAAAAGAGTGAGTGAAAGATTATCATGTCCTGACATAGTCAAAATGATTGAGTGATGCTATGTGAGATGTATAAATATGTCAACAACTCCATGAACAATTTTATGTGTGCATTTTTACTCTACTTGCGAGTATACACTGCTTGTGTTTTTCTATATCTTTGTGTATATATATATATGTATATATATATATATATATATATATATATATATATATATATATTCTGTCTAATTTGCTATTATATGTGGATATATGCATACGAATATATAACCTTATAGTCAAATTATTTTCAGATATTATTAAAATCAATTCTTAATATTGAAATATCACAACTCTGCTGATCAGCAATAAAGGGTGTTGCTTCACTAGGATGTAATGACTTCCCTGTCACTGGAGGAATCCAAGCAATATCTGAGCATCCACTTGATGGAGCTATGGTAGAAGAAATTTAAGCTGGAAAAGGGTGAAGGATGAAGGGTAGGGAAAAAACTGGATTAAGTGATCCTTAAAGAGGATTTTTAACTTTGTTAATTTTAATGTGTAAGTGTATGAACTACTATCTCTAACATAAATAGATCTAATTTTTAGCCTTCTCATCTCAACTAGATTTAAATGTAGATTTATATTATACTAGAGGCCTGCTGCACAAAAATTTGTGCACTCAGGGGGCCCTCAGCCCTCTTGTAGTCCAGGACCCCTCAGGGGATGTCCACCTGCCGGCTTAGGCTCACTCTCCAGCTGGGTAGCCTGAGCCTCCCTCTGTGGGGTGATCCATCACTCAGCCATGAGCTGGCTTATGGCTGAGCTATGCTCCCCCTGTGGAAGTGCACTGACCACCAGGGGCAGCTCCTGCATTGAGCGTCTGCCCCCTGGTGGTAAGTGCATGTCAAAGCGACTGGTTGTTCCCATTTGTTCCACCCTTAGGATCAATTTGCATATTACCCTTTTATCATATAGGATTATATTATAGTATAGTATAGTATAGTATAGTATAGTATAGTATAGTATAGTATACTATGCTATACTATACTATACTATACTATATTATATTATATTATATTTTATATTATACTAGTAACCCATTTGCAGGAAGAATCCTGCAAGCAGCCACTGTGGCCGCGTGCGCTGCTGCTGCCGCCGCCGTTGGGGCCGCCTCACCTGCACATGCGCGCCGCTGCCGCCTGCCCCACCCCGCCCCGCCCCGCCTGGGATTTCCCTCTGGCAGCCACCTTGCTTTCTGCTTTTCCTCCCTCTTCCCTCTAAGTTGTCGTCAGTCTTCACTCCTCCCTCCCTCAGCGTATGCAAATTAACTGTCATCTTTGTTGGGTAATTTGCATACTCACCCTGATTGGCTGGTGGGCGTGGCTTGGGAGTAGCAAGGCTGCGGTCAATTTGCATATTACTATTTTATTAGGTAGGATTATACTAGAGGCCCAGTGCATGAATTCGTGCATGGGTGGGGTCAGTTAGCCCAGCTCCAATCAGGGCAGATTGGGGCCAGGCTTGTAGGGAGAAGGAGACAGCAGGAGGTTGGCTTGCTGAACTGCCCCGATCAGGGCCCTATCAGGGCCAGGACAGCTGAGGGGAAGGGCCACAGGCAATTTGCTGGCGGGCCCCACCCCCAATTGGGATAAGGGGCCAATTGGGGGTGGGGCTGGCCATGGGGAGGGGTTGTGGGTGGTGGGCTGGCCGGCGCCACCCCAAAATGGGGTCGGGGGGATGATCAGGATCCAGCAGCCTGGGAGACGGGCCATGGGTGGTGGGCAGGCTGACCCTGCCCCTGATCAGGGTTGGGGTGCCGATCTGGGGTGGGACTGGATTGGGGGAGGGGTTACAGGAGGTTGGCTGGCCAACCCTACCCCCTGATCAGGCCGGTTCACTGGCCACAGTAGGCATCATAGCTACCAGTCATTCTGGCCATTCTGGCATTCCGGGCACTGGCTTTTTATATAGAGAGATTATATTCTATTCTATTCATTCTATTTATTATATTATATTATATGTAATAGAACACTTTGTATGTTTTTATATTTTGTTTGTGTTCTTTTCTCCTGAGCTAATTGGTAAAATTCAATCTCACCTTTTCTGAACAAAAACTGGTAGTAGAGATCAATTTGATTTATCTCAATTATCTCACCAGTTGAGGCCAAGTTCAAAGAAAGGAGACATACTTAATGTCATGCAGCTAGACAATATCAGTTTTCTATTTACCCTTCAAAACACATTCTAAAATGGAAATTCTTTATGAGAGTTTGATTTAATAGATAAAGGATTGCCTCTGAAAGAAACCTCAAGCAAATAAGTCAAGTGAGTAAATTCACAGAGATTATATAAGCAAGAAACTTTTTACAAGAGCTTGATCTTTCAACAGAAGGAATGAGTTACCTTGCAAATTTGGACATTTCCCTTCGTTGTAGGTGTTCAGTATGAGAGTATACTTAGTAGAGAGACATTGCAAAAGAGACTCTGGAATGGATGAGCATATTATTTAGGACTAGAGGCCTGATGCACAGAAATTCGTGCAAGAATGGGCCTTCCTTCCCCTGGCTGCCGGCACCGACTTTCCTCCGGCCCAGAGTCACCTTTCTGCCTTTGCTCAGGCCCAGAGCCACCTTTCTGCCTTCCCACACTGCCCAGAGGCCCAGAGCTGGCGCCCTTCACCATGGCGATGACGCAAGTGTCCCACACCGCCCCCCCACTGCACAGCGCCTGCATATGCAAATTAACCCACAATCTTTGTTGGGTTAATTTGCATACTCACTCCTGATTGGCTGGTGGGTGTTGCGAAGGTACAATCAATTTGCATATTTCTCTCTTATTAGTGTAGATAATGTTAGCTACTGTAATAGATACAATCTAAAATCACAGGATCTTACACAACAGCAGTTTATTCCTCAATCATGTACAGCCCATTTAAAGGCAGGAGTTAAATTACTCTGCCTGATGCAGTCATTTAGGAATCAAGATGATGGAAGTTCAACCATCTTCAACATGTGGCTTCCAAGGTCACCTGTGTGTCAAAATCCCAGACAAAAGAAGAGAAGAGGATTACATACATGTCTCTTATGGGCCATATCTGGAAGTGGAACATATCACTTCCTCCAACATTCCAATGGCCAGAACTCAACCACTTTGCCATATTCAATTTTAAGAGATGCTTAAAATCTAATCTAGCTTTTTGTGTCAGGGAGGAAATGAAAAGAGTTTTGATGAACTTCTCACTAACTTCCATTATAGTGAATGTTATCTAGATGACTTTTAAGGTATCTTCACCTCTTTTTGGCATTTTTTAATCACTTATATTTTCATGTCATTTTGTATTACATTTTTCTAATTTTCCAATTCACTTATTCTGTGTAATTGCTCTAACCTGTAATTAAACCCACCCAGGTTGTTCTTAATTTTAATTTCTGTATTTTAAAGTTCTAGAATTTCCATTTGGTTATTATATAGTTTTCAATTTTCTGTTGAAATTTTAGTATTACATTTTATTCCCTTGAATGCATTAAACATAGCTATTTTGAATGTTTCAGTCCTGCAACTCTATGATCTGAATGTCCCATAAATCTCTGTGTGCGCGTGTATGCGTGTGTATTGTTTCTATTGATTTTCAGTCCTATCTCTCATCTCTTCTATGTCTTGTTCTTTTTTACTGAATGTTGGTCATTTTATATAAAATATTGTAGATAAAATTTAAACTTAGAATAATGTATTTGTCTCCAGAAAATTTTTATATAGGCTATGGGCATATTTATTGGTGTTAGTAGCTATTCTGGATCAATCCAGTTTAAGATTAAGATGTCTTAAAGCTAGACTTCATTTTCTTACAGGGAAAATGCATTCCTGGCTCATTATTACTCGTAGATATAGACTTTTAACTCCTCAACTGGAAAGAAAGGTGTTTATTAAAATAGCATCTCATAGCTTAGGGAGCCAAGACTTCATATTTTGCTCTCTTAGTTCTAAGAATCTCCTGAAGCTCTATGTACAACTTATCAGCTTCTTAGATTCCTATGTAAGAACCAGCAGGCAATTCTAGTGGAAAAGCTACCCTAAATACTGAGTTCATTTCTTCATATTTTCATATTTTTCTAAATCTTAGATCTATAACTCTTTAGTGACTTTGTAACCAGCCATTCACCCACACATACACAAATACATTGTCCAAAATACATTGTTCACTTTGGTTTAGCTTTTAGTTATGGCTAACAGGATGGTTACCAATTACTTAACCTGTCTTATATAGCTAGGTAGCTAGCTATAATCTGTACTATAACTCACTTTTTCCCTTTAATGATACACATTGATAATTTTCCACATCAGTATAGATGCATCTGCCTTATTATTTTTTTATTATTTCAGCCAATTATATTGTACAAGGGTCCAGTGCACAAATTCGTGCATCTTGAAAGGAACTGTGGGATGCAAGGCTGTGGTGGCCACAGGTGCGGGTCTCAGCCCATCCTCCATGCCCCTGCCCAGCCCCTCCCACCACGGCCCCCAGTCCCCTGTCTGCCAGCAGCCCTGCTCCCGCAGCCGCCACCAAGGCACCAGCTCCACTTCCACCCGCTGATGGCGGAGCAATTGGGGCTGGTGCCGGGTACCAGCAGCGGGTGTGAGCAGCAGCTCCAGCTGCAGGTGTGAGCAGGGCTGGCACTGGGAATGGTTGCGAGGGGCGGCTCTAGCACCAGCAGCAGGTGCAAGCGTGGCCATCGCCAGCAGCGAATGCAAGAGGCGGCTGCTGGTCCTGATCACCCCTCAGGGCCTTTCCACATCCCTCTGCTCCTGAGGGGTGATTGGGGCAGGCAGCCACCTCTCGCACCTGCTGCCAGCGCCAAGCAATTGGGACAGCGCTGGGAACCGGCAGTGGGTGCGAGCAGCAGCTCTGGAACTGGCAGTGGGTGTGAGCAGGGCCAGTGCCAGCAGCAGGTCCAAGCACCCAGTGGGACCATGGTGTGCAGGAGCAAATAATTTTCAGTAACCACCAGAGACTTGCCCTGATGATAGCAACCAGCACTCCGCCTTGGTCTGGCGACCCCACTCACCTGCTCCACCATCCCGCCACGGCTGATGCCCTCCATATTCCGCACTCTGCCAACTGCTGCTGACACCATGTTCTTCGCGCACCCCCTGGTGGTCAGCACACATCATAATGATCATGTTCTGCATGCACTCCCTGGTGGTCAGCATACATCATAACGACCAGTTGTTCAGTTGTTCTGTCGTTCAGTCTATTTGCATATTAGGGTTTTATATCCTATCTAATAAAGAGGGAATATGCAGATTGACCATCACAAAGATGGTGGTGCCCATAGCCACAAGATGGCGGTGCCCAGTCCCATCAGCCCTGCCAGAGTCCCCCAGTCCTTTCAGCCCAGCTGGTGGGGCGGCAGGCACATGGTACGGCCAGACCTGCCCTCAGCCCTGCAGCTGCTCGGGCCAGCCCGAGGCACAGGCAAACCTCGGATGGCGACTGCCTAGCCGACGCCTGAAGAGCAGGCAAGCCTTGGATGTCAGCTGCCCAGCTGCCTAGGGCCGGCCTGAGGTGCAGGCAAGCCTCAGATGGTGGCTGCCCAGCCACCCAGGACCACCCAAGGCTCAGGTAACCAGGGCCTGCCGAGCTTGTGCTGCAGGCAGTGGCAGCAGCAGAGGTGTGATGGGGGGCGACGCTTTCCCCTGATTGTTGGGTCGCCTCCTGCCACTGAGGGCTCCCAGACTGTGAGAGGGGGCAGGCCAGGCTGAGGGACCCCCCTCCAGTGCATGCATTTTCATGCTCTGGGCCTCTAGTATATAGATAAGTAATGCTGCTTTAGCCATTTCCCTATTGATGAACATGTAGATTGTTCACAATTATTCAAAGCAAATATATGCATGCATGAAGATATGTCTATAACCTAAATTCTAGAAATTTAATTGGTACATATTACCAACTTGTTTACAAAGAATTTGAACCAATTTACATTTCCACCAACAAGGTATGAGAGAATGCATGCTTTTCTACGGGCTTATGACCACTAGATTTTATAAAACTTAAAAATTTTGGAATTAACTGTTAATTATACTTCTAGATTCCATTCTCTTTCCTCTCCAGCCCCATCTCCACATTACGGATACACACATTTGCAAATGGTAAAATCTGATCATGTCACTTCCTTCTTTAAAAACATTTTGCCTTCCCACAGTCAAAGGACAAATGTGCTCTCTGCTACCTCTTAGTCCCATCTTCTGTACAATTCTTACCTGTATCCTAACTAGCCATATTCAAGTGTTCCTACATATGCCACACTTTTCCACACCTCGGCACCTTTGTATATTCTCCTTCTCTCTGGAATGCCCTTTCATCTTTTACCTATATAGGAAAAGATAAACTCCAAGGCTCAGCTCAAGGTTGGATATTAATTCTTTTAAGAAACTTTCTCCTGCAAACTTTACCCCCCCCCCACCGTCCCCACTACCAACACACACAATATGCATAGTCAATTGTATCCTCCTTCACATCATTATTGTTCCTTATAACTACCTCTCTTATATGCATGATATGTTTGTAAGTCTGCCTCCCCCACCATTAAAGTATAAGTTTGTTCAGCAAAGGATCTGTGTCTTATACATATTCTCCACTCCTATGCCCAGTAGATTACCTGATGCAGAGATAGTACTCAAAAATAATTTTTCAAAGAATAAATTCAGTACATGTTAGCTCTGCAAAATGCTCCCATTATAAGTGCTTTCAAAGCAAACTCCAAGTCCCCAGGACAGGGAATTATTTGAGCAAAGATCTGTCTGGACCAGATTTATCAATCAAATCTCAGTCTGAGCATAGTCAAACTCAAGGGGAAAACAATAGAGGTTTGAGTTATTAGATAAAATTTATACTTTAGGCAACAGTTTCACCTTCAATACCTAAAGCCATTTGTATTCCTGACTTTATAACATCAGTGAAAATTAGAAGTTGCTTGGAATTTAGGCCCTTAAGCTCATCACAAAAAAAAAAAAAAAAAAGTATATTTTGGTAGCATGGATTCTACAACTCCCGACAAAATGGGCACATGTTTTTAACCTAGTTTGACCTCTGGCATGGGACCTGCTTTGTATTTATTCCTGGTACAGTCCTTCTAAAAATACACTTATTTTTTAGACAGATATTTTGGCAGGCTTGGTTCTTAGCCTGTTGATAGAAAATGTAGAAAAGAAAAGCTCAAGTGATTTATTCATTTTAGGAAAATGAACCTGTGTGCTTACCAAGGAATGTTTTATCATCCCAAGGAGATAATATTTTCAGCCTACTCCAGTGCTATGTAGCACAGGACCCGGGAGACTGTAATGATACCAGCTATGATTGTAATCTATGACTTGTCTCCTCCCATAAGGGGCTCTGATTTGCTATACCCCAGAGGCTCGTCCATTTGGTACTTAGTATGATTGGGATTCTGTTCTCGACTAGATGTTCCCAGCTAAACAGCCAAGACAATATCCATCTCCTTGGATGTCTAGAGACATGATAATGCCTGTGGTAAATATGGTTTCAGTGTTATACATCTGAATTCAGTGCAGCTCTTGGAATCAAAGGGGCAAGAAATGGCAGCAATTTTAAGGGCCTTAACAATTCTTGTATTTTCTCTACAACATCCCCACCAAGTGGCTATCCCACCTTTATTGGAGCTTCTCCCAAGATGGGCAGCCCACCAGCTTAACCCATGTAATTTAGGAAGTTAATCCGTTGAAAAGAAATTTGTTTCTTGGTTGTGTCCACATATGGGCCCTAGGAGGAAATCTGATTTTCCTTGGAGCTCCTGTCCTGGTTTTATTCATCTTTTTGTATGAGCATCCTTCAGTTACTGGGAGAGTTTTCTCTTAGATGAGCTAAATTATTCATTCTCTTGCCTGAAATGCCCATACTCTTTCAAGTTCTCCTCAAAGAGTGTGGTTTTGAGACTTCAACATATTGATCCTTCACTATCCTGAAGGTGTCCAAGTTTTCTGCATTATCCCAGCTGCTGTCAAAGGTCCTATTGGATGGATTCCTTCATGGATGTGCAAGAAGAACCAGAAAACAGGAGAACTGAACAGATTCTTCCATTCTTGTTCCCTAAAATAGCCTTTAATTACATATCCTGTTTCCATGCACAGATATTTTTCAGAAACCCCTTTATTTACCTCTTCAGTGGGATGACCTTTTCCCTCTACCCTACCATCCTGCACACTGCTTAAACCTTATTTTCCTTGGGGGCTTTCTGTGTGGGTTTCTGTGGGTTCTTGCTTATTACAAGGGACTTGGGTGAATACGAAATAAAAACTTCAACAAACATGGGGATAGAAAGATTGCTGTTATGGTGTTTAATGGATCCAGATTTCATACTGATTCTGCTTCTTGCTTTTTGTGTGTTCTTAGAAAAATTACTTTGTCTCTCTGAACCATAGTTTGTTCATTATCTACAAGTGGAGGTAATCCCAATTATCGTGATAACTTATTATAAATTAGTGATAATATACATGGAATTTAACACAATTCCTAGAAAATAGCAGCTGCTTAATAAATAGATTTAATTATTTAAAAATATTCTTCACCTTGTAATCTAGTTCAAATTTGGATCCCTTAAGGAATAACATCTTAGAAAAGCCTTATTTTTAAAATTGCATAACAATTAGAAATGTCTTCCACAGTTGTTTTTGTTTGATAAATTAAGATAACATACTAAAAACATTCCCATGATTCATAAAATATGGTAGATGTGTTAGAAGTAAAAATTCAAGAGGAAATACTTTCTTTAATTGCACTCCATGGTCCCACCCTTATGTCTGGCACACAGAAATTATTACTTTCTGTAACACCCTCTGCATTAACCAACTCAAATGTTAGTGGCCTTCTCTCTTTCCCTGTCAGTGCACATACAGGACTGGGATACACAGTCCCATTTTAGGATGAGTGTCCTGTGGAAGTAGGAGTAGGAGTTGTGAAAAGTACTCTCTTCAACACCCTCAAGGAATATCCAGGTCAATGAGGGAGACAAGATGTCAATAACTAATTGCATTACAGTATGAGGATGTAGATGTGTGTTGTGGATATTGGAGTAAGAACTGGCATAGTCAACTCGGGCAGGAGGAGAGCATGGAGAATGTGGAAGTGATTCAATAAAGCATAACAGTGGTTTTTCAAAAATAAATAGGAGTTGGCCAAGTATATCAGATGAGGAAGGACATTCTTAAAAACGAAGAGAACTTTTGTAAAGGCATGGAGTTTCAGGACACAACATTCTTCATTCTGAGAAGAGTGAATATTTTCATAAGGCTACAATGTAGAGCATAAGGTAACAGAAACTTGTGGGGCCAGACATGAAGAGACTTATATTCTAGGTTATAGAATTTGAATTTTTATCCTGTATGCAGCAGATTGCTATTGAAGGCCTTCAGTCAAGAGTGAACTCATCTGATTAGAATTTTAGAAGTATTTTGTCAGTGACTTTGTGGAGGATGGAGGCAAAATTAATCACCAAGGATCTCAATTAAGACTACATCACTTTACCTTCTTCCTGCTCCTAATCCTTAATATATCTGAGTCATTCGTGCAGAAATTCAGAGTGTCAGCCATTTGAAAGTAACAATCCAACAGGAATTGAAATGCCTGGAGATAGAATTGTTGCATTTTATTTCTTTTTCTTTCTGCTACTTTGGCAGGCCCCAAAGATAAATAGAATCCAGACCCCAGAAATCAATAAGTATCACCATTGCCCACATCTTCCTCCCCCTCTTGCCCAAAATGCTTGCTCTTTTCACTGTAAAAACTGCCAGAGTTTCCTGGCAATTCGCCTTGACTTCATCATTAAAACACCTCACCAGATTGTGTGCTGTCTGGTTTAACCCAACTTCTGTCTGTGTTTGTTCATGGAAGTCCTCCCTGCCCTGTTTCCCTGGAATGAAGTATAGAAGTGTGACAGTTGTTTCCATGGCCATAAACTTCCAAAGCTAAGAATAATTTGTTCCAGTGTGTGCCCATGGGTGTGCAAGCCATGCTTGAGTTACAGTCTTTGTAAAAAAGAAGCATTGCAATTTGGTGTGTGTGGCAAGCCTTGAACAAGGACCAGTGTTTGTGTATTTGAAGTGAATGGTGTGGATACTGCATTGCATCAGGTCCTTTCTCATGCCAGGAACATAGATTGTAGTTGAGCAAACGTTGTTTGTAATGGTCTTCCCTAAAACAGAAAGTCTTGCATGTACTCAGGTTATATGGAAAATAAATTCACTCAGCAGACCTGTTGGTGCCTTCCATGCACCTTAAACATGAAGGTCAATAAGACTGATCTATTATCCTATAAGTACACTGTAGGGTAGACCTATTTTGTATGCTCTATGAAAACTCTATGAAAGAGATGCAATCATTATCTTAATTTCACAGAAGGAAACTAAGGTTTAGAGAAGTTAAAAAAACTTGGCCAAGTTCATAGAACTACTACGTGTCACAGCTGGGAATCTACACAGATACATATGATTCAAAGTCTGTGATATTTTCATTGGATTTCCTGACTTAAAAAACTTCCATTTTGGTGGACCAAGACAAAAAATATACTGAAAAATACCCAGGCCTGCCAACACTTAGAATGCTGGAGAAGAAGGCTTGAGTAAAGGAAAATAAGCAACGTCTGTGAAGGAGGGCAAAAAACAAGAGAGTGTGGTGTCATGGGAGCCAACAGACGTTGTTTCAAAAATAGAAATGGACAACCATGGGATAAAAATGCTGCTGCAAAATACTGTAAGGTAGAGAATTGACTACTGACTTGAATAAAATCTAAAACTCTGCTAACTCTCAGTGCCATGAATAAATACTATATGATTCTAAATTGTGATAAGAGCAACAAAATAAAAGAACAGGGAGTTCTGAGAGGGGTTAATAAAGCAAATTGATATTGGAAGAGGGTCAAAAGGATTATAGAAAATTATAATATCAGGTAGGATATGATGTATAGATAAGATTTTCCAGCTGAAAGAGGAAAAATGTATTCTGGGAAAAAGAAACAGCATGAATGAAAACTACAGATGAAAAGAGGATTGGAATATACCAATACTAAAAGCCCAGTATGTATGGTCAGGCTGTAACCAGGAGCAAAGTAGAAAGAGTTGACGTTGACAAGATGGAGAGGGACCAGATCTTGTTTGCTTCACTAAGGAGTTAGTTTTCCAATCTAAAGGCATGTGATAATGTTTAAGCATAGAATATAAATGGCCTGATGTATATTACTTTGAATATTGTCTCAAAGATTATTATTGCTACTCTGTGAAAAACAGATTTTGAGGAGGCAAGAATAAAAATTGGGAAACCATTTAGGAAACTCTAGCAGTAGTCCGGACAAGAAATTATATTGTCCTGACTGTGGGGCAAGTAGAGATGTAGAAAAGGGGAAATAATAATATATATTTGGAAGCTGAAATGTAAATAATAATAATAAGTTCACACAGTCCTGATATTTAAAAAAAATAGATATATGAAAGGCAATCAGGATCTGGTATAGAATGATATTCAATGATTTATAAATGTTTCTTTCTCCATTCCTATATCCCAACTATGATCTAAACATCATACTGAGTCCCTAGAGTTGGAATGGAAGTTCAAGGGGAATCAAGGAGTATACAAATGGCAAAATAAAAATTAATATGGCTAAGGGAATATGCTTTGAAGCCATGCAAATCTGAATGTTGAGTCCTAAATTTGAAACTCGCTACCTGCGTACTTGGAAAAGAGCTTTGTATATAATGGATATTCAGCCCAGCTGCCGTGGCTCAGTGGTTGATCATAGACCTATGAACCAGGAGGTCATGGTTTGATTCCCAGTCAGGGCACATGCCGGGTTTGTGACCTTGATCTGCAGTGGGGGGTGGCGTGCAGGAGGTAGCCAATTAATGATTCTATCTCATCATTGATGTTTCTATCTCCCTTTCTCTCTGAAATCATAATGGATATTCAATAATTTTGAATGGCAGTGTGATTACATAACTTTGTACAAGTTCTATAATCTCCCTAAAACTTAGCATCCTCCTTATTAAACTGGAGGTAATAATCCTACCTTATAGAACTGTAGAGTCAGATTATAAATGTTTTTATATCCTATTAGAGGCCCGATAACACGAAATTCTTGCAAGGGTCTTGGCCCAGGCCCCGCCCGCTGCCACCCCAGCCTGAGGCCTCTGCTACCTCTGTCTTGGGTCCCTGCCTGCTGTGGCTTTGTCCTGAAGGAAGGGCATCTGGAAGGATGTCTGGTCTAATTAGCATATTACCCTTTTATTATTATAGATGATGCAAAGAAAAATCATTGTTTTGAGACTTTCTTTTCGACCTAGTAATATTGGTGTTCACTGTTATAAATTTTCCTGTAAGTACTGCTTGGATTTTTAATATTGTGTTCAGTTTTTATTTAGTTCAAAATCTTTTCCATTTTCTGTTTGGTTTATTCTATGTGACCCATGTGATATTTACATTATTTAAAGTGTTTTTTATTTATTTAAATTCTTTACTATTTAAAGTATTACATAAGTCTTTTTCCCCCATTGACCTCTCCCTGGTCGACCCCACCCCGCAGCACATGCCCTCACCCACCCACCCCTATCTGTGTCCATTGGTTATGCTCATATGCATGCATTCAAGTCCTTTGGTTGATCTCTTACCCTCTCACCCCCTGCCTTCCCTCATAGGTTGGACAGTCTGTTCCATGCTTCTATGACTCTGGTTCTATTTTTTTTTCCATCAGTTTATGTTGTTCATTATATTCCACAAATGAGTGAGATCATGTGATATTTATCTTTCTCTGACTGGCTTATTTCGCTTAGCATAATGCTCTCCAGTTCCATCCAATATTTGGGAATTTGCCAGAACTCATTCTTATTGATTTCAAATTTAATTCTATTGTGGTCATAGAATATATGTGCTATTACTTGAACCCTCTTAAATTTATTGAGACTTGTAATATGGTTTAGATTATAGCCAATGCTAGAAAATATTCCAGGTATACTTGAAAAAATACATATCTTACTGTTGTTAGGTAGTGTGTCTACAAATGTCGATTAGGTCAAATTGGCTAATAGTTGGCAGATCTACTAGATCTTTACTGATCTTTCTACCTTTTCTATAAATTAGGGAGAGCAGTGTTGAAATAGTAACTTTAATTGTAGATTTGTTTATTTCATCTTACAGTTCTATTAGTATCTTTTTCTTCAAATATTGTGAATCTCTAGTTCTTAAGTGTATAAATATTCAGAAATCTTATGTTCCTTTGATAAAATGACTTTTATCATTACAAAATCTCATTATCTCTCTGATAATCTCCTTTTTCTGATATTAATATATACTATGTTTTCAGTACAGCATCCTTTTGATTATTAGCACAGTATTTTCCTTTCTGTTCTTTAAGTTGTAACCTATTTGTGTTTCTAAATATAAACTTGGTTTCTTGGAAGCAGTATATACTTGGGTCTTCTTTTTTTATCTAGTTTAATAAACTCTGTCATTAAGTGGCATTTAGTAATTTAATGTGATTATTGATATGCTTAGGTTTAAATCTAGTAACTTGCTATTTGTTTTCTATCCACTTCTGTCTAATCTGTTATTATTATCTGGTTGGGTGCTAGATGGTTTGCATTCCTATAAGTATTTTTAAAATATTCTGGGATACAGTTAAATTACTTGGAAACAATCTAATTCTTTTCAGGTTTATCTAAGAAGCAGGACCATAGGAGGCATAAGTCTAGTGCTAAATTTACCTCACCACCAAGGCAAAATTTGTCCAAATACTTTACTTGTTTATCTACCAACTAGAGGCCCGATGCACAAAAATCGTGCAAGGGTAGGCCTTCACAGCCCCGGCTACCTCCCAGCCCAGCTGCCTTGCGGCCCCGGCTACCTCTTGGCCCCATCCCCTGCCTGCACCCACCTTGGCCTGGCGCTGCCCACATCCACCGCCACAGCCCCCCCCCCAGTTCCCCAGTTCCATGGAGCCCCCTGATTGATCCCCCTGCAGAGGGTGGTCTGGGCCTCCTTCTTTGGGGTGATTGTGGAGCCCCCCAATTGATCGCCCTGCCTGCCGGTGGCCTGGGCCTCCCTCTGCAGGGCAATCATGGGGTGATGGTGGGGTCCCCTGACCAATTTCATTGCACACGCCTTGACCTGGCACCAGTGGGTGTCATACCGTGGTTGTCTGGATGGTTGTTTCACTATTCGGCCATTCGGTCGATTTGCATATTACACTTTTATTATTATAGATTATGAGAAATGTTTACTCTAGCTGGCAGGAACAAGAACTTTTTCGAGCCCTGTGTGAGCTCCAGTGACTGTTTCTGGTGCTGCTTCCTTGTCCTTGGGTAGTTTCCTCACATGTATGTTGTGACCAGTACTCAGGTAAAGACTGCAGGGCCCTCTGCAAATCTCTGGAGCTCTCTGAGCAGCTCTTTTCTATGATATTTAGTGAACTATCTTATCAACTCAAGGTGTCCTTGATGTTCTGCCTTAGCTCCCCTTCTCCTGCTGTTTCCTGGAAACTCCTCCAGACAGTCAACCAGGGCAATTGCAGGGCACACCTCATTTGTTTCCCCTCTATCAGGGATCATTCTTTGGAATTGCTCCGTGTCCAATGTCTGAAAACTATTGTTTTATATATTTTGACTAGTTGTGTATGCTTTTTTGTTATTTTAGACAGGTGGTTATATCTGGTCCCATTTACTTTACCTTGGCCAGAATCCAGACATTTGAATTTGATAGTCTTGAATACTAGGTGAAGAGTTTTACACTTTATCTTTCCATGAAGGCACTAGGGATCAGTGGAAGGCTTTTCATCTGGGGAATATAAAATATGTATTTTAAGAAAAATAACCCTGTTAATTATAGGAAAGAGAGTTTGAGAGGGGGAGAGGCTGGGGCACAACAGTTACATATGGTAGATTGTAAATAATTATTTTTGGGGTGGTAGATGGAGGGATAAAGCAAAATTGAATAAATGAATAGTTACTAGAAGATCCTGAGAAGTTGGGGTGAGAAAATCAAGAACTGTAAGCTTTCTGTGCAAATCTAGGGAATACGAACTCATGCATGTTAGCTTTTACTTTAAGTGGGGATGAAAGAATTGTAAGTGCCTTCATTGATTGCCTTGCCTTTGCATGAAATAATATGAGAAGAAAAATAAATAAATAAAAGCAAATTAATAGAGAGAAATAGGCCTCAGGCTAAGATTTGTTAAATTCACAGCAGGTATTTGTTCCCTTTTTAATGGAGACTTTTTTTATTGTTTTAAAGTATAAGTGGCAATTGTACAGGGTTATCATCTCCTCCCCTTCCTGCTATCCTGAAACCTTAAAGGGAAAAAAATCCAAATTCTGATGCTTTCAAATTCTGTCCATTTCTGATCATGTTTATCTCCACACTTACCCTTCTGCCCACATAATACTTAACAAGACTATGGATAAAGGTGGGGGAGGGGGGAATATCTTCCCTGTTAATGTTTTCTGATTCAAGTCTTATCACTGCTCCCATAGACCTTAAAATTGAACTGGACACACACTAAAAGAAACGACATTTCTAGACAGGCCTGCCAGACCCCCCAAGGAATAAGAAGCTGATATATTATTTATACTTTCCACTTACATTATTTGGATTTTCAAGATAAACCCAAACACAATGGCCTCTGGGCACTCAAACACAGGAAAAGGCAATGATTATTGACAAATAATGTTAACAACACAGAGATAGACTGGAACATATATGTTGATGGGGGAGTAATAGCCAAACTGCAAACACTGAATTGGGAAAACAGGAGCAAAATCAAGTTATTTTCATCACATACACACAGGGCTAGCACCAATTTAAGTCACAGAGCCAAGCATGTGTATAATTTGAGGCACAAGAGACCAAGAGACTTTGAATATCATAATTAGAATGCATTTCATCTAAGTCACAGCAGCCATTCACAGATCTTTCAAACCCATTCCCTCTTTAGGGTAGGATTATTTTTCTAGTGGCATATAAAAGGAAATGAATAAAAGAAATGAAAAGAAAATCTTAAGGATGTTAAAAAACCTGTTCTATGTCTCATCTACCTTGTATTCTTGTACCCAGTATCTTCTCTGTGGTACAAGGCCTCATACACACTGTCAAAAATCCCTGTGGTCCTACTCCTAGATCCACTTAGATTCTCTCTGTGGCATCTTATACTTCACTCCAAACCCTTGTGCTCCATTCTGTAGACCCCATTTTATTCCTAGTTACCTCCTACTTAGATTGGCCCTTCAGTAGAGCTCATTAAGGGAGGTGATGGAGGTGTTAATTATCTAGATCTTAATAATCATTCTATAATGTATATATATATTAAATAATCACATTTTACACTTTAAATATATACAGTTGTGTTTATTAATTACTCCTAGTCAATTCAGGGTTTAAAAAAAAACACTCCATTATGCACTTAAAATTTTAAGAACCCCAAAGAGATTTTGTTTATGTGGGATTTATCTAGTAATATCTTCTGTATAAGAAATCAAAATTGAGAAAGTTTAAAAATAATTATTAGTAGTTTTATTTTTTTCAATGTCTTCCTCTTTTTATTTTATTTTAATTTAATAAATCTCTATTGTTCAGATTATTACACGTGTTCCTCTTTTTTCCCCCCATAGCAACCCTCCACCTGGTTCCCATCCCACCATCTTCCCTTACCTCCCGCCCACTGTCCTCATCCAAAGGTGTACAATTTTTGTCCAGTCTCTTCCCACACCCTCCACACCCCTTTACCCCTGAGAGGTCCACTCCCTTTCTATTCCCCTGATTCTATTATATTCACCAGTTTATTCTGTACATCAGATTTTTAATTCTCTCGATATTTAGATTCACTTGTTGATAGATATGTATTTGTTGTTCATAATTTTTATCTTTACCTTTTTCTTCTTCTTCCTCTTCTTAGAGAATACCTTTCAGCATTTCATATAATACTGGTTTGGTGTTGATGAACTCCTTTAGCTTTTTCTTATCTGTGAAGCTCTTTAGCTGACCTTCAATTCTGAATGTCAGCTTGGCAGGGTAAAGTACCCTTGGTTATAGGTTCTTGCTATTCATCACTTTGACTATTTCTTGCCATTCCCGTCTGGCCTGCATAGTTTCTGTTGAGAAATCAGCTGACAATCGTATGGGTGCTCCCTTGTAGGTAATTAACTGTTTTCCTCTTGCTGCTTTTAATATTCTCTCTTTGTCTTTTGCTCTTGGCATCCTATCTAATAACAGACAAATATGCAAATTGACCATACCTCTGACACACCCCAAGCCACGCCCACTATCCAATCAGAGTGAGTATGCAAATTAACCCAACCAAGATGGCTACAGACACAGAGAGCAAGGTTTCCTAGGTAACAGAGGAAGCCAAGCTTTCTGCCAGTCGTTGCAGGCCTAAGCCTCCACTCAAGCTACAAAGTTTCAATTATAGAAGGTAAACAAATTCAAACAAATGGCGGCAGAATGGAGCTTGAGAGAGCAGGCCAGGGTTGCCGCCGGCAACAGGGGAAGCAAATCTTTCCGCACACCCTGGCCGGGCCCACCCGCTTAAGGCAACAAAGTTTCAATTATAACCCCAACACAAATGGCTGCGGGCCTCGGAGGGAGCCCCAGGCTTGGCTCTGCTCCAGGCTACAAAGTTTCAATTGTAGAAGGAAAATAAATTCCAGATACCAGGGCCTCTGCTTGGGTTTCCAGGGGGCGTGGCCCACCTGCAAACCACCACAGGCCCCTCGCTCAGGCCGCCCCACGCCCCAAGGAACCCCCACCTGATCTGGGACGCCCTTCAGGGCAAACCAGCTGGCCCCCACCCTTGCACCAGGCCTCTATCCTATCTAATAAAAGAGTAATATACAGATTGATCATCACTGCAACACACAATATAGCTGCCCCCATGTGGTCAAAGATCCTGCCCCCATGTGGACACAGGATGGCCACCACAAGATGGCCAGCAGGAGAGGGCAGTTGGGAGGCATCTGGCCTGCAAGGGAGGGCAGTTGAGAAGGACCAGGCCTGCAAGGGAGGGCAGTTGGAGGTGATCAACCCTGCAGGAGAGGGCAGTTAGGGGTAACCAGGCCGGCAGAGGAGGGAAGTTGGGGCCAAACAGGCTGGCAGCAGAGTGGTTAGGGGGTGATCAGGCTGGCAGGCAGAAGCGGTTAGGGGCAATCAGGAAGGCAGGCAGGCAAGCAGTTGGGAGCCAGCAGTCCTGGATTGTGAGAGGGATGTCCGACTGCCCGTTTAGGCCCGATCCTTCGGACATCCCTTGAGGGGTCCCAGATTGGAGAGAATATAGGCTGGGCTGAGGGACAACCCCCCTCCGTGCACGAATTTCGTGCACCGGGCCTCTAGTTTTAATTATAATGTGTCTTGGTGTGGTCCTCTTTGGATTCCTCTTGTTTGGGGTTCTGTGTGCTTCCTGGACTTGTAAGTCTATTTCTTTCACGAGGTAGGGGAAGTTTTCAGTCATTATTTCTTCAAATAGGTTTTCAGTATCTTGCTCTCTCTCTTCTTCTGACACCCCCATAATTTGGATGTTGGTAAGCTTGAAGTTGTCCCAGAGGCTTCTTACACTATCTTCAAATTTTTGGATTCTTTTTTCTGTTAGCTTTTCCAGTTGAGTGATTTTTGCTTCTTTGTATTTCAAATCTTTGACTTGATTCTTGCATTCCTCTAGTTTGCTGTTGGGTGTCTGTATAATATTTTTTTTTTCAGTCAGTGTATGTTTAATTTCTAGTTGGTCCTTTTCCATATCCTCGAGGGTCTCTCTCATATCCTCGAGGGTCTCGCTAAATTTATCGGCCTTTTCTAGGAAATTCTTGAAAAACCTTATAACTGTGGTTTTGAACTCTATCTCCAGTCATTTGTTTTCCTCCATTTCTTTGGTTTTTGATCTGTTTCTTTGTCTCCCCATTTTCGCTGCTTCCCTGAGTTGGTAGGGTAGCTTTTTGTGCTAGTTGTCCTATATGGGCCAGTGGCTCGGCCTCCCTAGTTACCTGAGGTGGACACTCTTGGTGCACCCCTTAGTGGACTGTGTGTACAGCCTTGTTGTAGTTAAGTCTTGATTGTTGTTGGTATCAGTGGGAGGAGTCGACCTCCAGGCCAATTGGCTGTGAGGATCAGCTGTGTCTACGCCGGGAGACAGCCTTATTCGACTAGACTTGCAAAATTGTAAAAGCCTCTGTGCTCATCTTGGATGGGGCAGAGTTTCAGGGTGGAGCCTACAGCCTTGGCTTCCCGTCAGCACTGCCCTATGAGGTTCCTGGATCTCAGTGTCCCTCAGTGTCCCTTGGTACTAGCTGCAAGCACCTCTGAGAGAAAGGTACCCTGGAGTTTTGCCCACTTCCAAACAGTCTAGTCTCTCCCCCAATGAATCTGGATTCCCAGATTCTCATCCGGAACTGGGGTTCAGTGCAGTCCGGAGCTTTTGTCTCCTTCCTGCTAGGGCAATCCAGCAGCACAGTCAACAGTCTGTCCTCTGCTAGCATTCACGTGCACGCCTCCGGAGCTCTGCCTTTCAACGCTCCCCTGAGTTTCCGCCTGACAGCCCAGATTCCCCCAGTATGAGCCTGGGTCCCCAGAGTCTCGCCAGGAACTGGGGTTCAGTGCAGTTGGAGCTGGGGTTCAGCGCAGTCTGGAGCTTTTATCTCCTTTCCGCTAGAGAATGCCAGCCAAGCACTCAGCCGCCCTGTCCTCTCTGGCTCTGTCCTCTCCGCACACACGCCTGTGTCTCTGTACCTCAGTCTTTTACAGCTCCTCTGATTTTCCTTGTGGTTTTCTCTTTCCTTCTAGTTGTAGGATTTCCAGTCAACCAGCTTTCCTATAGTTCTGGATGATGTCCATTTTGTCTTTTAGTTGTATTTTTGAAATTGTTGTGCGAGGCTGCAGTTTAGGTGTTTAACTATGCCGCCATCTTGGTTTCTCTCAATTATTAGTAATTTTAAACAACAATAAACCTGGCCCATGGTAACACAGCATACTTTATCCAAAGTAACTGTATTTCCAGAAACAAAAGAAAAATTGTTTTACATTTTTTCAAATATCTTTAATGTGGCTTAATAAAAGTCAGCTGGATTATCACATGTGGTACTGCACTGAGTCTGTTGCAAAATTTACACCTCCATAGTCTCTGGAAAGCTCCCTTGTATATTCATGAGATAATGATAGTGAAAGAGGCAAGTAATATCCTAGTATTATTAAGAAAATAATAGGTTTGACCTCATGGGCTTCTTAAAGGAGTCTTGGTGACTTATAGGGTTCCCTGGACCAGACTTTGAGGACCACTTGCCTAAAACAAGGAGTGGGAGTGAAGGTCCGTAAGTAGAAAGAATACCAGAGAAAGAGGCTGGGATGATAGTTAGGGGGCAGATGACACAGGATGTTGACAGACTTACTGAGCTGTTGGGACTTTATTTTGAAGGCCAGTGTTTCTCAAACTGATGTTCAATGAACCACTGTTTGAGTGTCATTGGTAGAAATGTGCTGGAAAAGACTTTTCATGACCAAAATGTTTGGGAAATGGTGTACACTGCATTGTCTTGTAAGATTCACAATTAACAGAGCACATTCAAGGCTTGTGATAGTCCTGCAATAGAAATAGAAATTAAAAATTAAGTGGAAAATATAACTCATTGCACATCCTTTGACTTCTTCCAGAAGGGTATTTATTTTGTAGGTGCTCTGCTAGGAGATTCCTCTGTCATTTCAATGGACATCAGAGGGTGCTAAGCAGGGAAGTCTCAGGTCAGGGTGCGTTCACAGAAATACATCTTACGCTTTTGTGTGGAGATAAAGTCTAAGACTAGAAAAAACAGTCAGGAGAACCATGTGGAAGGCTGTTACATGTGAGGAATGATGATTAAACAAAGGTGACGAGAAGAATAAGGAGGAAAGAAGTTGGTTTCAAAAGGCAATAGAGTGTTTTAAATCACCAGTGCCCAAACAGGGGTGATCTGATCCTTTGTAGTAACAAAATAAAATATGAGAACTTCGTTTGTTCCCTTTATCTCATCCTTCTTGATCACTATTTTTGCGTTTATTTACAATTCATCTAACTCATTAGAAGAATGTTAATAGTAAGAACAGTAACAAAGCATATTCAAAATCACTGGCACATTATAACATGGACTGGTCATAGAGCTAGAACCTGGTCATCTTGATGGTACAGGCATTAACCCTTTAATTGCTGCATCAAGAGGAGGTCTGGGGACCCAGGGGAGGAGTTGGCTTAGCCACATTGGTGAGAAGAAGGACACAGGGCATCTGAATTAAACAACTGGTAGTCATACAAGTGCACACAACGGGATATCCTCCAGATAGGTATGTCTGTTCAATATGCATGTGGCTATATAATCAATTCCCTGGAGTGCATGATATTTTAAGGAACAAAGTTTTTTGTTTTGTTTTTTTTAAGAATGCAAGTCTTTTTTGTGTAAAGTGTGCTGCTGAGGCCAGCACACAATATTATCAGTATGGTCTGGTCAGTGCGTGGACAGAGGACTTGTCACCTCTCTTCTCCAGGACACTACAGTATATATGCATATTGGTATAACTGAGACCCTTTCAGTTGATTAAGAAAAACTCAGAGACAACACTCAGGAACTACAATTCCTACCCAGCTTCAGGGCCAGTTTTACCTGTACCCTAGGAAGACACAGATGGAAGTAGTAAGGGGGGTTCTAAACACAGGTTTTGATCCCTGCGTAGAAGCACCTCTATGCAATGTTGCTGCACTCTGGCCTAGGGGAAGCACCTTTCCACATGTGGAAACCACAGCCTGGATTCTCAGGGGGCAGTGAATTCCCCTGGGTTTGATACAGCAAATGATAAATGCTGCTTTGGACTGTTGCCCAAGCTGTTTTTGTATCAGTTGGGTAGCAAAAGCAGGGGCCTGGCCAGAGAATGATCATGATCATAAAATTGAGTAATGCACTGAGTGAGAAGATTAGGACAGGTGGTCATCAAGTGCATCTAGGACTCCTCCATGACTGAGGGGCCTGTACATCACACAGCGCTGTCACAGGCAGCTCCAGGGCAGAGCAAAGACCTGCTTTTTATTCAGGAGCCCCGTAGTTTAACCAGGCTTCCAGCAGTCAGGATCTCTCCAACATTAGATTGCCTGATAGATCAGCATCTCAACACCTTTTGGAAGTGAGATGACTATACAGGATAAAGGAGGAGAAGAGAGAAGTAACACAAGCAGCAACAACAGCTCTGAGGCAAAAGAAACCTATTTGAACATTGTAAGTTCAAATATGTTAGTGTCTCCCAGCATGGTTTCAACTCATTAGAGCCCTGTTCTTTTCAAGCTGGAGATTACAATTATCTGGCCCAACCTGCCCATTCTACAGATGAGGAAACTGAGAGCCAATGAAGTACTTGACTGAGGTCATGGAGAAAGTTACGGCAGAACCAACACTGAGACCTGGATTCCCTAAGTACCTACTCTGTGCTCTGTGTCCCCAGAAAATATGGGAAGGAGGAGCCTAATTTGACCTTTGGTTAATGGATAGTTGAAATTTTTTTTTTGATAGTTGAAATTTTTAAGTGCTTTACCTGAGAAAGAGTATGATACTCAAAGACAGGGACTGTCTGGCCCAAACTCTAAAGTAATAAACAGGGGGTGGGGGCTTCTTAGTCTCTTCCTTATCAGTTTGCACATTTATCAAGTAGAGAGAATCCACACTTCATGTGCCGCACAAGATACTGCAGTTTTCCATGGAGGTTAGAAAGAAGAAACCTGTCTTTGCTTGTCTGCTCCCACACCCTTTCTCTGGAGTGAGCCTAATGAGCCCAGAAGAAAACCTGAAAATTTGATGTCAAGCATTTCAGAAGCCCCATTGGCTACCCTTGATCCTGAAGATTTAGCCTTTTAGATACTTTAAAAAAAATGCTTACACACACACACTCACACTCATTCACAATAATGATTTTTCAATATGTAACCTAAAAGCTGCACTAGGGGCTCCATTTTCCTCCTTCCACCATACTTCCCATTACCTTCCAAAGTTGGAAGGACTGGCACACGCCAATAAATTGGTACACCCCACACATGTACCTTCCCAGCATGGAATAAAAAGGGAAAACCATAATGAGTTAAGAATTGTTTTGTTTCTGATGTCTAAAAACTTCGTTCATTATTGAAATAGCTTGATTATCTCCTTAAGGCTGCAATTTTGCCTCTAATCCATATTTCTGTTCCTTGAGGATGATTTCAGTTTGGAGCTTTGAGTGACTAAAGCATTGCACCATGACCAATGCCATGGGTCTTTCCAGGGCCATGCATGTCAGTAGACCTTTTGTTTCTGATGAGTACAGCACAGTCTTGTTTGTCCTTATTGTTTTTCTTTGGCTTTCCCTGGAATCCATATAAATAAAAGCCAGGTCAAACTCTTTCCAGATGCAATAATCACAAAGAAGTACTTTTATCTCAGTGTTTTAAATGTTAACAGAAGAATAGATTTAACATAGAGGAAAGTTTGGATTGAGATTCTAAGAAGGAGAGTAAGGGCAAGGACCCAAACACATTCCTCATTCATGTTTGTGACTTGGATATGAACATTGGCTTCAGGTTGGAACTTGGCAGCACAGAAGTATTTTAACAAATGTAATTTGAAGCAATAAAAAAGGCAGTTTGCCATTTTTATATAAATAATAGAAGTTCAAAAAGGGTAAGAAAAAAAATCAGAGCATTATTATTTGGGGGACTTTTATTTTCCTCTCATAACTAAAAGAATTATAGTTCCATTTTTCAAGGGCAAAATGTATAAAACAATTCTGAACACAGATGGCCACAAAAGATTTAAGATGAATAAGTCCAATTCCCATGTCTGGTGAATAGAGTTAATAGTTAATAATAAAAATAAAGCATGTTTACACATAGGTTTTGAAATTTGAAATTTTTATTTTTTAATTCCCATTGACATACAATATTATATAAGTTTCAGGCATACAACCATTGATTAGACATTATATAACTTACTAAGTAATCATCTCAATAAATCTCATACCTATATGACACTATACATGGTTATTACAATATTATTTACTATATTCCCTATGCTGCACTTTACATTTCCATGACTATTTTGTAACTTCCAATTTTTACTTCTTAACTCCTTCACCTTTTATACCCATATCCTCAACCTACTTCATTCTAGCAACCATCAAAATGGTCCCTGTATCTATGAGTCTATTTATGCTATGCTTGTTTTATGTTTGTTTGTTAGATTCAAATATTAATAGATAAGTACATATTGCCATTTTATTATTCAAACTTTAATCTTTTTCTTTTTAAAGAAGACCCTTTCACATTTCATGTGATGCTGGTTTGGTGTTGATAAACTCTTTTAACTTTTTCTTGTCTGGGAAGCTCTTTATCTGTCCTTTGATTCTAAATGATACCTTTGCTGGGTAGAATAATCTTGTTTGGGTCTCTATACTTCCTGGACTTGCATGTCTATTTTCTCTACCAAATTACAGAGATTTTCCATCAGTATTTTCTTACATAGGTTTTCAATACCTTGCTCGCTCTCTTCCCCTTCTGGCACCCCTATGGTGTGAATGTTGGTATGCTTGAAGTTGTGTCAGAGGCTTCTTATACTAACCTCACTTTTATGTATTCCTTTTTCTTTGTGCTGTTCTGATTGGATGTTTTCTTTTTCCTTATCTTCCAAATCTCTGATTTGATCCTCTGCTTCATCTACTCCACTATTAACTCCCTGTAATTATTTCTTCATTGCAGTTAATGCATTCTTATTTCTGACTGGTTTTTGTTGTCTAATTCCCTTTTTATGTTTCTTCTCTTTTTGTTGAAATTATCAGCAAGTTAATCTACTCTTCCTCTAAGTCCACTGAGCATCCTTATAACCAGTGGTTTGAACTCTGCATTCAGTAGATTGTCTAGTTCTTTTACTAGAATTTTGTTCTGTTCTTTTGTTTGGGACATGTTTCTTTGTTTCTCATGCTGGCAGTCTCCCAGTGTTTGTTTCTATGAATTATACAGCTACTATGTCTACCAGTCCTGGTAAAGAGGCATATGTAATAGATGTCCTGTAGGATCCAGTGGAACAGTCTCCCCACTCAAAGGAGCCTGAAAGCTATACACACAAGTAATACAAGGAAGAAAAGAAATAAATGAGCAGTGCTAAGTATGGGATGGGGTAGAAAGAGTAGTCACTTTGGAGTTAGAGATACTTGAGATCAATTTCTAACTCCAATCCCATGTGATGTGGACAAACTATATAACTGAGCCTTGAATTATACATTTGAAAAATGGTAACATATGCTTTGCAGCATTGTAAAATATTAGTAATACAAAATACATGTAAAGCACCTAATCTTTTGCCTGATTTATTACAACCATTAAGTAACTGTTACTTCTTAGCTAGCTACTCCCCTGTGATCTGAGTATGGAACTAGCCACTGTATACTCAAATATCATTCTTCTCCTTCTTGCAATGATGACACAGATGCAAAAGAGAGAAAGTCCTTGTCAAGCTGGCGTTACCATGTGGTCAAGGCATAGTCACACAGCGAGCTAATTTTAAAAGTTGAGCTGCTTTGGGATTTGGGCCTATGCTTGTCTTCCAGCTGTATCAAAAATTCTCTACACAACTAGACAAGGCCTAGCACCCAGCATTGTAAGAAACTAACCCAAAATGCCTCATTTAATAGTGGGAAATGAAGTGTTTGTAGTCTTTTTAGTATTTAATTTTGTTTTCTTGGCCTTGCATAAAATTATACATAGGGCAATACTTTTACTATTTCTATCAAATTTAATTTTGGCCCTAGCTGGCTTGGCTCAGTGGATAGAGCATCGGCCTGTGGAGTGAAGGGTCCCAGGTTCGATTCCGGTCAAGGGCATGTACCTTGGTTGCGGGCACATCCCCAGTAGAGGGTGTGCAGGAGGCAGCTGGTCGATGTTTCTCTCTCATCGATGTTTCTAACTCTCTATCCCTCTCCCTTCTTCTCTGTAAAAAAATCAATAAAATATATTTTAAAAAATTAATTTTGTTTGCTGAAAGGATTCTTTAAGAGAAGGCTTTTTCAGAGAATTTAGCAAGAAGGAGCTGATGAGAGACCATAAAGAAACATCTGGAGGTTCCCCAGAGAGGGCTTGTGCCTGAATTCAAGAGTGAGAGTTTATCCAGGAGAGGAGATGGAGCAGAGCTGGAGAAGGCTCTCAGAAACTCATAGACAGGGCACCTGGATGCCATCAGACACTAGCAATGAGCAGCAGCGAGCAATGTCATTTGTGGTTTCCCTGCTAAAATGTCCATAAATAATGAATGACAGGAATATAGTTAAAAAAAGGGGGGGCATTGTGTGTGATTTTCCATAAGCATCATCATTCAGGGTGCCCGGTGGACATACCTGTAATAACATCAATGATGAGGTACTATCTATATGAGTGCTTTACATAATTTACTGTGTATATCCCAGGCACATGCATAGGATCCTGTGAAGTAGGCATTTTCATGTCTATTTCAGAGAAGAGAAACCCAATAGAGAAAATGGAAAAACCAGGAGTCAAAAGCCAATTAGACAGACCTAGAATGTGAATGCCTGTCTGCCACTTTTCATCTTTGTGGACTTGCTGAGCCTCAGCCTCCTCATTTGCAAAATGAGATACAGAGAATCACATTGCAGTGTTGATGTAAACATTAGAGATAGTGAATGTAGTGTCTAGCACAATGCTTGATATGGAATAGTGCTAGAGGCTCTACACAGGTACATAATAAGTGCTAAACTAGAGTGAGGGATGGGTGGCTCGATGGCTAACTAGATAGAACACTGTAAACTACCTAAAATACAGAAATGGCAATTGAACATCTAAGGAGGGGAGTTTCATTTTTTTCTTTAAAGCTTCAAAAGAGCCCTGAAAAAGGTATGACACATATTATGAGTCCCATTTGAAATGTGAATAAACCTGAAGCCTTATCTCAAATAATGTCCCCCAAGCTTATTTCAGCTAATTTAGCTCTTCAATGAATATTAACTGAATTCCTACTCTGCCCGGCACTTTTCTAAGCATTGGGGATACAGTATAAAACATAAAAACCTCCCCATATTTGGGGGGGCTTAGGGAGAAAATAAACAATGGACACAAAAAATAATTAATGTACACATCATAGCTTGAGGTGCTGAAGCAAGGACAGGAATCTAACCCTAAGGCTGCAGGATCACATAGACTGGAATCAAAGACTGTGCACATCTACCCCCATAGACTCCAAGTGCCATGATCAAATATCCATGGCCTCAGCAACCAATTTCTGAACTCAATTTAGTTTCTCTTAATATTGCACATTTAACTGTGGCATGCATGTGGCAGAAGTGGTGCCAAAGAGCAGAGGTCCCCCACTATGTTATAGCTTGCTCGCTGAGAGCCCTGAGAAGAGCTGACCTCAGGGCTTTCAGACCAATGGGAAAATTGGGGTCACTTTCTGGTCTATTGTGTTACATTAGTTGTGCTGTGGTTTTATAGCTTCATGGAAGTGAAGCAGATGGAGTCCCTGACCTTGGGTGCTGACAAGCTAAAAAATAAAAATATATATATCCTCCAGGCTACATGTGCTATCTGGTGAATATCACACTATCACTAAAGGCCAGACCCTGACGAACATTCAAAAGTGACGACAATGTGTTAACCCTAATGTAAGGATTATGACTCTCTTGTTAAACACTACAGACCTGTAATGAGGGATCTGAACCACAGAGAAAATATGACCTGAACCATCTATACAATAGAGAGAGACTGAATTCTTACTTTCTAATTATCTCTTAATTTGTCCACTTCTCTCTATTCCCACAGCCATTACTCTAGATCAGACCACTGTCATCTCTCACTTGAACTGTTTCAGTCTCCTGCCTTCCTTCAACAGTCCCCCCTGCTCTATGGAAAGACACCCATGGGCATGGTTTACAAAGCACTTCAAGACCTGGCCCCTTCAAGACACCAGCCTCAGGTCCTGCCTTTCCTCTCTTTACCCTTGGCACAGCCATGCTGGATTCCTTATAGCTCTCCCAAATATACCATTTCTCTTCTCATTGCCAGATATTGGTGCATATTGTTTCCTCTGTGTGGAGGTTCCTTCCTCCTACTCTTCAGACAACCAACTCATTTTTATCCATTCTCTATTCTGAAATGTTATCTTCTAACATTAATGTCATCTCCCTAAATTCTAAATTAAGTTGGTGGTTTCTCCCAAATAGTCTTATATAACTGGGCCTTCCCAAGCAGTCAACATCAGTTGATTAAGTAACTGAATGTATATAAATAAGTGAATCAGACTATCTCCTAGGGACTCAGCAGCAAAGTGGAATTCTAGAACCAATATCACTGATCTCTTTCTCCTATCCACCCCAGAACTACATCAGTCTAAGTGCTTTGTCCTAAGCAGTGTGCTGACCATGCGCTTGTTCCTCCTAGGACATGTTCCCACTATAGGGTTGTATCTACCACTAGTATACACTTCAAGCAGTAGAGCTGGACCCCTGCAGTTGACTCCTTGTCTTTTCTGCTTCAGCTCACAACTAGGGCCTCTTTGAATTTAGCTTTTCTGGGAAAATGTTTAGCCTCTTGCCTGGTGGTTTATAAAAAGCACTGGGCTTTCTGTCATTGTCCCAGTGGGTACATCAGGGTAGAAATCTAAGTAGTCCTCTTCCACTATTCATCTTCTAGAAATACATCAAAGGAATTTTAGAGTATTCATGATAAATAAATGTACCCTTTTTTCCCTTCCTTTCTCCCTTTCCTCCTTCATTCCCTCCTTTGTTATTTGTCATTCCTTCCTTCAGAACCTATTGTCCATCAGGCAGTATGCTCAGAATTGGGAATTTAATAAGGAAGGAACAGAGCTGAAAACTTACCTTATGAAGCTTATATTCCATCTTGACCTTCAGACAAGTAGCCAGACAATCACAACACTGTGTTCTAGGTGAGGACTGACTTGTTTATTCACTTGTTTGATCATTTCGGGACATGCAGCATAAGAATTCACCAATCTCAGTTTTTGTGAAATAGTTGTGTACTACTTAATGTTCTGTTTTCATTTCAAATGTCTTTTGGCTTGACCAAAAACCCAAGTGTATCATGAAAAGCCAAAAAGAAAGAAAACTAAAATACATTAAGTGACAGATTTTATTTTATTTTGTTAATATATTTTTATTGATTTTTTACAGAGAGGAAGGGAGAGGGATAGAGAGTTAGAAACATCAATTCAGCTGCCACCTGCACACTCCCTACTGGGGATGTGCCCTCAACCAAGGTACATACCCTTGACTGGAATCAAACCTGTGACCCTTCAGTCCACAGGCCGATGCTCTATCCACTGAGCCAAACCTGTTAGGGCTTAAGTGACAGATTTTATACTAGGCCTTATGCTACTTACAGTATCTCATTTAATCTCACTGAAACCTCTTAAATCACATATACACCACCCTATTTTAAGATGAAAGAGCTTAAGGCCTGTAGAGATTTCGGGACTTTCCTGATGCAACACAGCTGGTACCTGTGAGGCCAGCCAGGGTCTGTCTTACTTGCTTAGTTGTCCACCATATGATTTGAACAACTAGCATTCTTGAATTAGTTTATACAGATTTATGAGAATACGAATCCCACCTTTTAAAAAATGCTTTATTGATCTTTAAGAGAGAGAGGAAGAGAGAAGGAGAGAGAGAAATATTGATGTGAGAGAGAAATATAAATTTATTGCCTCTCATATGCACACTAACCAAACCTGCAACCAGGGCATATGCTCTGACCGGGAATCAAACCGGCAACCATTTGGTGCATGGGACAACACTCAACCAACTGAGCCTCATAATCCAACCAGGGCAGAATACAACCTTTTTAGGTCACTGTTTTAATCAGATGATTTTTATCTTTTAATTCTAACCTTTCTGTTGTTTTTTTTTTTAAAAAAAAAGACATTCTCGTTACTTCAAATGCAACACTACATCGTGAATGATTATACCTAAAATTTACCACTATTTTTTCTGTAATTTACATCTCCAAGGATCTTTCTTTCTCTCTGATTAAGAAGGCTTTTTGTGCTAACTCTCAAATTATGGCAGCTCTGAGATTTGATTAATTCTAATTTTCATGTCTCCTTTTAACTTACATCAAGTTTGAGCATATAACCCCAGCCTCCCTTCATCTTTTAACTGCTGCCAAGCAGTGATTCCCACAGTAACTCGTCACTCTCACTGTTAGACCATTATATCTGGATTTGTTAAGGTGGCACCCCTCCCGTCCTTCTGTACCTTCCTAACCCCAGCATATTAGGCCACTCATTTTAAGTTATGGAAAGAAGCCTGAAGTAGCTTGAACAAAAATGCAGGATTTATTATAAGAGTGAAAAACTGTCTCATGAAAAACAAGGTCAGGAATGCAGGTGAAGCTCAGAATGCTATTTGTATACTATCACTCATATCTGCCTCTCTTTACATGGCTACTGTATTCTTCTCTTTCTGAGGACTTTCCTTGGTCTCTTGCATGGAAAAAGATATGTCTATTTCCAGTTCTCAAATGGACATATTACAATTCAGCCACCTAAAAAAGCTAATTCCTGTGGTCCAATTTCCACATTTCTGGGGGAAATACTACATAGCAAGATGGCAGCACTTGGTCCAAGCAGCTGTGGCCAGGAAGGTAGTAGTCTCATTCAATACTCTCTGGTTGCCAGGGATCCACTCTATGATAGAGGGTGGGATGGCTTAATGAGGGAGAATGGTAGACTGATCAGACTCTAACATACATCTTCTACATTCTCCTCATTAAATTATCCATATTTTCAGCAGTCTACTTACAATGATGATGGTGAAGCCAGAATCAGAGCCTTAAGATCATAGTTTGCAGCAACTATCAAGGGAATTTGGCAGAGAACCATGAGGTCAAGGAACACATCCATCTTTTCATAGCTGTGCTCATAATGCCCAACAGGATGCCTGGAACTCAATGGAAATGGGAAATATTAAATCTGATGCATAAACCTCAAGAGAAGAGTATTGTTCATTGTACCCCCTCCCTGGTATGGAAAGGAGAGGAAGAAATGAAGGAGAAGACATGAGGGAAGGTATTTCCCAGTTAACATCTCAGGGACAGCACTGGAGGGCATTTTCTTTCAGATGGGCATGTAGCACTTGTCTTGCTCTAAATGAGCACTGAATAAGCATTCTCAGTGTACAGAATTTTGAAAGTGACATTAGTGCTTGCACATATATTTTTAAGGCTTTTGAGACAAATTTTATACATAATCCAAATCCAAATCTATGCATATTAAGAGAAATATTTGTTTGAAATGGAAGAGGTTTTCTCATATATAGGCAAGATGGAAAAGGGTGGGAAATTCTTTGAGTTTTAAATAATTAAAGTGTATCCTCTAATAGAAATCTATTCTAAAATTCCACACCCTTCTTATTATTACCTATAGCAATCTAGATCATTGAAATATTTTCAAAATATATCTGTTTGGGTATATATTTTATTGTTTTTTAGAGGTTCTTGATTTGTTTTATTTTTTTACTAGAGGCCCAGTGCATGAAATTCATGCAATGGGGAGTCCCTTAGCCCAGGCTACCCCCTCTCACAGTCTGGGAGCCCTCAGGGGATGTCCCACTGAAGGCATAGGCCCGCTCCCCACAGGGAGCAGGCCTAAGCCTCAGTTTGGCCTCCCTCTGCAGGAGGCAAACTGGCTGATCAGGGGAATGCACCACCCCCATCACCCCGCTGCTGCTGCCACTACTGGCCACTGCAGCTGCCAAGGTGTTTTCATCAACACAGACTCCAGTCCCTTCACCACAAAAAAATGACAACTTTCTTTATGCATTTTCAAGATGTGTCTTTCATAGCATATGACATTTCTTTCTTTCTTTTTTTTTATCCTCACCTGAGGATATGTTTCCATTGATTTTTAGAGAGCGTGAAAGAGAGAGGGAAAGACAGACAGAGAGATCAATGTGAGAGGGACACTTCAATTGGTTGCCTCCTGCATGAGCTCTGACCTGGGCCCCGGCCAGGGAGGAGGCTGAAACCTAGGTACATGCTCTTGACTAGAACCGAACCCAGACCCTGCAGTCGGCAGGCCAAGGCTCTATCCACTGAGCCAAACAAGCTAGGGCAGGATATGATATTTCTTAGACCTTCCAGCAGTGAACCTTTGTTTTTTCCTCCAGGAGTGAGGTGGGAAAATCCTAGATCACCTTCTTGGATTCTTATTAGGCAAATTACCAAGAACACTGTGAGTGTCATACTGGGAGCTTAGCCAATGAGAGGTCAGAAAAGGTGTTTCCTCTGCAGCTCACTTGCAGAGGCGGCACTGCTGGCGAGGGCCTGCCCTCAGCTGCAGCAGCTGTGAGCAGGTCCTCTCCCCTCTCCCTTCACCCCTCTCCCCTCTCTCCTCCTGGCCTGCACTTGGCTGCAGGCAGGACTGCCCTCTCCTCTCCATGCCTGCCCTTGGCTGCAGTGACGTGGGCAGGCCCCCTGTCTCTGTCTCCATCTCTGCTCTGGGCTTCACCTATGCATACAGCCTCCTCCTGACCAGTTGTGACTGTTACAGTGCCCCAGCTAATTTGCATAGTACCTCTTAATATATATATATATATATTAGACATGATATTGAAAAATTATATATATATATATATATATATATATATATATATATATATATATATATATATATAAAGAGGTACTATGCAAATTAGCTGGGACACTGTAACATATATATATATATATATATATATATATATATATATATTATTTTTCAATATCATGTCTATTTGTAAGGTAAACACTTTACTCCCCTGGACTTGATGTGCCTCCTTAAAGAAATGTAGACATTAGTTCTGAGAGGGGAGAGGGGTAAAAGGGGGGAGTAATAAAAACCTTATTTAATTTGAAATCCCATACATATATTCTCCTGTTAAATTACTATTTTTCCCTCTGTCAAGTGACTTTTCTTAACATGTGAGATTGAATTTAGCAATCTGTAAAATTTGTTTATATTCTACTAAAAGCCCGGTGCACGAAATTCGTGCACGGCAGGGGTTGTCCCTCAGCCCAGCCTGTACCCTCTCCAATCTGGGACTCCTGGAGGGATGTCCGACTGCCCGTTTAGGCCCGATCCTGGTGGGATCGGGCCTAAACGGGCAGTCAGACATCCATCTCACAATCCAGGACTGCTGGCTCCCAACTGCTTGCCTGCCTGCCTTCCTGATTGCCCCTAACCGCTTCTGCCTGCCAGCCTGATCACCCCCTAACCACTCTGCTGCCAGCCTGGTTGATGCTTAACTGCTCCCCTGCCAGCCTGTTTGCCCCCAACTTCCCTCCTCTGCCAGCCTGGTCACCCCTAACTGCCCTCTCCTGCAGGGTTGATCACCTCCAACTGCCCTCCCTTGCAAGCCTGGTCCCTCTCAACTGCCCTCCCTTGCAGGCCGGGTGCCTCCCAACTGCCCTCTCCTGCTGGCCATCTTGTGGTGGCCATCTTGTGTCCACATGGGGGCAGGATCTTTGACCACATGGGGGCAGCTATATGGTGTGTTGCAGTGATGGTCAATCTGCATAGTACTCTTTTATTAGATAAGATAGAGGCCTGGTGCACGGGTGGGGGCCAGCTGGTTTGCCCTGAAGGGTGTCCCGGATCAGGTGGGGGTTCCCTTGGGGCGTGGGGCGGCCTGAGCGAGGGGCCTGTGGTGGTTTGCAGGCCGGCCAAGCCCCCTGGCAACCCAAGCAGAGGCCTTGGTATCTGGAATTTATTTTCCTTCTACAATTGAAACTTTGTAGCCTGGAGCGGAGCCAAGCCTGCTGCTCCCTCCGGGGGCAGGGCGGCAGCCATTTCTGTGGCAGTTAATTCACCTTCTACAATTGAAACTTTGTAGCCTTAAACGGGTGAGCCCGGTCAGGGTGTGCGGAAAGCTTTGCTTCCCCTGTTGCCGCCAGCAACCCTGGCCTGCTCTCTCAAGCTCCATTCTGCCGCCATTTGTTTGAATTTGTTTACCTTCTATAATTGAAACTTTGTAGCTTGAGTGGAGGCTTAGGCCTGCAACGGCTATGGAAAGCTTGGCTTGCTCTGTTACCTGGGAAACCTTGCTCTCTGTGGCTGTAGCCATCTTGGATTGGGGTTAATTTGCATACTAGCCCTGATTGGCCGGTGGGCATGGCTTGGCTGGTGGGCGTGGCTTATGTAGCGGAGTGATGGTTAATTTGCATATTACCATTTTATTAGAGAGGATTATCTTACACTTTTTCAATCAAAAATATTTATTGATGAGGAATGGTTTTCTGGGAAGCAAATCTAAATACAAAAATAGTATGAGAAAGGCTTATGCAAAACAGCAATCAAGTTGTGGCATTGTTTATAAGAGAAGAAAAATGAAAACAACCTAAATATCCAATATAAAATAATGATCACATAAATTCATAATCTTTCCCAGAGAGACTATGGTAAAGTGATCTGAAATTAATATTTTGAAAACCATGTAAAAACCTGAAATTTATACATAACCATGTGCTGAAGGGCTATGAGCAAGAGTATGATAATCAAGCCTAAGGTAGCATAGTTCTCAGATGTCTCAGAACAGTATATGAGAGTAGGAAGATGATGATGCCATTCTGCCTTGGGGCAAACCACACTTGAAACAGAAAAGGCACAAAGAATTGTGAGGGAGCCAGAAATAGTATTACATGAGGAAAAGCTGGAGGAACTGGGGATGTTCAATTGGAAGAGGAGGATACTTAGGGATTTAAATGTCTTTAGAATTGTCATGAAGAAAAAGGAGTAGACTGATTTGTAGGTTCACATGGGAAAAAATTAGGACCAATGATTGGAAGCTGCTAGAAGATCAATCTCAATATGAAAGATCAAAGACATTTGCAATAATCCAAAAGTAAATGCATTGCCTGTGAATAAAGTCAGTATCTCATCATTGGAGATGTGCAGTATGAGCCTGTAAAGATGAGAATATAGAAGGATGTGAAGAACTGGACTGGTGAGGACAAATACTGTGAAAGTGCTTTCCATATCTATGATTTGGCAGTCTCAGTAACTCTTGGAAAAACAGATTAAAAAGACAGGGAGTCCATAAAAAAAAGACTATCATATGACTCTTTTTTTTATAGGGTAACTCTCAGAGATCTGTGAAACCTCATTATCTTTTTATTTGACCCACTAAAATCACCAACACAACTCAAAAGCTATCTGCTTCCCATGATATTCTTATTTGGGATACCACAGTTTCTGTTCACTGTTGTATTGAGTTTAAAGTTTCCCCTTACAGAGAAGTTCATGGAAAAGATTCTATCATCCCCATAATGACCTCAAATGAGTAGACAGATCTAGGAAAAATGGATAAAAGTGTTTATATTTAATTTTTTTCCACTTATAGAAGCAATGTTCTTTCACTAAAGAAAAATATTAAAAATATAAAAAAGGAGGAAAATAGTCTTTAATTTAAATATACAAGTGACCAAAGAAAGTTAACACCTTTGATTCTCCTTGTTCTGTTCTATGCCTGTGTAGCAGATAGATTTAATGAAAGATAATGGAGATATTTCTGTGTTTGATCTTCCAATAAACAATTAAATGAGTTTCTTCAAGAGTTAAAAAAAAAAAAAAAACTCCTCTTCAGTGAAAACAGTGAAGGAATACTGTGAGATGATGATCCAAATCAGAAGTTGACAAACTTAGTGTAAAGGTGTAGATAAGCCAACATTTTAGGTTTTTCAGGTGATATAGTCTCATTCCAACCACTCAGCTTTGCTATTGTAGCAAAAAGCAGCCCGGGATAATATGTAAACAAATGGGTATGGTTCCAATGAAACTTTATATATCAAAACAAGAAGGACTGTAATTTGCCAACTCTTAAACTAAACCAAACGGCTTAACTAAACCAAACAGCCCATTGAACTTTTATAGCTTTAAAATTCTTACCATTGAAAAAAAGAACTGAAAGCTTCATTCAAAACTAAGAAGCATTCTGGCAAACTCCTATGGTCATACAAGTTAAGAGTCAACTTCAAGAAAGTTCACTAAAGACAGGACTCATCAAGGCAAATTCCAATTTTCAGTAATTAGGCACCAGGAACCCAAGCTAGAAGGATGAGTAATAAACTCTTTAGAAAAGAATTAGAGAATCAAGACAAGTCATTTGCACCATAGGAAGACAGAATCTATGCAAGAAAAATAGAAAGCAAACATTGGTGATAAATATAGCTCAGTGCCTGGTATATACTAGTAAATGCTTGATAAATAGTTACTAAATTATTCACTTTTTCTGCCATATGCTAATTGACTCAGTCTATATAGCTGTGATCAGACACTTATTGAGCACATTTTATGGCAAGAACTCTACTAGCTACTGACAATACAGCAATAAAGAAGATCTAAAACAGTAAAGACCAGGTTCTTCGGCATATTGTCACAACCCAAGCTGTTAAGTGCTAAGGTAGAATTAGAAATAACTTGCTGCAGGAGCACAGAGGGCATGCACCTGATGACCTGTGGGTGTCGGGAGAGGCTTTCTGATGATAACTGAATGAATAGCATGAATGGGGGCAGGCTGGCAAGAGGTCTTATGGGAACTGGGGAGACATGTTTTTCAAGGCAGAGGGGTCTTCAGGCTCAGTGGCCTATGGGTGATGGTGAGTGTGTGACTTTCTAGAGATGAAAATGAGTTAGTAAGGATGGGGAGGAGACAGCAAGTTGGGAAAGCAAGGAGTCTAGGATAAGCTCCTGAAGAGCCCTGTAAACCCTGGTAAGGAGTTTTTTCTTGACCTTCAAAGTGAAAAGTGATTTAAGCAGTGAATGAACTTGATCATATCTGTATTTTAGAAAGAATAGCAAAAAGGCATGGAATGGCATATTAGAGGGTTTTCATCAAGACCTTGCTGTTTGCTTCTCGCTGAGGGCTAGACCTGGCTTCAGTATGCAGGCCAGAAGGGATAGCTGTACAATAGACATATGGGGTTATAGCTGAAGGAGAAGAAAGGCAGTTCTAATAAGCCCTCCCTACCCTTCCCACCTCACACCCATGTCTGCCTTGCAATACAGTTCTGTCTGAATGCGGTCAACAACTTGCTCACAAATGTCTCCACTTCCTCAAAAATGGTAACACTCTTCCTTTTTCTCTTTACAGACTGGTCATTGATAGAGCTTGGATTTGCCACAGGTCCCTCTACACAAATAGCTGGTTATGTTGGTGAGTAATATGGTTCTTTATTTCCCATTTGTCACCTTTGGCCATGTTAGGGCAAAAGCTTGACTTGCTGAGTACTCTTTATTCTTGGGTTATTTTATTGTCATGATTCTCAAGCCTCCTCTGAAAGTCTTCAGAGTCCTGTTCTGCTCTAGTGAGGATGTTCTGCTAGGTGTATGAGTATAATGTACACCGTTAGTGGTAGACTCCCTGTAGGCCACCTTTGTGTTGCCAAACAGTTGTGTATAAGGCAAGTGTTTGTGCAGCATATATAAAATTTAAACCCTCTAGAGAATTTTTATGTTCAAAGGAATTCTGTTACCAAGTGAAAAATACACGTACCTGAAAAATTAGTAATCACTCCTGTTTTGTCTTCTTCAAAAAAGTGATAATTTATTCGCACTAGACGTGTACCTTATATTTAATAATGAAACTTTGCTACCATATGTGCTTTGATTTGATATGTTGTTCAAATGCTGGTGACAAGATAAAGAGTTTGCTCCAACTTGCGAAAATGTCAAAGGGTAGATATTAAATCGAGGTATTGCAAACATCCTGCAAAGATTTCTGACCTTCAGGTAAGCTGCATTCCCATGGAAAATGGAATCTATTTCCAGGTATGTTATCTGTTCTGGGCTCTTCTTCAGAGCATGTTTTGTTGTTTTTGAATGATAGACTAAGATACTCTTCTGTGTTTTATTTTTTGTTTTATTTTTTAGGGAAGCTGTTTTGGAGTTTTGTTTATTGGTAGGCCTAATAGCTAGAGGTGTGTGATAAGAAGCTTGTCTTTTGTTTCTATAAAGAAAAGAGTTCATTCTGAAGACTAAGTTGTTTCTTGCTTTTAGCAAAAAATATTCCTTGGTGCATTAATGTAGATTTAGAATAATAAATGTACTCAGAAGGCAAAGTTAACACATTTTCTTTTCATACCCACACATTTTGCCTGTACTACTAATAATAATTTGGGGAAAACGGAAACAGGTTTGAAAAGATAAAATTCACTTTATGTAATTGGTTGCTTTTTGTAGTTTTCTTTTTCTTATATTAATACCTTTGTCAATGTTTCACTGCCTCTATGCACTCCTGGGGCAACAATTTTTGAATTTTCTGGGGCGGCCATAATTTTCCATCCTTATTACCACTGATATATTTGGAGTCTTAGATTTTGTGTTCTAATTTTTGGTTCAGAAAATACAGTCAATATATGCCTTCTACCGGCCTATTCATATATTCCTCTGTCCCTTCTCACATTCCCATCACCATATCGCAAATGCCTTACTCTTTTAACTGTTGGTTCTAAGCCAATTCCATTTCTATTTTTCCCATCCAAATACAAAGTAATCACTTTTGGATTGTCAGCACATTGTTGAAAACATTGGTATACTCAAACCTTTTCATTTTTTAACATTACAAAAAAAAAATCAGAATTTCAATTACATTGGAAAAACATATTGCTCACACCTTAAAATCCTAGAATGCCATCTTAAATAAGTTGCAAGAAACATTTCTGGAGTGCCCCTCACCACACTTGTAGGGAATTATTTGCATCTCTATGATCCGGTTTAATCCAGTTTGGTTGTTACAATATAGACAGGGCATCAAATGTTTCAATACAATTATTTATGTAACAGGGAAATGGTATGTTCACCTGTTTGAAATCAGTTATTCTCTTTATGGCTAGAAGACTTGTCCATAATCACAACAAAAATATTTCTGTAAATATTCTGTAAAACAATAAAAAGATAATAGTGCTAGTACCACAAGAATCCTTACCTTTGCAGATAAGACCTCTTTTGGCCTTTTTCCTCAGATTTTTGGTCTGGTGGATTCTCACTTTCCCATTTGAGACTTTTAAAATCTAAAAGAAATAATCTAAGATGCACAGTCAATGAAAGCTTTGTTCACTCTGAGGTGAAAGTTTATTAACTCAAGATTAAATACAAATGTTTTCTCACTGGGCATTTTGGCTTCATTTTAAATATTTTGATAGCCACTTAATAATTCACACTGAGCTAATGTTTTAAATTTCTGTATTGATGTGAAATGAATGATGTCAAAATTAAATTATATGTATTATTCTTCAGTGGTCTTTCAGTCATATACTCACTATATTTTTCTTAGTTTATCTTGGACACTAATACCTATTTTTAAAATGTATAGTCATGTCAGAAATATAAATCTTTCACCTCACAGCTAAACCTCGTTCTTGGTCAGATTTATCTCCCTTCTGGAAGTTATAGGGTTCTAGTTATTGCTCTTGTGTCTTTAGTGATTCCCACCAGAGTAGACAACCTGGGCAAACCTTTGGATAGTGGAACCTATAAGTTCAGGATTAAAGCAGTTGTGGGGCTGACAAGTATCATATTTCCTTAATTTTATGACAGAGTCAATTATGAACTGGACCGTTAATCCAATTACAGTCTTTGGGGCAGATATTGGTGTAGTGCAGCGATTTTCAACCTTTTTCATCTCATGGCACACAAACTAATTACTAAAATTCTGTGGCACAAGAAAAACATAATATTTTTTGACAATTTCTGACACACACAAAAAAGGATGTACTTTGGATTCATTCACACCGGATGGCTCTTGTTGTGTTGGCTGCTGTCATTATTTTATTTGACAGTTTAAAAAAAAGAGGTCAGTGTCCCTGACTAAATAGTAAGGTAGTGCATCTTTTAAAATCTTTTGCAGGCCTGGTGAATACAGGAGGTAACGATGGATATTTCTCTCTCTCTCTCTCTCTCTCTCTCTCTCTCTCTCTCTTTCTCTCTCTGTCTCCCTCCCTCCCTCTCTTCCCCCTACCTTCCTCTCTCTCTCTAAAAATCAATAAAAACATATCCTTGCATGAAGATTAAAAAATATATTGCAGCACACTGGTTGAAAATTGCTGGTTGTAGAGGGAATGAAAATAAATGTGCAAATTAACTTTAAAAAAACCTGATCAATAGCATTAATTCATCTGCCATATGCACAGCACTTATTTTAAGGGTCACCATTAAAATCTGAGTCTAAACTCATTAACACTTTGGGACCCTTTGGAATCTTTAGGCCATTTGATTATGTAATTGCATCATAGGTGAGCGGGTTTTCATCTCCTGTTCTGTGTAATACCTGTACAAATGAGTGTGACATCAAGGCAATTGGAAGGAGACCACCACTTGATCTACATTAGCTATATAGTTAAAGGCATAGTTACTTTTATTCTTTTTGCTTAATTGCACTAATTATCTCAAGAGATTTTTCTTAAAAATCAGCCTTAACCCTGGCCACTGTGCTCAGTGGTTAGAGTGTCAGCCAGCCACACCAAAGACTCACAGGTCCCATTCTGGGTCAAGGGCATGTACCTGGGTTTGTGGTTCGATTCCTAGCCTCGTTGGGGCTCCTGTAGGAGGCAACCAATGATGCATCTCTCTCACATCGATGTTTCCCTCTCTCCCCTTCTCTCTCCCTTCTACTATCTAAAAAAGCAATGGAAAAATATTCTTGGGTGGGAATTAACAAGAACAAAACAAAACAAAAAAATCAGCCTTAGCTTCTGACAGACCACAGGAAACTAAGTCTTCTTAAAGCATGACCTGTCAGTATCTACCTCTATTAAGATTTGAAAATTCTATTAATCACTTGAAGATATTTGGTCATCTTCAGTGTATTTAATTGCACTGCCTGGAATATGCATATTATATTCCGCAAGGTATAACTTTTTGCTGTAGTTTGACAACAGGGTACAGCCTTTCTGGGGACATTTTGAGCAATTAGTGCATATCTAAACTCCATGTAAAATTGAAAATGTGGTACTACCAATGCAAATGTTTCATCTGAGATGTGGGTCTGTGCAGGTCTGCCTCTACTCACTGTCAAGCCCACACAACTACCAGCATTAACAACTGGGTCACAAATTATTCCTCTTTCTAGGAGCCAGAAAGTTCTTTCTGGCATCCCTTGTAATACACATTCAGATTTCAAAATCATTAAAATATGAAAAAAGTGTTCTTCTTGGAACTAAGGAAATAGAGCAATTAACATTTCATGGGACAAGATACTTGTATAAACACGCCCAAGAAAAGACCTCAGCCAGGAGCCTTCACTGCAGTACCTACAGAGACGGTTACCTGCACTGTCTTCCTCTTTTGTTCTTCCTCATCCTCCCTCCTGCTCTTCTCCTGGTATCTTTCTCCCTGTCACCTGTCTTGTTCAATGTCTGTGCCTCTCTCCCTCTGTTTATCTGTTCATGTTCCCCTGGAAGAAAAACTCATTGTTACTGTGTGTGAAAAATTTTATTACAATCTGCAAAATAAAGGTTTGGGTTTGGAGTATCTATTTGCTGTGAGTCTATAACTAGGGTGACCACACACCCAGCCCAGAACCATTTGTATGTTCCTGTTGTCCCCATGTAGTTATTAGTAGGGTTCTAGTTACCTCTCAGAAGTGTCCGGGTTTGACTGATAAAGTCTGTGAATGGATAAGGAGCCCCAATCAAATCAGAAGATGCTTCCAGATGATTAAGAGCCTGTAGAGTCCCTCAACACTGGTGGCTGAGGATTGGGGGCGGGTCATTTTCCTCATGACAAACAGGAAAAAGGAAGCTGTGTATAAGATAGCCAAGGAAACAAAGGCAGGGGGCTTGCAGAGTCAGAAGTCTACGTTTTATGAATACCACAGTGGCTCCTGGGCCCGTTTTCTTCATTTCTTTTCCTTCGGGGTTTCCTTAGTGTTTGGCAATGCTATTTTGAGAGATGTCAGGCTCACCACAACACAACTATGCAAAGGCTTTTCTTACCCTGAGGCGAGATTTTAAAAGCAGAGCATCATACATATTTTTGGGAACTGGAATCACCCAGGAGCATCGGGGATCACAACCCACAGGGAAGGCCAAATTCACTAAAACGCAGTCCTGGTCATCTTTGAAACTGAGCCAAGTTCTGTGCACTGTTTGATGAGCAGAATATTCCCTTGCTGTTCCTCCCCTCTACATTGACTTTCTTCTCTCCCTTCCAAGGTTTTCTCTATTTTGTTTTCAACTCCCATCCATCCTCCCTCTGCGCCCCCGCCCCCCCCCCCCTCGCTACACTAACTGTAATACATCTTAGGTAGAATTTGATGCCCCACTCTTAATTTTAAAGATAAGCAAACTGACTATTTTAAACTGTTTCTTAATGGAATTAGAAGATAAATGATGTTGATTTTGAACTGAAATATATATATTTTAATATTTTTTATTTTAAATTCATATGTCACTCGCTCTGTAGGTAAAAATTACTCTGGTTGTAATGTGCTGGCTTATAATGAACTTTCTTTCTTTCTTTCTTTCTTTCTTTCTTTCTTTCTTTCTTTCTTTCTTCTTTCTTTCTTTCTTTCTTTCTTTCTTTCTTTCTTTCTTTCTTTCTTTCTTCTTTCTTTCTTTCTTTCTTTCTTTCTATCTCATAATTTGGCTACAATCTCTAAGCACAAAGCTTGAAAACCAAGCTCTGTATGGAAGAGGAGGCCAGGGAAGCGTGTTGGCTACTAGGTGTGTGCTGCATAGTGTGGTGAGTGCTGTGCTCAGAGAGGCAGCAGGGTGTTCTATCTAGACCATTCAATCGTCCTTCAACAGATGCTGCTGGGCCCTGGGGTCCACTGACGGGAAAGGTGATTAGGTAGAACTCCAGGATGGAGTCTGAGTAAATAGCACAGGTGTAGAAGGGGACAAATCCGGCTTCAGAATCTGACTGCCATTTACTGGGTCATCTTGCAAGGCGACTCGCTCTGCTTGGATCCTCAACTTCCCATGCGCGTGACTAGTCAGAGGGAAATGATTCGTTGGAATTAGTTTTGTGTCTTGTGAGAGGTAGGGATGGAGGGTCACGTTGGGTTTTCTGTGTTTTACAAATATCTACTTATTCCAGTGCATTTGTTAAAAATGTTTTCTTTCTTTCTGGTGCCTATGTGACCAGCCCCCAGTAAAAACCTTAAGTGCCAAGTCTCTAATGAGCTTCCCTGGGCAAAAGCATTACACAAACGTTACTGCTGGGGGAGCAGGGTGCTCTGTGTGCCCCTCATGAGAGGGAGAGAGCATGAGGAAACATGCGCATGGATTCCCCCAGACGCCGTGTCTTTCCCTTATGATCCAGCTGCATAATCTTTACTGTGTCACTGTAATAAAACTTACTCATGGGTACAACTAAAAGAAATGTGTGGACAGTTCTGGCTTCACGGTCTGAGCGAACAAAACAGAAACACAAGTATTGGTGAGGCTGTGGAGAAACTGGAACCCTTATCCACCGTTGATGGGAATGTAACATAGTGAAGCCACTGTGGGAAATGGTGTGGTCTTGCCCCAAACATTTAAAAGGGGATTTACCATACAATCCAGCCATTACACTTCACTTTGGGTTGTACACTCAAAAGTGAAAGTAGAATCTCAAAGGGATATTTGTACATCCATGTTTACATAGCTTTATTCTCAATAGCTAAAACATGGAAGCAAACCAAATATCCACTAAGAGATGAATAGGTAAGCAAATGTGGTTGTGTATATAATGAAATATTGTTTAGCCTTAAAAAAAAAAAAGGAAATTCTTACACATGCTACAACATGAATGAACTGTAAGGACATTATGTTAAGTGAAATAAGCCTTCCACACACACAAAAATAAATACTCTATGGTTCCACTGATTTGAGGTACTTAGAGTAATCAGATTCATAGAGAGAGAAAGTAGAATGGTCGTTGCCAGGAATTGGGGACAAGGGGAGAAGGAGAAGTTTTTATTTAATGGGTATTGACTTTCAGTTTTGCAAGATGAAAAGAGTTCTGGAGATGGATGATAGTGATGGTTGGACAATGATATGAATGTACTTAATGTCATCAACTTTCACTTAAAAATGGTTAAGATAGTAAATGTTATATGTATTTTATCACAATACAAAAAAAATTATTATACTGATTTGTTACCTTTGTAAAAACACAAAATGACTATATAAATGGGAGTATATTTCCATCTCTCTATTCGGTTCTACTGATCTCTTTATTCCCTTTAAATAGTTAACTAATTCATTTTTTTTACATATCACATTACCTTGAATTATGTAGCTTTATGGTAAATCCTGAAATCATATGTTAGCCCTTCAACTTTGTTCTTTCATAACTGCTTTGGATAGCCTTACTTTTGCATATACATTCTATAATCTGCTTATGAATTTCTACCAAAAAAATAAGTCTCCTAAGGTTTTGATGGGGATTGTGTTGAATCTATAGATCAATTTAGGATCAGTTGAATTTAAGAAACTGAACATGGTATTTCCCTCCACTTATTTAATTTCTCTCACTAATGTTTTGTAGTTTTTAGTGAAGAGGTTTGCCTCATATTTTGTTAAATTGATTCCAAACTATTTTATGTTTTATAAACACTCTTTTCAATGAAGTATTTTACATATTAGCTGCTAGAATGGAAAACTACAAGTGATCTATGCATATTAACAGTGACACTACTATCTTACTAAATACTAGTACACTTATCAAGTCTAATAAACACATTGTAGTTTTCTTTGTATTTTCTATGTGAATGATTGTATTACATGCAAATAGAAACAATTTAACTTTATTCTAATCTTTTTATATTTTGCTTTCTTTTCGCAAACATGTCTCAGGTATGATGTTTGCTATAGCATTTCTATAGGAGTTTTCATCAAGTTGTAGAAATTTTTGAGAGGTTTTTTTTTTTTTTAATCATGAAAGGGTTTTGAAGTTGTAACTTTCTGCATCTATTAAAGTGAACATATGCCTTGTCTTCTATATTGTCTTAATATGGTACATAACATTAATTGATTTTTAAATGTTAAGAAATCCTTACTTGGTGAGAAAAACCCATTTGCCCATGATGTTTTATCCTTTTATTACATTGCTCATTAATTTATTACTCATTTGTAAGGTATTTTTGCATCTGTGTTCATTAAGGGTTTAGGCTAAGTTTTAAAAATATTTTCTCAAGTTTTGGTATTATGCTTATGCTGACTTCTAAAACAAAAATAGGAGCCCTCAGTGATAGAACATCGGCCTGCGGACTCAAGGGTCCCAGGTTTGATTTCAGTCAAGGGCATGTACTTTGGTTGCAGGTATATACCCAGTAGGGAGTGTGCAGGAGGCAGCTGATTGATGTTTCTGTCTCATCGATGTTTCTAACTCTCCATCCCTCTCCCTTCCTCTCTGTAAAATATCAATAAAATATATATTTTTAAAAAAGATAGGAGAGTTTTTATTTCTCTTTGATTTTCTGAAATTTTTAAATTGGTTTAATTTAGTTCTTTAATGTTTATTGGGTATTATTTCTTCCTTTGATATCTGATAGGATTCACCAGTGAAATTTTCTTCCAGGCTTAAAATTTTCTTTGTGGGAGCATTTGATAGTGAATTCAATTTATTATCAGATACAGGGCAATTCAGATGTCTGGGTTTATTTCTTTCCTTGAGTCATTTTTGCTAAGTTGTGTTTTTCAAGGAATTTGTTGAATTCTTATTTTGCAACATAAATTTATCCATAATATTTTGATTTACTCTTTAATTGTCTGTAGGATCTGTAGTAATCATACCTCATTTAGGCATAGTATTGGTGACTTGTATTCTCGCTTTCTTTTCCTTTATCAATTTAGCTAGAGTTTTACTAAGTTTCTTAGGCTTTTCAAAGAATTGAGTTTGGACCTTGTTAATTTTTTTTATTGCTTACCACTTATTAATTTCCTTGATTTCTACATTTATTTTTACTCTTCCCTTTATTTCTACTTGCTTTTTATTTACTTTGCTATTCTTTTTGTGATTTCTTTAGGGGAAATCAGACATTTTTTAAAAGCTTTTCTCTTTTTTAATATAAGCATTTAAGTCAAATTTCTTCTAAACATTGCTCTAGTTTCATCCTAAAATTTGTATATGTAGTATTTTATTAGAATTTACATAAAAATATTTTCTAATTTCCCTCATGATTTATCCTTTGATCCATGTATTATTTAAGTGTATCGATTAATTATCAAAATTTGATAAATTCTTAGATATTATATTGTTATTGACTTCAGTTTAATTCTGTTGAGATCAGAGAACATACTCTATATGATTTCAAGTCTTTTCAAATATTATTTTATAAATTTGTGGTCCAACACATAATTTATCTTGATGAACATATGCACTTGAATAGAATGAGTGGGTTAGCTGTAGAGAACAGTGTTCTATAAATATCATTTAGGTTAAGATGATTGGTAATGTTGCTCTTTATGTCTTTACTTTTTTTTATAGTTACTGAAGGAAGGGTGTTTTGAGTCTCCAACTGTGACTGGAATTACCTATTTCTCCCTTTAATTCTGTCCATTTTAAACTTCTTCATCAGTGTCCTTTCACCATTATAAAGGGACTTTCTTTATTCCTGATCAAGCTCTTTGTCTTGAAGTCTGTATCAGTCAGGATTCAGAAGTCACAGAGAATTTGAATAGGGACAGTTTAATATAAAGAATCATTAATTAGTAACAGGGCATTAATTACTAAGGGGCAAAGAGGCCTCTAAAGTCACAAGAATAGCAGATATAGAGCTTCCACTACCTCTGGGCTGAGGGGTGGTACACAAGGAAGAAACACATTTTAAAAATTTATCTTTATTGTTGAAAGTATTACAAATATCCTCTTTTCTCCCCATTGACCCCTTCTAACCCACACCTGACTCCTTCCCCAGGCCTTCACCACAATATTGTCATTATCTGGTTAAACTATTCCCACCTTCCCACCTTCCCTCTGAGATTCAACAGTCTGTTCCATGCTTCTGTGTCTCTGGATTTATTTTGGTCATCAGTTTATTTTGTTCTTTAGATTCCGCATATGAGTGAAATCATATGGTACTTGTCTTTCTCTGACTGGCTTATTTTGCTTAGCATAATACTCTCCAGGTCCCTCCATGCTGTCTCAAAGGGTAAGAGATCCTTCTTTTCTACTCTGCATAGTATTCCATGGTATAAATATACCACAGTTTATCTACTTGTCTACTGATGGGCATTTGGGCTGTTTCTAGATCTTAGTTATTGTAAATTGCACTGCTATGAACACAGGGTTGCATAAATTCTTGCTGATTAGTGTGTCGGGTTTCTTTGGATGTATTCCTAGAAGTGGCATCAAAAGAAACACATTTTGAAGAGCATGAGATTCAGGCCTTGTTGGAGAGTGTGTGGTTTTGGCACAGTGGATGGCAGAGAAGTTCACTTAGTAACACAGACGGGAGGTGGTATGCAGGAAAGAACACGCTAAGGTATTGATGAAATTCTACAGAAAATTACCGACTGAGGTATCACTGAAACCCATTGAAAAGCCTCCTTCTGAGGTCTGTACTAAGGATCCCTGTGAGGGTGCTTCTGAAACTCACTGAGAAGGTGCCTCTGAGGAGTCACTGGAAAATGAGCTGGGTTGCTGGTGTAAACTTGCTAAGAAGCCACTCACAAGGGTGCCACTGACACTCAATGGGGAGTGAGCACCACCCAACAGAAGTCCCACACACTCACTGCCCCCCACCACATGCCCCAGGAGAAAGGAAGGAAAAAGGCACACCAATCAGGAAGAGAAACCCTTTCTTCCTGCGATAACACTGCAGTGCCCTCTACTGGCCAAACTTAACAGAGGTGACAAAGGTGAAATGTTTTCAGGTTCTGCCTCAGGTACCACAAAGCAGGCCTTGGAGCCTTGGCTGTTTTGGCTCAGTGGATAGAGTGTCAGCCTGCAGACTGAAGGGTCCTGGGTTCAATTCCAGTCAGGGGCACATGCCCGAGTTGTGGGCTTGATCCCTGGTGTGGGGCATGCAGGGGGCGACCTATTGATGATTCTCTCTCATCCTTGATGTTTCTATCTCTTTCTCCCTCTCCCTTCCTCTCTGAAATCAATAAAAATATATTATTTAAAAAAAAAAAAAAAACAGACCATGGAGAATGGATTTGGAGCTGAGGAACAATGAATTGATAAACTGACCAAAGGTATAATTTGTTTGATATGGAAACAACTAGTCCAAACTTTTTAATGTTTATTGTTTGGATGGTTAATCTTTTTCCATCCACTTACTTTCAAACAATATGTGTCTTTATATTTTAAATGGATTTTTTTTTTTAGACAACATATGTTGTTGGTTCATACCTTTTTTATTCTGTAAATTTCTGATTTTTAATTGGAATGTTTGCTACATCACATTTATTGTAATTATTGATATGGTAGGTTTAATGTCTACTAGTTTACAATTTATTTTCTGTTTGTCCCCTGTGCTTTTGTTTCTTTCTTTTTTTCTTATGGCCTGCTTTACATTTTTTTTAGAATTCAATTTCACTTATCTCTTGGATTTTTTAAGTATATCTCTTTGCATTTTTTAAGTGACCACTCTAGTGATTCCAACTTTCTCTCTCCTTAGAACTGATCTTGCAACACCTGTCATAAAACCCCATAAGTCTGTTTAATCATTCCTCATCTTCCTGTGTGTTATAGTTGCCAAATTATTAAAACTATATATGCTATAAGCCCTATAGACAGTGTTATAAAATTTGTTTTAAAGAGTCCCATAGGTTTTAAATAATTTAAGAGAAAACTCTAGTCTAATATATTTATCCAGATATTTATAATTTCCAATAGCTTTCGCCCCCTCCCAAAGACTCAAGCTTCTATCTGGTAGCATTTCTCATTAGCTTGAAGCCTCTCCTTTATTATTTCATACTAGAGGCCCGATGCACAAAATTCATGCACTGGGGGGGGGGGGCGGGGGGGGGTCCCCTCAGCCCAGTCTGCACCCTCTCCAATCTGGGAACCCTTGGGGGATGTCTGACTGCCAGTTAAGGCCTGCAGGATTGGGCCTGAACCTGCAGCCGGACATCCCTCTCACAATCCGGGACTGCTGGCTCCTAACCACTCACCTGCCTGCCTGATTGCCCCTAACTGCTTCTGCCTGCCAGCCTGATCGCCCCCTAACCGCACCCCTGCCAGCCTGTTTGATGCCTAACTGCTCCCCTGCCAGCCTAATCGCCCCCAACTGCCCTCCCCTGCTGGCCTGATGGCCCCCAACCACCCTCCCGGCCTGGTCACCCCCAACTGCCCTCCCCTGCTGGCCTGATCGCCCACAACTGCCCTCCCCTGACGGCCATCTTGTGGCAGCCTTCTTGTGGCGGCCATCTTGTGGTGGTCATCTTGTGATGACATGAGGGTACGAGGGCCACCTAGGCTTTTATTAGAATAGATAGTGTGGGTCTATGACAATGAATTCTCTTAGTCTTGTTTTATTTTAAAATGTCTTTATTTCAGCTTTATTCTTGAAAGAAAATATCAATGGATATTCTTACCCTGGGTTAATTGTATTTCTTTTAGCACTTGAATTGTTTTTCTTTTAGCACTTTCTGGACTCTATAGTTAGTGATGAGTAGTCAACAAGATTTTTAGTTCTTATTGCCCTTTGTGTAAGGGGTCATTTTCTTCTGGGTGCTTTAAATGTTTGTCTTTATCTTTGGTTTTCAGTAATTTGACTATGATTTCCCTAGATGTGATTTTTCTTTTTATCTCTCCTGCTTTGAGTTTTCTGCATTGTTGAATCTGTACATTTATATATATGCCAAAGTTTGGAAAATTTCAGCTGTATTAGTCTGGGTTCTCCAAAGAAACAGAACCAATAGGGTATATATACAGATCTATATAAAGACGAGATTTATTATAGAAATTGGCTCACATGATTATGGAGGCTGAGAAGTCCCACAATATGCCTCCTATAAGCTGGGGAACCAGAAAAGCTGCTTGTATAACTCAGTACAAGTCTGAACCCCTAGAAATCAGCAGGCTGTTGGTGTAAGTCACAGTCCAAGTCTGAAGGCCTGAGAACCAGAAGTGTTGATGTCTGCAGTCAGTAGAAGATGGATTTCTCAGCTCAAGCAAGAAGAGCAAATTCACCCTTTCTTCACCTTCTTGTTTTATTCAAATCTTCAACAGTTGGTGAGGGTGATCTTCTTTCCTTGGTCAACCAATTCAAATGCTGGTCTCTTCTGGCAATACCCCCACAGACACATCCAGAAATAATATTTTAATAGTTATGTGAGCATCCCTTAGATGAGTCAAGTTAACATATGACACTGACTATCACATCAGCATTACATCTCTTATTAATTTGTCTGCCCTGTTCTTTCTTTCCCTTCCTTTTAGATATTTAGAAGGAAACCTTTTGTTATTCTCCCTTAGTTCCTTTGAGTCTCCTTTCATCATTTTCAATATATATTTTCCCTTTCTACTCTCAGTTTGGATAATATCTAGACTCTTTTCTCTGTCATCTCCATGCTGCTGTTAAGCCCATTTAGTTAATTTTTATTTCACATGTTATATTTTTCAGTTTGATTATTTGTTCTTTTTGGAAGCTGCTTTCTTTGTTGAGATTTTACATCTTTTTATTCACCACAAGCATATTTTCCTTTACTTTATTGAGCATAGATATAATAGTCTCCTAATTCCAGAAGTTGGGTAACCTTCGGGTCATGTTCAATTGGTTCTCTTTTCTTTTGCAACTGAGTTATATTTTCTTGGTTCTTAGAACATCAAGTAATGTTTGATTTTATCCTGGTCATTGTGAATATTATGTTGTGGAGCCTCTAGATTTAGTTACAGCTCTGAAGAGTGTTGATGTTTTTGTTTTAGTAATCAGTAAACTGGTTGTCTCAGTCAAGGTTCTCCAGAGAAACAGAACAAACACATATTATTATGGTCAAAGAAATTTATTTCCAGGAATTGTGTCATATAGTTATGGGGCTGTTAAGAAGCCAAACTGAGTAAGACAGATAGCACATGATATCACATATTTGTGGAATATAATGAACAAAATGAATTGACCACCAAAATAAGACCTGAAGCAGGGAGACATGGAACAGACTGACATACCTCGATGTGGGGGTGGGGGAATGAGGAGATATAAACTTATATGCATAGCCCATGGACATGGGCAATATGGTAGTGAAGACCTAGAGGTGTGGGTAGGGGCTGGGAGGAGAAGGGGGGAGGGGAGGAAATGGAAGATATCTGTAATACTATCAACAATAAAAATATATTTTAAAATGAAAATAAAATAAAATCTGTAGGACAGGCTGGAGGCTGGAAACTCAGTCAGGATTTGATGTGCAGTCTTGAGGCAAAATTATGTCTTCTCCAGGAAACCTCAGTTTTGCCCATTAAGGCCTTCAGCTAATTGAAGACCAACCACATTATCAAGTGTAACCTTCTCCACTTAAAGTCACCCTATTGTAGATGTTAATCATATCTACGAAATACCTTCACAGCAACACAAATATTAATATTTGATGAAGTAACTGCATGCTAAGTTAGCCAAGTTGACACATGAGACTAACCATCACACTTGGTTAGACTCACAGTGCAAACTTTCACAGTCCAGTGGACATGTGCTCTTTAAGCCTTAAGTACAAGCTGCTTTTTGTTTGCCCCATACATGCTGGAGTAAGGCAGGGACTTGGACAGAATTTATAAACAGAATTTGGCTGTCTCTTTTCCGAGATTCCTTTCTCACTTTTCAGTGGCTGTGGTTACCCTGAGTTCTGTTATTTTGTTCTCCAGGCTGGAAAGACTGTGGGGTTTTGTGTCATAGATTTACCCACTCTGCAAAATATCAATTTGGCCCATCTTTGGGTTAAAAGCTATAAAAATGGAAAAGAAAAAAAAAACACCCCCCACGCTACTCTCTTCTTCCCAATATTTCTCTTAAGACTTTGTCTACTACTTTGTTGTTTTCTAATGCCTACAGGTCATTGTTTTCATTTTGGGTTTCATATTTAGTCCACAGTTTATAGTTGTTATTAGTGGAATCCCATAGGAGATGTGCTAAAAGCAGAAGTCACATACATTGTGAATATTTAATTGAGACAGTGAAAGAAAAAGCTTGGCACATTTGGGGTACATGGTGAATAATCAATAAATGATAGCTATGATGATGATGATGATGATGATTGTGATGATGATGATTGTGATGATGATGGTGGTGATGATGATGATGAGTATCTAGCAGAGCGGTGGTTCTGATTCACCCATGGCTCGGAGGCAAACTCTAGATGGCTCTGAGGATTCAGGGGGCAGCAAGTCTCCGGACTTCTAAGGAAACAATTTCTTCAGAGCAAGTCAGTGTCATAGCAAGGCTTGTTTTCCAAGGCTATCTCCAGCCCTTTCCAGGAACTAGTACTAACTGGGAAACTGAGGCAGCCATCCAATTAGGAAGATGACATTATTCCAGAATTTTTTCCAAAAAGTATTAAGAGAAGACTGGGGCTTGGCAAGCACTCAAGCCTAAACTACAGGCTTGCTACTATAATATAAGCTTCATGGTGACAAGAATGCATGTCTGTTTTATTAGTGCCTACATTCCCAATATCCAGTCCCGAGCTTGGCACACAGTAGGCCCTCCATAAACACTGGTGCAGTGAATGGATGAAAATTTAGGCAGCGGGACTTGTTCACACACCTGCCTGACAGGTTTAAAAGTGCTTTTCTGAAGGAAGATGTCCTCAAAAAAGGGAGCTGAGTCTGTGGCTAAGACATCACCAGTGGCAGCAATAAAAAAGCTGAACAGGCAGATAAACCCTTCTGCACAGGGCCTCCCTCAATCAGCTCAGCCACAGGACTTATCTTCTATCTCAGCCTACCCTAGGGCTGCAAAGCATTAAGACTGAATGAATGGCCCGTGGACAACCCCAATTTGAGGTTTCATCAACATCTTGAAGCAGTTTTTGATCATTTGGGGTTTGGCACCACCAAAACCATGGGCTTTGCCAAACCCTCACTCTCTTTTATGTTTCAGCCCTAACACCCTCAAAGCAATCTTGAGCCTGTTGATTCTACTTCTTCATTTTCACGTATATCATCAAAACATTCGCTTTAAACATATCACTGGCAATCAAAGGAATTGTCAGCTCTTGGTTAGGGCACTGAGTCAGCGAGATCTGGGTTATTTTCCCAAACACCGCACTGATCCCGCCGTCACTTTCACACCCTTCAATCTGTCCCAGCTACAAAATCCTTGCACTGAGCCAGCTCCATTACCTTGTTTTTAAGGATATATATATATATATATATATATATATATATATATATATATATGCTTATTGGGAAAATTTAGATTAATATAGATCAATCTAAGGAAAATATTATCAGCCAGAGAGCAAAATGAACATGAATTCTTTTTGTAGTTTTTCTCTGCCATATGTTTTATACAATTGAGGTTATGGTATAGCACAGTTTAGTATCTACTGTTTCACTTAATATAAAGGGGAATTTTGTGTTATTAAATATTAATTTATACAATTATTATGCCTCCATGTGTCCATTCCATCAAGAAAATTTTAGTGGGTATCTGCCAGGTGCCTAGTAGTGAAGGCAAAGCCCCTGGCCTCATGGGTCGTGGAAGAGACACACCATAAGGAACCACTTTACGCGTTTTAAGTGCAGTGAGGGAAACTAAGGCAGGGTAAGAGGCATGTGTGCTGTTTAGGGAAAGTCTGTCTGAGGGGGTGACAATTAAGCTATTTGGAGGCTGTATCATACTCTGTGAAATGGATGAACAATAATTCACACATATGATAGTAAATATTTACCTCGTTGAAAATATTTCATTATTAAAATATCACTGCTGAACACTTTGAGGTCAGCAAGCATTTTGAGCTGAGTGGTGCTTATGAAAACAAAGCCTGCCAGAATGAATTGCATTGAACAGAGGAGAAAGGGGAGAAGGAAAAGAAGAGAGAATGTCAGAGAAAACGGGGGAAATATAAGAAAGAGGGGAGGAGATGATGATGATAACGATGATGATGTGTGTGTGTGTGCACCCTGATGTTGTAATGTGATGGTACCTAAGTCCATAGGTAACACCCAGCAAGGGAATATAAAGGAGATGTGTGTTTTTTAAAGAGCAGAAGTATTGGCAGAAATTCATATTTTATTGGCCAAAATAGGGCTTTCTTGCTATAGCCTAACATTTATCTTTGGTAATTTTCTCTTCTCCCTACCACTGCCCTCTTGGCTGCCAATGGCTAGCCAGAACAATCATTCTCTTCTTAAATTCCTGTAGAATTGTATCTGTGCCAAGTACAGTGCTTTATAATTACAAGAGGTTTAAACAAACTATGTCCTGAATAAATAAACAACTTAAGAATGCCACTTCATTTAGTCTATCCTGAATTATAGTCACAAATGTGTGTGTTTGCTCCTGTGATAATATCAGGTCCCTGGGAAACAGTCCATCTTCTATACTTACAGTACTTGGTGCAGTACAGACAGCTCTGTGTTAAGGGAGGAAAGAAGAAAGGAGGCAGGGGTAAGACGTAGGTAAAGACATGAAAAGAAATTTTTAAAATGTCATTGCAACAGAGACCAGGAATTCCACAAGGGAAAGAAAAAATGATGGATGGATGGAGAGAGAGAGAGAGAGAGAGAGAGAGAGAGAGAGAGAGAGAGAGAGAGAAGAAAAGGGCAAGAGTGAAGGGGCAGAGGCAGACACATTCGTAATGGACAACATTAGTTTGAAGCCATCTTCAGGGCAGCCCCGAGGCCAACCATGAGGCCAGCTATGAGGCTTGACAAGTCTGAATTGGATTCAGAAAAGAAGCAAAGTCCTATTTGGTTCTAGTACAAAAGACAGAAGAGTTATAAAACTAACAACAAAACCAGCCACTACCACCACAATTCCCACCATTTATTGAGTACTTATTATTATGCGTATATTAGAGGCTTTACAATTTTCATCTCATTTAATTCTCACCACTGGATGGGGCATTATTACTTCTGATTTCCAAAGGAGGAAAATAAGGCACAGAGAGGTTAAGCAGCAAGCCCCAGAACCACAGAGCAAAGGTGCTGCAGAAGCCATCACTCATACACAGTACGCAGGTCAGTTTCAAGGTGAAGTCCGTGCTATAACCTCACCCATGGAATTGCTTCTCTGTGTAGGACAACTGATGCCTGTCAAGTGCTTCAAAAGTTGTCTTAAACTTTTAAAACCCCCATTGCAATCAGAAGTCTTCTCAAGTGGCCACAGCCTCCCCGGGGTCCCCATAGCTGCAGACATCAGAAAGTGTATATCTATCTGATCAGCTTCATTTGCTGCGCAGCCGGCAGCAAATGGTCAAGGCAGCAGACGGGTCGCATCTCAAGATTCATTGCTGCTCAGGGTCTGCACAGGGCTCCCTGTTTGCTGACATCCCCCCTTTTCCTCTTTTCTGTGCCCACAGTCATGATGAAGCAATGTGCCACCATGTGTAGCTGGCACACCATATCAGTGTGTGTCCACATATGCTTCAACACTTCCAGGTGAACAGATGACCTCGGAGAAGGGGATTCTAAGCATGCGATTTAAAATAGCTGATGCAGACTACACGCAAACTGGGCCAGTGTTTATCTGAGAGCCTCATCTGCTCTTTTGTATCAGTGTCTCCTCTAGCCTTCTTACTCAATTCATGGACTAGTCTATAACAGGGGCTTCACATTGAAACTGACGTGGGTTTGAATTATGGCTTTGCAGCTTCTTTGCTCTGTGATTCTAGGCTAGTTACTTAACCTCTCTGAATTGTTTTCTTTTAAAAAATAGTTTTAATTGAGACAAAATCAACATACAACATTATATTAGTTTCAGGTGTACAACATAACGATTCAATGTATGTACATGTTGCTAAATGATCACCACAAAAAATCTAGTTAACACCTGTCACTACACATAGTTACAAATTGTTTTCTTGTGATGAGAACTTTTAATATTTTCTTAGCAACTTTCAAATATGCAATACAGTATTATTAACTGTATTCATGATGCTATACATTACGTTTTCAGAACTTATTTATTTTATAACTGAAAGTTTGTAACTTTTGACTACCTCTACCACTCAATAAACCCTGGTAACCATTGTTTTCTCTTTGTCTGTAAGTTTTCCTCTGTTGATTTATTTCACTTACCATGACACCCTCAAGATCTATCTATGTTATCGCAGGATTTTCTTCTATTTATGGCTGAATAATATTCCATGGTATACATACACCACATTTTCTTTATCCATTCATCCATCAGTGGACACTTAGGTTGTTTTCATATCTTGGCTACTGTAAATAATGCTGCAAAGAACATGGGATGCATATATCTTTTTCAAGTTAGAATTGTCAGTTTCTTTGGATAAATACCCAGAAATGGAATTGCTAGATCATATGGTAGTTGCATTTGTAATTTTTTTTGAGGAACCGCCATACTGCTTTCCATAGGGTTGCACCAACAGCGCATGAGGGTTCCCCTTTTTCCACAACCTCCCCTACACTTGCTTTTTCTTGTCTGTTTTATGATAGCCATCCTAACAAGTGAGAGGCAATACCTCATTGTGGTTCTGATGGCCTTTCTCTGATGATTAGTGATGTTGAGTTTCTTTATTTTACCATTGACCACCTGTATGTCGTAAAAATGTCTGTTTGGTTCCTCTGCCATCTTACTTTTCAATCTGATTTTTTTTGCTGTTGAGTTGCATGTGTTCTTTATGTATTTTGGATATTAACCCTCCTGTGCCTTATTTTCTTTGTTTTACAATGAGGGATAATAATGTCCCATCCTGTGGTGAGAATTAAATGAGATGGAAATTGTAAAACACGTAATATGCCCATAATAGTTATTCAATAAATGGTGGAAACTGTGGTGGTGGTGATTGTTGCTGTTTTTCTTGTTACCTTTACAATTGCTATGTCTTTGAAACTAGATAGTCCTTGGCTTTTCCTTCTACATGTTATATGTTATTAGTTCCTTAACTCATAAGCTTCCATCATCAGCTTCTTCACTCTTCAAAACAACTCTGAAAGGAGTTGAGGATATATTAGTTATTGATTTGAGGGAGACAGGAGGTCTTGCTGGAAGAGGTGGCCTTAGGGCCTGGCTGTGAAGGAAGGGTTTGATTCCATGGCAGGGCAGGGTGAGCAGAAGGACTTGGGGTTTCCAGGCTGCAGTGTGCATTAGTAATATTTTGGGTAGAAGTGCCATTAGTCAAAATCTAAACTTCATGTTTTTACAGTCATTAACCAGCATTCTCCAAATGGGGCTTCACTTTGAGTTCAGTGACATTTTTATGGTTCAAACCTTCTGCCCCTTAGTCATTCTATATCACCCACCACACACACACACACACACACACACACACACACACACACACACACACACGATGAGGCCTCAATAGCAAGTGACTTCTTAATACTTGACATTCTCTGATAGCCCCAACTGAGCTCTTGTGGCTCCCTTCCCAACAAGTAGAAGTGTTGAATAAAAATTCATATATTTCTAAGTTCAATCAATCAAACCCTAAGCAAATCAACCCAAATTTGCTCTGGCTAGTACTTTGATTTCTGCTTATGAAAGCATAATTCATTTGCAAGTCTGTGTTCAGGGCAATGCGTGGCAACTCAAAATTACAGGCATGCTAAGGGAGTACCTCTCCTCAAATATTTGTTATAAATTAAATGAACCATGTTTATTATCTGGAGGGTTTTATCTTTCTTTTATACTAGAAAACATGGAACTATTTTTGCCATACATCGTGGCATAGCAATAGCAGGTATATGTGCATCCACTGGGTTTGTAAACCTGATTTGAATAGCTTTATACCCAAAAGAAGATGCTAGAGGAAAATAAAATAAGCCTTATTGAGAACATGAGATTATACATGAACAAAAAAATTTATAATTTGCTGAAGGATGGTTGGAAGTAATACTGATTAATATAATAATTTCATTTTTAATCTAATTTTACACATGGCATAAAATTGAAAAATCTAACGAGTGTAGAATAAAAGGAAACATAACGTTCTCTTCTCCCATTCTCTAAGCGCTGCTGCCAGAGAGCCCTTTTTAATAGTTTCATTTTGGGGTGAGGTGGGGTTTTTTAATTACCACCATAATGTTAAATAATATTTTATGATTTTACTTCTTGATTCATCTACTGCAGACTGTATCGTGGGCCCCTTTCTTTAAAGGGGAATTTGGTCTTCTTACATTACATCCCTCCTACCTTCCTACTCTCCTGGGGGTTTTATTATTTTTACTGTATTTTCTTGCTCTGTTTTTCTACTGGTTACCTTTATAGCTAGAAATATTAAACTTAAACCTCTGTTTCTTTAACTCTCATAGAGATTATCCACTGGTTTGTCACTCAGTGAGTAGAGGAAGCCACTCCTCTATCCTTTCCTCTGACTTCAAACAGCTATGTCATTAATGTTATGTTGTCAAGGTTGTAGGGTTGCCAGATGTAATTCAGGACTCCAGTTAATCTTGAAGCTCAGAAAAACAATGGAAGACTTTTAGTGTAACTCTGTTCCAAATATTACATGGGACGTACTTATACTAAAGAAATGTTTATTGCTTATCCTAAGTTCTAATTTAACTGAATACCCTAAATTTTTATTTGCTAAACCTGGAAATCCTATGAAGTTTATAACATTTCTAGTCTCTTCTTAAAACAGACCACAGTGATGTCATAGTTTATCTTTAGATTGGTTTAAAAACTGAAAGCCATTACCTTTTTGTTTTTTTGTCCTATTTCTTTTTATTTTATTTTATTTTATTTTATTGTTTAAAGTATTACAAACAGTATTACATGTCTCCTTTTTTCCCCCATTGACTTCCCCCCAGCCTTCCCTACCTCCTGGCACATGCCCAAACCCCCCAAGCCCAAGTATCTTGTGTCCATTGGTTATGCTTATATGCATGCATATACTAGTAAGTCCTTTGGTAAAAAAACTGAAAGCCATTACCTTTTGCAATGTTGCTTTCCACTGTGTGATGATAAGCTCAGCTCATGTCATAGAATCCCAGGAATGTTAAGGCAGAATGTATCTTGCATATGATTGAGTTCATTTATTTCATTTTAGTGAAGAAGAAATAGCTCAGATCCAAAGAGGATAAAAACTTACACAAGCCCAAAACAGAAGTGGGAGGGAGAAATTTTATTCTCCTTTTTCTCTTTCCCACCAATTTCTTTCTCACCCAAAAGTTTTGATTTTTCTGCCCACATTGGTAGTCTAAAGATACTAAATTAGAATCCAGAAAGGAAGGTGATCTTAACAACCTGCAGGCACCCCTCATCCCGCAATGATAGATCTGCCGACACAATAGGATGTACTAAGGCAGAAGGCTAACTTAACACCGGACAGACTGAAGGTCAAATCCCAGTTCCACACACACTGCCCTGAACTTGGGCAAATCCCTAAACTCTATGAACCTCATGCCTGGTCAGGTCTGCTTTGCACTTGTACTAAGATGAACTTAGACAACATGTGGCATGCTGAGCCCGGTGCATGATGGAGCATGGCAGGTGCTGTGTAAACAGGCACTGGGTGTTTACTGAGAGGACGAGTCCATCAGGCCTCCATGTTTGGTGCGTGCGTAGGAATGAGAGCGATGTTAGCACCATGGCAAATCCACAGACTGCTTTTTCAGGGTCCCTTTTACTAGGCCCTCCCCTTACTGCACACTTCATTGTGTCTGAGGAATGTATGCATTTATTCCATAAAGTCTGTGCACTGCAAATCTCACCAGGTGCTGGAGTATTTAACCCATGTTAGTTTTGTCTTTTAAGTTGGTGTTGAAGAAACTCACTCATCCTTGGCCTTTTTTTTCTCTAAATATAATGCTGGGTCATCTGAATGCAAGAGTGAGTAGCCAAGCTGTCTGTATGAAACCAGAGGGAGGGCTGTTTCAGCAATCACCTGACTTGTGTCTTTGCTTCCTGCCCCTGCGCTCTGGGTCCACTCTCCCACAACCCCACACTGCTCCAGAGAGATGTGTCTACAGTGCCCATCCTGCCAGTCTGCCCCTCTGCATGCATCAGCCACAGCCTAACCCGTCCTACTGGAGAGAGTACAGGTCCATGGCCCGGCTTTCCAATGGCCCCAAAGTGCCCTCGGCCTCCCCTGTGCTTTGCTCACGTCATCATCCACCTCTGAGGGCATCACCTTCACCTTGGCTGTGCCCAGAATACCCTCACATTCCTTCTCCACACTGAATACTTAATGTCCTGTTTAAATGTCACATTTTCTGGGGCAGTGCCCCCAGCCCCATCTGTACCCCAGGCGAGGTTAGTAAATCCCTTTTCTAGAGCTTCCTGCTAATGCCCTCAGATACTCAGTGGTGCCTTGGAGATATCATTCATCAAATGTATTTCAGGACCATTAAAAATCACCCGGGGCTAAAACTTGGCATCCAGGCCTTCTTCTAGGATGAAGTATCATCAGCTTATTGCAGTTGTGGGTGCTCGCTCCTGTTCCATCCTCTACACACAGCAACACCCACCACCAGCCTCTGCTGCCACCCTCCCTGTCACAGTCCAGAGTGAACCAGATACCCCACTCTGCAGATCCACTGCCAGTCTGGTTTCCATCTGCCAGGTACACATGTACCTTAGTTACCAGGTACAACACATACCTCTTTCTTTTTTAAAAATACATTTTTATTGATTTTAGAGAGAGGAAGGGAAATAGAAACATGGATGAGAGAGAAACATTGACTGGCTGCCTCCTGCATGCCTCCTACTGGGCATCGAGCCCACAACCTGGACATGTGCCCTGACCAGGAACTGTGACCTCCTGGTTCATAGGTTCATACTCAACCACTGAGCCACAATGACTGGGCAACATGCACCTGTTTTATTGCACTTACCACTTTAACATTTTATCTTCTTTACACCCTTGCTTTGTCTGGAATGTCCCCAGGATCAAGGACTAAATATAAATGCATTATTTTATCCAATAAATGTCTATCCCAGTACTAGGTTCACCATTGGTTTTCAAATGTGCAGTTGAGTGATGAATGAATGAATTAATATGTAAAGGATCTGACCGAATAACCGATATATTATAGTGGGACACCACAGGAGGCAGCCCGCAGTTAAATGTCCCCTCCAAAGGAACAAGAACAATGTTTCATGTCATAATAAGTAGAGCATGTCAGAACTGCAAAGTAATCTGTCTTTTCTTCTAAAAACATTTTTAATAAAGGATTTTCAAAGCTGTCTATCAGAAAGGTGACCCTCCCGATAAGTAATGAGAGAGCAGTGACATGGTTGTCAAGGCATCAGCCCTGGGGTACCAGGCTAACGAAGGACTGACGGCCCCTGTGAAGTCCCGGTGACCAGCACAGGGTGGTGCCTGACAGGCAGCGTCACTCAGTGAACAAAGCAACCATGGACCGTGGATCGTGGGGCCTGGTGAAGCCAGGGACCCAAGCACAGGCTGATGCTGGGGAACCAGACACATCACAAGGCCTGGCTTGGCCTTGGAGGGTCTCTTGGCTTACACAAGTTGGGCGGGGGGGAGTTGAGGACTGATTGTGACCCAGTCATTAAGGGGAAGCAGGGATGGGATAGAGCTCTGATTTTGGAGTCCCTGTTGTGTGCATCATTTCATGCCATCCTTACAATAATTGCTTTCCATAGATAGGCGTCATTTGTTCTATTTCACACATGAACAGATATCCCAAATTATTCAATGCTGAGCTTCCGTGTTACCTAACTGTGCTCTGTGCATGTGGATGGGACACAGGAACTGAAATCAGCCTGGACGCCGGCATGCTGTTTGTTCAGTTTGTTCCCCTGTGAAATGAGGATTGTATGAATAATACTTAGCAACAGGTGCTCTTGAAAATCAAGTGAGATTGTATATAGGAAAGTTCTTTGTAAATGAGTGGATGCTATTATTATCAGCCCCAAAGTTCAGCATCTACATTTTTAAACCTGTACAATTGAAAGCAATTAGACATGCACAGGAAAATTAGCCTGATGCTTAGTGACTATTATTTATCAAGCCCAAGTTTTTCAGGCTTGGCACTATTGACATTTTGAGGCAGACGATTCCTTATCATAGAGGCTACTGTGGATCATGAGATGTTTAGCAACATCCCTGACATCCCCCATGAGATGCCAGTAGCATCTACTACTCCTATTCTACAGTTGAGATAATATTTCAGCTATTGCCAAATGTCTCCAGGGGGCCCCAATTGCCCCCAGTTGAAGATCACCCATCTGAGTATTCTTTATGTGTTAGACTGTGTTAATAATTTTTGTATCTATTTAAACTTCACAACACTTCTAAGAGTTGGTATTAAGTAAGCAGCACTATCCTCATTTCATGAATGAAATGGAATTTCCGAGGGTGTAATTAATGTATCCAAGTTTGTGCAGAAGATGGGGAGCCCAGAGCTGGTCTAGGTCTCTCAGACTCTAAAGCCCAGACCCTTCATTCTGCCCTATTCTAAAGGACAAAACCCAACTTCGATGGTTTGGGGTTAGCTGACAGATGAAAGAGTGGCCAACTGTTAAAACTGGCCAGTCCCCTCCAGGGCAAATACATTTCTCTACTAGCTAACAATAGGACTTATTCTTATTCTGACTCCTTATTCCTTCTATGGGCAGACTCTAGCTCATTGTGATGATGATATTTAAAGCACTGACCTTTGAAGATACTATGAGCCAGCGAGCTGGTTCAAGCCCTCCTTTGTTACGAAGCCCGTGTTTTTGCCTACCACGGGTGGCTCTCGACTATATAATGTCTGGCTTTGTAGCAGCTTTTCTATGCATCATTGCATTCAGTCAATGAAATGAACATGGTGACATGGAGATGCTGCCCGCAGAGAGCAGTATGTCCCATTCCTCGTCTGTGACGGCAATAACAGCAGTGATAATTATAATAGCTAAGTGACAGCAAGGAAAGTATAAGTAGGCCTTATTTCCTTAATAAAACTGAGCCAAGGACAACAAATTTTAAACCTGTCCAGAAAGTAAACTCTGGACTCAGCTGGACACATTTTAGACTGCAACATGCCAACTTGTGTTCAGTTGTGCAAGAAAAAAAGCCAAATTAAAGATCACGTACAGCCTTGGTCAGTGTGGCTCAGTTGGTTGGCGCAGCATCCTGTGCACCAAAGAGTCGCAGGTTTGATTCCCAGTCAGGGCACATAACCGAGTTGTGGGTTCAATCAATGTTTTTCTTTCTCTCCTTCTCCCTTCCCATCTCTCTAAAATAAATTAAAACAAAACACAAAAACATACCCTCGGATGAGGATTTTAAAAATCACGCACAAAATGAAAGGGCTATGTATTACTGTTCTGTCTAAAAAGTAAGAAAAATTAGTGAATGTTCAATGCCATTTAGCTTTTAAGAGAATGTCCTTATTCTATGAATTTTTTGATTGACATTCTCAAGTTTCAGCTTTCACACCCATTTTCAAGGACACACAAGAGAAAGTAGGGTATGCCATTCTCTCAAACAGCCTTTTGTCACATCTGATTTCAAAGTCTGAAATTTCAAATTTTATGCTCCCTGCTTCCCCCTCTCCCTCCTCATCTGATCTAAAAAGCCATCAGTCAGAAGAGGACCTGGGCAAAGACTCTTAGGTCAGCATGGAAAAGGAATGGATTATGAAATGGCATCTGTTTAGTAGCACACTCAGAATCTGCCTGCAGGCTATGTGCAGCTATTGCATTTGGCAATAGGAGGAAAACTCAGTGATGCTGGTATTGAGAATGGACAAAAATAGTCTGTGTCCTGTAGAGATGAAAGGAGAGAATGGAGAGTGAGCTGAAGGGGTCATGCTGTGGACTCTCCATGAGAGAAACACACAATTTATAAGCCCAGATGTGAACAGTATAACTCCATGCTTTGGGGGGTCCTCTTGTTTTGGGGAAAAAAAAGAACATTCAAGCAGGGTGGACTCCCGGTGCCAAGGCCTCTCTCAGTCAATGCCTCTCTGTTCGTCAGCCATGGCCTACTTCTCTTTGTTGGTCAGACTGAAATTTAATTGGCTGCCCCTACATTCTTCCCACACCACCTCCTTTTGGAAGCTTACAAAGAGGTTAAATGCATTCACCAACAAAGTGATTGCTTTTACTGGAAAGCAAAGCCCCTGGCCTGTGGAGATGTTCTCAGGCTGGGCCCTGCCTTCTCTGCCCCCGATTCCCTTCTCGTGGCCCATGCTTGTCCTCTTACTTTGGAGATGCCACAAGGGCTTAGCAGTCTCTGTGTGGGAGCAAATATTGGTTCAAGGGATTAGACCCACACACACAAAAAGCGAAGAATCTCCTTGTTCTCCTTCAAGTAGGGCATAGTCTAAATGAATCTGCCAACAGAACACGGTAAATCTTGTACCCAATCAAGAGAGACAATGATCTGAGTCTTTGTCATGCCAGAGAGGAAGTGGCTTTTCATCCGTGGGCCCATCCTCTTTTAAGTGAGCCTGAGTAAGTGGTGACAAGAAGTTTCAGAGAGGCGGGCAGAGTGCCCACTGTTCTGCTGGCTGATGCTAAGAGAGTCACTTCCAGCACAATGCAGCAGGAATACACAGCAGGAAAATGTCCCTTCCATTCCATGCAACTGACAAAGGGTTGCACGGTGCCAGACCTGGTGCTGGGTACTGAGAACCCAATAACAATGGTACCCTCTTCCTGCCCCAGAGGAGCCCATATTCTATTCTAAGATCCAGGGACAGGATGCAAAGGAAGGAGAAAGAACCAGAGAAAATGCATTCATTTATTCAACAGCTATGAAATGAGTACCTCCTTGAACCAGGCACTAATGTGGACCCTAGGAATAGAGGAGTGAACAATACAGTTACTGCTAGAATGTATTCTGTGCCTGGCTCTAATCTAAGGTATAAATTGTCCCTATAACATGACTATGAGTTCATTATTAGCTCCATTTTACTTATGAGGAAAGTTGGGGAAGAAAGTTAAGTAACTTATTCTCCAGTAAGTGCAAGAGTTGGAATTTGCAGATGGACAACCTGGTCCAAAGATTTTAAAGATGGGAATGGAGTAGAGATTTGGGATATTAGATAGGGGCCACACTCAAGAGATTATATTTGCATTGACATATGAACCAGGAAGTCACAGTTTGATTCCTGGTCAGGACATGGGCCTGGGTTGTGGGCTCAATCCCCAGTGTAGGGCAGGCAGGATGCAGTTGATCAATGATTCCCTCTTGTTGTTGATTTTCTTCTCTCTCTCTCTCTCTCTCTCTCTCTCTCTCTCTCTCTCTCTCTCTCTCTCTCCCTCCCTCCCTCCCTCCCTCCCTCCCTCCCTCCTTCTCTCTATCTCTATCTCCCTCCCTTCATCTCTGAAATCAATATATATATTTTTTTTTAAAGAAAGAGGTGATATTTGAGCCAAGAACTAGGCAGCTGCTGACCATGAAATAGACTCTGTGCTCTGCACTTTAAATGCTCGCTTCCTTTTGCCACAAGAGCCCTAACAGGCAGCTGATAGCACCCTTATTTCCACAGAGGAAATGGAAGCTCACATTTTGCTAAATCATGCCCGTGAGCATGACTTTTATGTGGCAGAGGTAGAATTTATGCACAGGTATATCCAACTCTAAAGTCTATGCTTTATCCACCAGCCACACCATGCCACAAAATGGGAAATGTTGCCGTAATTATATCTAGAAGATTGGGAAGCTCCTAGGTGTGAATATGTCTTACCTGGGACAGGCTTAATGGAGAAAAAGTTAGCCTATCAGAGACCTACAGGATGAGTTGCCCTGTTTTTATTTTTTGTTGTTGTTTGTTTTTTGTGGTTTTTTTGTTTTTGTTTTGTTTTGTTTAATATGCTTTATTGATTTTTTACAGAGAGGAAGGGAGAGGGAATATGCTTTATTGATATTTTACAGAGAGGAAGGGAGAGGGACAGAGAGTTAGAAACATCAACGAGAGTGAAACATCAATCAGCTGCCTTCTGCACATCCCGTACTGGGGATGTGCCCACAACCAAGGTACATCATGCCCTTAACCGGAATCGAACCTGGGACCCTTCAGGCCGATGCTCTATCCAATGAGCCAAACCAGCCAGGGCTGTGGGTTTTTTGTGTGTTTTTTTTTGTTGTTGTTGTTGTTTTTTAAGAGGCAGGCTGGGTTGCAGGAATTCTAAGAAGGAGAAACAGCACAAGCAAAGGCACAGAGGTTAGAAACATTTGGGGTATATCCAGAAAAAAGTACTCAAGTGCGGTTAGAGCTATGAGCAAGGAGTGGAATATTAAGAGAAAAATTTAGGCCCAGCCGGTGTGCCTCAGTGGTTGACCCATGAACCAGGAGGCCATGGTTTGATTCCCAATCAGGGCACAAGCCCGGGTTGTGGGCTTGATGCCCAGTGGGAGGCATGCACAAGGCAGCCGATGATCATTCTCTCTCATCATTGATGTTTCTCTCTCTCCCTCTCCCTTCCTCTCTCTGAAATCAATAAAAATGCATTTTTTAAAAAGAGAGAGAAAAAATTGGGGCAAATGTTGAAGAGCTTTGCCGTATTAATTTGAGAGGCAGCCAGAATAAACTACACTGAACATTATACTACAATCTCACTATATCCTGAGACTCATGGAATGTATTTCAAGCACCTCCTACATGTGAGTTTCTTAAGTAGGAGCTCTGGTTAAAATAATTGCCTTCTGCTTTTAATTGCCATAGCAAAATCTCTGTTATGTGTGCTCATCTACTTTCTGGACCTCCTGAGCGTGCTTCTCGATGCCTGGCTCCGTCACTGTTTTCTGGTGGAGGATCCCGCCCTGGCATCATCCGCTTGAGCATCAGTTTTCATTTCAGAGTCTGTGGGTCTAGGAGGAGAGAAGATTGGGTTGAAAATTCTGTATTGACCTCAGAGCAGACTCTGGAAGTTGCTTTTCTTTTTAAAAAAAGAAATCTGGTATTGACACATTTTATTCTGCTTTGCCTTTTTCTCAGGAAAAGAACAGAATGAAGCAGGTACAGAGAACATACCCTGTAAACAGCAGACTCTCTAGTTAGGTAGCTTCCAACCAACTGGAAGTGGCTGGTTCCCAAAAGGCTTGTCCCTGCTCTCAGCCTCAGTTTCCCTCTATGTAAAGGGGGCCATAACAAAGGCTTTGCCCTACAAATAAGTAAGGTACTATACACAATGTACTTGTCATATACAATATATGAGCAAGCACTCCACACATGTTGGATTGAATTATAATTCTCCCTAATAATTATATTAAGTATTATTTTTAAAGTGTAAAAAACAAAAGTTAGAAGGAAAATTCTAATAAAGATTCCCCTTATCAGAGGCAAATGACCCAAACCACATTCCAAGCACATATCTAAGCACATATGTACAATGATCACATTTCATTCTCAAACCCCACTGAGAAGTATGAATTATTAGCCCATCTCAAAGATGAAAACCCTGGAGCTTTTAGTGGAAGATACACTAAAGATAGGCTTTGATTGACACTGAGTTGGCACACAAGATATTCACTTGTGTCTCTGACAAAATATTTTTGAGTGCTTATTATTTCTCATGAGCTGTGTGAGGCTACATGGGGTGTACAATGTGTACAATTAACAAGAATGACACAGAGTCTATTCTCAAGGTCTAAACTCAGAGCCTAGTGGGGGTCGGAGGGGGGAACATACTGTGATATGCTTTACAAAGACATAATAACAGGCAGGTCTGGTTTAGAATGGGAAGTAAAGTTAGGGGGACAGGGAATCCAAGCAAATGAAATAGAATCCTTTTCCATGGAGTAGGAAAGAATTTCATATTATTTTAGAAATGTTAGAGGTTCCACTAGGACTCAGTGGTCGGCAAACTCATTAGTCAACAGAGCCAAATATCAACAGTACAATGATTGAAATTTCTTTTGAGAGCCAAATTTTTTAAACTTAAACTTCTTCTAATGCCACTTCTTCAAAATAGACTCGCCCAGGCCATGGTATTTTGTGGAAGAGCCACACTCAAGGGGCCAAAGAGCCGCATGTGGCTTGCGAGCCGCGGTTTGCCAACCACAGCACTAGGTGAAGCTAAATGCATGAAAGATGAAGTGATACAACCTGCAGAGAAAAGGAGGAGAGTGACCCGATCACACTAGCCTTGCTAAAGACTTTGTATTCTGAGGTCATGAAATTACTTGTGGAATGTCTTTACTGCTTTGGGGATGCTGCTGGATGTGTGGCTTTAGTTTGGATTGTGCTAATGGTATCATCTTATATAATAAAAGGCTAATATGCAAATTGTCCCCTTGACTAGGAGTTCAACCAGGGGGTGGGGCCAGCACGCCAACCACCTGCAGCCCCACACCCCAGCTGGTCCCCAATCACCCCCCCACATCCGGGGCAGGGCCGGCCGGACCACACCTGTGCATGAATTCGTGCACCTGGTCTCTAGTTGGTGTATAAAAATGCCACCTCAGTAAGGATGACATCCTTCTCTCACTCAAAGAAAATTAGATTTACAGTATTTAGGAAAGCCAAGATCTTTTTTTTTAAATCACATAACCAGAGATTTTGAGATAAATGAGTGTAAGAATGGTCAAGACTGCTCTTGCTGGTTTGGCTCAATGGATAGAGCATCAGCCTGCAGACTGAAGGGTCCCAAGTTCGTTTCTTGCCAAGGACACATACCTGGGTTGTTGGGTTGTGGGCTCCATCCCTAGTAAGGGGCATGCAGGAGGCAGCCAATCAGTGATTCTCTCTCTCCCTCTCCCTTCCTCTCTGAAATGAATATATATATATATATATATATATATATAATTTTATTTTTTTAAAGAATGGAGACTTCTGTGCACTGGTAATGGAGTACAACGCCTTTGGAAAACAATTTATCATTTATATAATCCATTCCACTCCTGGTATGTACCCTAGAAAGAGTTCTTACACATGTGGACCAGGAAACAAATATAAAAAATTGCATGATTTTTTGAATAGCAACAACAAAACCTTGAAACCCAAATGTCCTACAGAAAAATAAAGCACCATATATTTACACATTTAAATATTATACAGCAATTAAAGTTTGAAATACAGTTATGTATAACTTGCTGAATTATAAATATAAAATAAGTAACTGAACAAAAATAATCTCAAGAAAAACTTATATTAAAAATACACCATTACAAGATTCAAAATAAACACAATTAAAATTAAATACTTATTTAAGTGGTTTTAAAAACATTTTTTTTAAATCAAGAGGATTATAAACAAAAAACTTAACATAGTTACCACATGGGGGAATTTGGAAGGACTTGTTGATAGGTTTAATCATACTAGTGGTATTTGAATCTATAAGTTAGATGGTGATCTCATGGTTGTACATCTTATTATCATGCTTTATAACTTTACATATACCTTAGTTACAGCCCTTTATATTTGCCTAATATTATATAATAAAAATTTTAATAGGAAGCAAGTTATCAAACAGCATGAATAATATGAACTAGTTGTACATTTATGTGGGAATATAAAATACTGCATGTACAATAATGGTGGTTTATATATCCTTCTTTTGATCTTTTCTGTATTTTCTAACTTCTATAATGAATACAGGTTATTTTAGTAAGTAGAAAAATATAGGAAAAAGTGTTACTGAAAAATTTTTTAAAGCATCACTTTCTAGTTCAGTAGTTCTAAGAGTTGATAATTCCCATTAAATTGCCACTGAGTTCCTTTAACTGGGTGTTGGCAAAAATCCCTGAAAGTTAAAAAATTATTTTTTCCTCTCTTTAGTGGCTCCCAAAACATGGTATTAAGTAGCTTAAATTTTCACCAAAATCTTCCTTATCCATTAGAGGAAGGAAGTTTCTAAAATATTTTTGAGTGATGATAACAGGTTAGGATATAGATAAAAGGGAGAACAAATATTATTTTGTCTGCTTCAAAAAAACTTTCATTACTTCTACCCCTTTAAACACTTTCATGCTCTTCTTATAATATGAGACCTTGTGTTTATATTATGGATACTGTCTGTGTGGAGAAAAAAATAAAAAAAGTGTTCACTGGCTTTTGCTGGATATTTCCTCTATCAGTGTTCATAGCTATGCTTAGCAAAGCCCTTCCGGTCTTCAGGTGAGAGATACCACCTCCTCCTGCTCTCTGCATCATCACATCTGTGGACTTCAGAGTCAAAACTGAGTCTCGAGGCTCAGGAATTTTCAATTTTCCCCAAGAACAAGAGCTTTGTCCAAATGCCAGAGCATTTTGTGGACCCGACCACATCAGATAACTTTACTTTCTGATTTTAAAAAAATGCAAAACAGATTCAACACTTTTAAGAACGACTTAAGAGTCTTGAATTTTATAAATTATAACATTTCCATATATGTGAAAACATAATTCAGATATGAGACAGAGATACTAAATTTTAGGCAGCCAACAATATTTTATACCCTTGTGGATGGATTACCAGACACCTGGCAATGACACCCTTGGTATTCACTCTTTTTGTCCAAACCATTCATTCTGATTACCTGAGCCTTAAGACAAGGAAGTGACATGTGAAAGGCAGCTCCACTGGTGAATGTTGTGGCTGGGATTGAAATTCAGGCATTTTTATTTCAAATTCTGTTTATGGTCCAGATATCGCAACACCTGTGTAAGCCCTTTCTTCTGGGGCTTCCCTTTCTGCCTCTGCAGAGACTTTGGATGACTTCCTGAGTGGCTTTCAAAAATAATTCTGCATGATTCCACTTATATAAGGTACCAAATAGTCAAACTTATAGAAGTAGAGAATAAAAGGATTGTGACCAGGAGTGAAGTGTGGGGGAAACGGAAGTTGTTGTTCAATGAGTATAAAGCTTCAGTTATGCTAGATGAGTAAATTCTAGAGATCTGCTCTACAACATAGTGCCTATGCTAAATACAGTCTTTGCCCTTCAAAATTTGTGGAGTTTAAGAGGTAAATCTGATGTTACCTATCCTTACCACAGGAAAAATAAATAAAAAGAGACATAAGCATAAGGAAACTGAGTGGTTTGGGGTATGTCCTTGATTGTGCTAGTGGTATCACGGGTGTCTGCATATGTCCAAACTCATCAAATTGTACATATTCAATATGTGCAGGTCTTTGCAGATCAATTATACCTCAATAAAGCTGGGAAGCATGGACTGTCTCCAGGTGACTATAGGAAACAAAATGGTAATTATGAAAAAGATTGCCATCTCTACTTCTTCCTTCAACAAACATTTATTGCACACCTTGGTGACTAAAACTATCTTGGGGAGCTAGCAATCTAGAAGGGGAGAAGAGAAATAAGCAAATAGAGTAGGGTGGAGGGGGTCGATGGCGGGAAATGGGGACATCTGTAATACTTTCAACAATGAATACATATTTTTAAAGTGATATGGGGCAATTAAGATCTGATTCAAATTCAATTGAGAGCCCAGCAGACAGAAAGAAGAATTCTTCCCTAAAGTGATCATGGCCAGCTGACAAAGTGAGAGCTGAAAACGGCCAAGTTTCCCTGAGGCTTGTTTCCTGCACAAGATACCATTTCCTTACTTATTCCTCGTGAACTTGGTTTCCAGAGTCTTACTTGTCCTCCTATGAAGATGTCCAGTTCATCTGCACCTGTGAGAGGAAATTAATCTCTTCTGTTTTGGCCCAATATCAGAAAGAAAAATAGGCATCTCTCTGATTCTAGACACTCCCTTTTATCAGGGTAGAAGTGATCATTACAATTTAAAAGATAAATCAAAGTTCATAGCCAAAAGGCCAGTGCAGGCAGAACGAATGTTTTTTGTTGCTGCTGACATTTCTGATCCACCTCGGGCCCAGCTCTCCATCCAAGGTGAATTCCAGTCATCCCCTACTCACTGATGAGTCAGTGTCCCTGCAGGAAACAAAAGGCATATTCAAATGGGATGATTGAGGAGAGTTGACAAAAGGAAGTGATTATGACAGTGTGGGCAGAGTGAAGACATCCAAAGAGGAATGGAAAAGCATCCCAGAGTGAGTCTGAAGCAGCAGTTGAAGCAGCAGTTCTGGAAGCTGGAAGCCAGTTGAGGTCCCTGCAACTTGTTTAGAGGACCACAAGGTCAAAACTAGTTTTACAGTAATACCAAGACATTTTTTGCCTCCTTACTCTCATTCACTCATGAATGCACAATAGAATTTCCCAGAGGCTACATGACTTGTAATGGATCCATTGTTCTGATGGCTAATGGAATGTACAGGGTTGGGCAAAGGTAGGACTACAGTTGTTTGTTATGGAAAATAATACAATAATTAATAAATAATCATAAAAGCATAAACTCTGTGTTTTGTGTACTCACGGCTATAAACCTACTTTTGCCCCGCCCTGTTTGTTTGTGTATTCTTGTGTTTGAGTCTTTGTCCCTCTCAATTTCTAATGTGGTCAACTTTGAGAGATAAACACAAGCTCTTTGGGGGTCTTCAACAATTTTTAAAAGTCTAAAGGGTCCTAAGGTCAAGACATTTGGGAACTGTTGGGTGACTGCAATTCAGAAGGGTTCAATGTAGAAGATGGCCACTGGGTAGGACCTGGTTAGCCACCATAGCATCCTGGCAGGGAGAGAGCCTGGTAAATACATACCCCAAGGAACCTCGTCCTCTCCCTCTCTCAAAGCCACCAGGGCCTCCCATTGACCAAACACAGCTTAAAGCTAGAAGGCAAGGGTGGCTGTTTCTGGAGCACAGATCAGGGTGGAAAGGGGTGCATCTGAAGGAGCCAATGGAAAATACCTACACTTGGAGATTGCAAGGAAATTTTTAAAATGAAGAAAAAGGAGGAGGAGGAGGGTGTAGAGAAGAGGTGGGGGAAGGAAAGCAAGAAGAACAGGAGGAACAGAAGCAGAAGGGAGTAGGGATCCTTCAAAATGGGATCCAGAGAGAAAAACGTGAGTATCACTCCTGAGCGCTTTGCTACATTCACTTCTCTGGCTAATGAGGGAAGATCTAGGTTCAAATTCTGACTACAATTTTTAAATTATGGTTCCTTAAGCAAGTTAATGGACCTTGGCTCAGTTTTCTTATCTCCAACATGGGATAATGATACCTAGCTCAGAGTGCAGATGACAGAACTGACCTAGTTAATATGCAATATTTAGTGTAGAGTAGACCCTTCACATTTCTCTATTTTCCTCTGTCCTTCCTATGCAAACTCCTGGGAAAAGCTTCCAGTAACTATTAGGGTATCTTGGACCTTGTGTTAGACTCATTTTAAAACCAAAAAGACCAGGTCTCTGATCATCCTCATCTCTTTCTGAGGGCTTACTGCCAGCTTAACTGTTCATAATGGTTAGCCATTTAGAGTGAAAGAAAAAGAACACACATAATAAAATGTTGTATAAGTGCTAATTATGTCTTACGGGAATTAGTCCTTTGGAACAACCGACTCTTGGCATCCTAAGATTTCATTAAGACCAAAAAAAAATCTGCAGAGTTTTCTGATTTACATGCCTTCCCCTACCTTTCTATATCATCTTTCTCTGGAGCTGCTCTCATTCTGCACTGGTTGTGGGAAGAGACTTGTTTAGGTGGAGTGGACTGAGGCTGGATTTGCTCCACACTGGCTTTTCCACCCCTCTTTCTGAATGTTTCTATTTGCGGAGTTCCTCCACAAAGCTCCAGTTGCTACAGCACTTTGATTCTTCCACGGGATGTTCACTGTTAACACATGTTTGAAACCTGCTGGGAACATAAGCCCTGCTTAATAGAAATAAAGGTGTGATTAAGGAGATAATCTGGTAAACTGTCAGTCACGTTTTGCAAAGTTATTATCCAGTTGCAAATCTCTAAGTATTAAGGGCTTCAAGTTTTTGTGTGTGTTTTTTTCAAGGAACAGTCATTGCCTGTGGACTCAGTGAGTGAATTTTATTTTTGCATTTTAATTAGTGGTGTACATGTCTCCAATTCCAACTCCTTTACCATACCTCTTCCCCATGCCCAGTCAAATCTCTTTCTCTCTTTCCATACACACATATTATGTGGACATAAATATTCATTTAAAATTGGAAACAGTTTTTAGTAAAGAAGCAATGCCCCCCTCAAAAAACAAAACAAAACACAAAAACCTCTGGGCCAAACTGCAAATTTGTGTTGATAACATGCAGTTATTCAATTAAAGATCAGATGGAAAGTGGGCAGCCAATTTACCAATCAAATTGATGGATGGGATAAGGAACTGCTGGACCATTGTGGAAATGCAAATGATTTTAAACTCAAACACTCAGGGAAAATGAGATTGATTATGAAGCTGCTTTTTTCCTCCCATTGCTCAAATGGGTAAATAGATGATAGATAAGGAGGGGTAAGGGTTGGAGGGTGTCTGGGTAGAGATGCTGTTTTCTTGTCACAGAAGGCATTTAGCATCTCTCTTATTCTGATAAAGCAGGTTGAACAAAGACTTGGGTTGTCCTAATATATATATATATATATATATATATATATATATATATATACACACAGTATATATATATATATATATATATATATATATATACACAGTATATATGTATATGTAATATTAATGATGAAAATGATAAGGTGGAGTGGCTGTGGAGGGGGAGGGGAAATATACATCCCTCAGTCCATGATGAACTTTGGAGAACTATGATCGTTATCTCAACTTGGAGATCTCTTCTCTTCCCCTCAGCCTCCTCCATGTGCCTCCTTTCACACACACACACAAACACACACACACACTCACTCACTCACACACACACACACACTCATCTCTAATACAACCCAAAAGTTAATGGTCAGAATTTGCTCTCTCAACATTCACACTCCTATTAACTTTCTGTAGAACTCTTTGAACACACAACTCACATTCTCCCCAAGTCTCTGCTTCAATGAACCAAGAACTATGGTGAAGTATTAAGACAAGGGCTGGGGAGTTAGTGACACCATCCACTCTGACAAGGAAGGCAGGCCAGGAAGAGTTAGATGTGGAAGGAGGATCATGAATTGCATATTGAACATGTTGCATTTAAGATGCATTGAGAGAGCCACATGCACATGTCAAACTTATATCAAAAATCAAGGGCTTGAGGTGAAAAGCAGACTCTGATCTCAGGGCAGTTCCTACAAGTTGTAGTTAATTATCTGCCCAGTGTCTATCTTCCCTGACAAAGGTGAGCTTGTCTATCCACCACCATATCTTCAGTTCCTGTCTCAATAAATAGTGTGGAAGGAAGGAGAGAAGTTGGGAAGGGGGGAGGAATGGAGGAGGGAAGGAAGGGAGGGAGAGGAAAGGGAAGGGATGGGAGGTTGATGATTAAGCAGATATTAGTGACCATCAACTTCTCCTCAGTCCAGCAGCTAATAGGCTGTGGGTGGAAACTGTAAATCAGCTTCTCAGATTATTTTACAAATCCTGACTACAAAGGAAGCAAAAGGAAAGAAACTAACATTTATTAAGAATACACTGTTTGTCAGAAAGACAAAATCCTAGGATTTCTACCTTCATCCCCTGCTATTTCCTCCAGAGTATGTTCAGCGGTGGCTGAAGATGCCTCGTCTTGCTGGAATATTTTGGTTGCCCACCCTCACTCCTTAGCAGATATCGGTGAATAAATGTCCTAACTTGTTTCCTTCTGTTATTTGACACTCCCCCTTCCCATCTTCTGATCTGAAGCTGGTATGTTTTCTGTTTGTTTTTAAATAGATTACAGCACATACCTTCCTTCCTCTTTCCTTTGAACAAATCATCTCAAGTTGTCCTCTTCTGCCTACACTGAGAAGTTGGTTCCGTTCTTCTGAGGAGTCTGTACATGTTCACTGCTCTGTCAGACTTGAGAGCATGAATAGCTGATGACTAATAGGGCCCTGGCTGAGCTTTCTCTGCCTGCAAGTCTAAAATGTTCAGAAAGTTTCAAATGGTACAATGTAGCTTAATTTTCGAATTGTGCTAAATACATAATACTTACCCATAAAATACAGGAAAGAGCATTTATAGGTGTTTACTAGCTGTGAGCCACTGTGTTAGGCACTTCTATAGATCATACCTAGTGTGGCCATACAATCCAGTTTGCTCAAGATGGTATGAGTTTATACTTATTGTCCAAGTATAAGTTTTTGCAGGGCTTCCACCCAACCTCCCCCCCAGATTCCCTGTTTGAACAATAAATTACATATCCACCCTACTCATACCTCATTTAATAGTTTCTCATCATTGTCTTCTGAGTTGACATTGCCAATAATCCCATTCTTATATGAGGCAACTAAGGGCTCAATGAGTTCAAATCACTTGCCTGAAGTCTGACAACTCATATGTTAGAATCCAGCTTCCAATTGCTGGATGGCTGGTTCTGAAGCAGGCTTTCCAACATCCCATGAGTAATTCTGAATGTATTCAGAAGAAAATAATGATCAAAGTTCTCGGTTTCCAAGTGAGACACTTCTGTGTGATCATGGCCCAGCAATTCCCATTCTGCAAATAAAATGAGCCTACACAGATGTATTTTTCTCTGTTATTAATGAACACCTGGCAGGATTTTAGTCAGGATCAGTGCTTAATAAGATTGGCAAGGGTAGAAAATTTGGCTTTCCTGCCTGCCTGAACTCTTCTATTCTCTCTCCACTCCTGTAACCCAACACTGCTCCATCTCCTCTCTAACAAAACCCAGGGAAATGCAAGACTGTGTCAGCAGAGACATCTGAATTCAATTCCCAGAGCCAATATTCATAGCTGTGTAAAAACAAGCAAGTAAGATGGCCTCTTTGCCTCAGTTTCCTCTGTGTAAAATGAATAACACTGTCTACTCCCTAGGGTTGTACTAAAGATTAAATATGAGGACATATGAAGCACTCGTGCAAGGCCAACACATCATAGGAACTCAACAAGTATTAGTCCCCTCCCTGACTCAGCAAAGATCTGCCAGTCAACCTCAATTTAAGGGAATGGGAATCTGTTCCCAGCTGTTAACTGGTTCTTACTTAGATCGAATGGTGACTAGATATGTCAAATATCCCTCACTAGCAGATCTGTGAGTACTTGGGAAAAGGTTGCTGTAAGTGGTTCACTCATAAGGTTAGCTGGTGGTGTTGTGAGTGCTATTGTTTGCATGTTTGTTTCACCATAAATATTATAAACTCTGGGGATGCATGAACATGTCACCTCATATACCTGACTACTGTGTCCTCTGTGATGAGTCTTGATGTGTCAGTAGAAGCTTATCCAGTGAAGGACAAGAAAAGGGACAATGTCATGGGAAGGGCAGGTGCAAAGTTGTGGAGGGAGGAAGGAGCCCAGAGAATAGCGCAGTGTGGCTGGCTGGTTAGAAGAATGGGATAAGACAATTCAGACCTAGTGAGCATGCACCGTGTGCTCAGCACTGTGGTAAGCACTTCACTTGGATGAACCCAGTTAAGCTTCACAATAACTCAATGTGAGGAAACTCTGTTATTCCATTTTGTACATGGTGGGCTAAGGCCCAGAGGGAGTGCACACTTAGCAAACAAGATAGTGAACCCAGGCATTCTGATTGCAGAGCCCAGACTCTTGGCAAGGGGTTGAAAATGAAAACAAAGCTGATGATGTGCGTTGGGCTGACTGCAGGGGTCCCTGTGGGCTAGGGTTGAGGATTGACTTTCACTCTGGAGACCCCGGTGGTGAGAGCCTCCACAGGTGCTGAACCAGAGCAGGGAGAGTGTAGACAGTTGTTGAATTTAAAAGTGAATGAATTTCCTAATTGACCTAAGTCATCCCTCTTTCTGGCTTTGTGCTATTTGCCAGTGCTTCTCCAATTACTTCAAGAGTTGTTGTGAAATTCTCAATGTAATCTCCAAAGAAAATCAATTTAAAAACAGATATTTCTTAAGGTGAATTATTCATGAGCATTAATGTGCTTAAGTATATATGAATTTAAATTAGTTTTATTGGAGATTTTTTTTAAACATTTCAGAGGTACACATACACCAGTTATTCATTCAATATTTGTTGAAGGCCTACTATATATGATAGGGGACATGTTAGATATATACCTTAAGACTAATAGATGATCTGGTAAATAATAATAATATTCCCTAAGCGTTTGCTAGATGCAAGATACTATTTTATACATTTTACATATATTAATTCACATATTCCCCATAATACCTATGTTACTACATTATATCTATTTAAAAGATAAAGAAACTGAGTATATTGTCTGATGGAGCCCAAACTGTTTATCATCAGAGAAGATACTATTAATCCTGATGGTGCACATACATTCTTGGTACCTAGTTATTGAATGAAAAAACCAAACATTGGAAGTACAAAATAATAATAATAAGGCCTAATATTTTGTGTAAGATTGTCTCATTCACTTCCCATGCACATTGACATTAGGAAAAAAGAAATGTATGTAAAGGAGCTTAGTTTCTACCAAAGGAGCTAAGATGTGAATGCCAATATCAAACAATATAGTCATTTGAAAGTATGATTTAAAACATAAAAACCTTCATGAAAATTTAAATAGGAGAGATACGTTCTCCATCGAGGGATGGAGATGGTCTGTGATGGGGTGGCAGCAGGCTGAGCCATGGGGGATTATGCACGCGGAGATGGGGGTTGGAGGAGCACAGCAGAGAGGCAAGGTTCTCAGCAGAGAGATCCCTATAAGAAAAAGCACAGAAGCAGGAAAACATAGAGCCCGTGTGGAGAACATGGAATAGTTTTCTTTAGATGCAATACTGCTGCTCAGTACCACCTACTGACTTCTTTTCTGCTGGCTGTCATTACTCTTCTATCAGTTAGGCCTACATTCAGCAATAAGTACACAGGGAACCCAATATAGTGACTTAAATATAAGGGTTTATGTTCCTTACATGCCAAGAACTCTGGATAAATGGATGACTGTGGGCATGGTGTAGACTAGCAGCTCCCCAAGGTTGGGCTGGTTGGCCTCTTTTTTAATCTCTTCGCCTTTTCTTCACTGTTGTGAGTTAGCTGTCCCAGCATCAGGCATCATGCCTGAATGTAAGATAGGAATCGAGGGCAGAAGGAAGTTGGGCCACAGTGAGTGGGTGTCTTCCTTTAATCATGGAAGTGAAAGCATCCCAGAACCCTCCAGCAGACACTGCTCATGTCTTAGTGGCCAGAACTCTGTCACCTGGCCACTTATAGCTGCAAAGCTGAAAAGGAGGCTGGGCAATAGAGTATTTAGTTTTGAAGATTCTGTAATATGAGAGGAAAAGAGAAGGGGTGGAATTAAAGTGGATTCAGCTGGTAAGCAGTGTCCATCAGACACTAATATATATATATATATATATATATTATGCAAAGTGTCCCCTCGGGAGTTCGACCGACTGGGAGTTCGACCACTCGTTATGATGTGTGCTGACCACCAGGGAGCAGCGCAGAATGAAGGAAGGTCCCAGCCGACAGCCAGCAGCCAGGGAAGGGAGGCCCTGGCTGGCAGCCAGCAGCTGCTAGGGACCCTACCCATGCACAAATTTCAAGCACTGGGCCTCTAGTATGCTGATAATAAATAACTCCCCTTTACCTGAGTGCTTCCTATGAACCCATTGCAGGCTAATCACTTCATTTACATTTCTGTCATTTAACTTAGTGTTCATTACAACAGATCTGAGAGAGAGCCACTATCATCCCCATTATACTGAGATTCACTTAGGTCCAGTCATTTGCCTAAGGTCAAGCTCTGACAAGGGACAGAAATATGACACTTCTAGCCCAGGTCTTGGGGCCTGGATGTTCCTTTAACTCCCTCCCCCACATGATGACCACTAACTGTTCACCTACAGTGTGACTAACTTTCTGCATTTGTTGTTTGTTGATTCTCACAAAGGTCTATGAGTGGTTACTAATTTACCATTTGACGGGTAAAGAAACTGAATCTCAATGATTTCATGTGATTTGCACAAGGTCACATGCCTGTGGGTGGCTGAGCTGAGATTCAAAACTCACACTGCTTCATTCCAACGTCCATATCCTCTCTTCTAGGCTGTGCCAAATTTTATCGAGATTCCATGGGGGGCAAAGAACTCCAGTTTATCCCACCCCAAATACCTCCCTCCTTTCCAGTCCACATCCACTTCCCTGGCTCAGGCCCTCATCACCTTGTAGATAAACTATTCTAAGAATTAACTAAATAGTCTTCACACCTTTACTTTCTCCTACCAGATTTATCTTCTCTAGACATTAGTCTTATCATGGGACCCACCCCTCTGCTCCATGGTTCCCCATTGACCAACAAAGGGAACTTAATAAAAACCGTTCAATTTTATTAACCAAATCTACTTCTCACCAACCTTCCTACCTGGCCTCCCATTATTGGTTATCCTTTACTTTTGACTCTTTTTCTACTGACCATTGCACAAAGACTAGTCTTGACAAAGCACAAATTCAGAAGACCCAAAGCCCCATCCAGGGGGATCTTGAAAGAGGGAAGAGAACCTAGTTACAGGAGTGCAGATAGGACATTCAAAGTGGACACACAGCAGAAGTAAAGGCATGAGGGTGGAAGGATGAGGGTTTTAGTCAGTCTTCCCATTAGTCAGTTGTGCTGCAGGAAGGAATCTTGTAGTGGAAAATCACAGTGGAGAGTTCTGCCAGTTTGTGTTCAAATTACAGACTGGGAGAGGGAAAAAAAATATATGTTTAGCCTTATATCAGCATGCATCAATATCAAAAGCTATTCTTTGGGTCATGGTCATTGTCTAATGAGTTTGATTAATTCTTCCGGAGAATCACTCCTCTAATTAGTATCTTACAAATAAAGTTGGCCGGCTGGAGATAGGAGGACCAACCCTGTTTTCCTAGTCCTCCCAATTAGAGAAGGAATCCAGTGTGGGCATAATGGAAAGTCTTTAGCACCGGAACACACATGGGTTTGAATCCTGGCTGTGTGTGGCCTTGGATACATAAGTAACTCCATCTTTCCAAGCCTCAAGGTCCTCATCTGTCAATAGCAGATAATTGAGCCTATCTCTCAACATTGACACAAGGCCTTGAGAAGTCCCAGGGCAGGATTGTGGAAAGATCAGTGAGCAAGCATGCCCAACCCTAATCACTCCAAAGGCACATGGTTTTATTGGGGAAATTGCTAGAGACCAGGCTCTGCCAACCTGAAAATCATCAGGGCAGGAGTTACAATCAGTCTGGAAAGGCAGTAAAAAGATGCAATTTGTTTCATCTGGCTTCATTTTATGTCTAAACAGGGAGGGAACTTACTAAACCACACTCATGACAAGGAAGCCAAACTACTTCTGTGCAGCAGAATGTGGAGTTGCTAGGTAAGGGTGATTTAATGGGGCTAGGACTATGCAGCACAGCCATATCAGCTAAGTGCCAGCTTTAGACTGCTGAGAACACATGGGCCAGGTTCCGGGTTTAACCCTGCTGTTAACTACCTCTGTGACCTTGTACAGGTCACGGCAAGCTCTCTGCCTCCTGCGTGGCATCTATCAAATGGACAGGAAAAGAGACAATGGCTATGAGACTAAAAATGTGAAAACACTTCAAAAATTATATTCCATTTAAATTATTTTGTTATAAAATCACTTTAAAATGTGAAGCAGATTATTGATGCTGTTATGTTGGTCCTTCATACAATAACCAAAGTCATCAAAAGGCCCTTCATAAATACTTCTGTCCTCAGGAATTCACATTCTAGTGGGAGAGACTGGCATGTGCATAAATCACTCTTATACAAGGTAAATAGTGGTAAGTACTGCAGGAAAGGAACAAGCCAAAGGCCCTGGGGACACAGGAGTCGGGAGATTAATTTCTAATAGGGCGATCTGGAAAGGTTTCATGAAGGAGATAGGATTTGGGTTGAGCCTTGAAAGCTTGGGAGTGCTATGATTTATACTGTCTTGTCTTGTGGCTCATGGAGCACATGGAGCTTTCTCCTCTCTGTTAACTTAGAGCTCCTGAAGGAGAAGGACATTGACTTTCACCTCTCATCGCCAGCTCCCCAGCATAGGGTCTGGCCCCCAGGCAGTGATCCATACATGTTGAGTCCAATTAATAATGATGGCCCTAGCCGGTTTGGCTCAGTAGGTAGAGCATTGGCCTGTGGGCTGAAGGGTCCCAGGTTAGATTCCAGTCAAGGGCACATACCTCAGTTGCAGGCTTGATCCCTGGCCCTGGTGTGGAGGGGTGGGATGGCAACCAATCCATGTATGTCTCTCTCTGTCTTTCCCCTTCCCTTCTACTCTCTCTAAAAATCAATAAAAGAATGTCCGGGTGAAGATTTAAAAAAACAAAAACAAAGACAATAAATAATGATGATAGAAAAGAGGAGGTGTCATACTCATAATATCAGTAGCATTTATTCTTTATCAGGTTCATGTTAGGTTTCAGGTTATTTCAAACATCAAGGTGGGGGGGTGGGCAGCAGGTCCAGGGAGCATTGCGCTGCAGGTGCATCTGAGGCAGGGACCCAAGAGCCGGCACCTCCTCCCAGGCGGGCCTCGCCCTCCCAGCGACCAGGCGCTGAGCGAGTCACCTGGCCCACGGGCTCCTGGCTAGAGCCAGAGAGATTATGGACAGGCCAACACCCGAGCGGCTGCGTCTCCATGACCTGCATCCGGTGAGGAAGTCGAGCCCTGGGTGGGGATCACCTTGCAAGGTCATGGCCGCCTAGGCTTGGCCACTCTGTCCTTCCTGTCCCAGAGCAGGTGAGCTGGCGCCTGGCCTTAACCTTTCTCGGCACCTGGCAGGACAGAGGCTGGGAAGCTGCTTTCGCCTCCTGGCTAGCGCAAGTCAACTGCAGGCCGCCTCAGTTCACGAGGGAGTCATAGTGCGGTGGGTCCATGTGTCTGTGACCTCAGCGTTTTGCAGGAAATGGACTCTGATGCCACAGCAGGCTCCGGACCTTAGTGCCAAAGGAAGTTCAGTCTCCTGTCGCGAGGAATCACAGCGGATTTGAATCGAAAGTTGTTCACTATTAGCATTTTACAATTTTAATATTTCAAAAAAGATCAGACCGATCTCAGTAAGAGAAGCTAGCCACTTTCATTACTGACTCCAGCAGGAAGCTGGGAGAGGGAGAGGCGTCCTCAGTCCTTCTTCATTGATCTTGACTTGCAAGAGCCTCTGTCATGTACCTATGCCACATTGGAAACCGCCCAAGAAAGCGCAAAAAATGTGGAAATCATCAAGGAAACCCCGAGAACTTCCATGAGCCTCCGGGAGGCTACGACCAAAAAAATAATAATAATAAATAAAAATGCAAAGGTAGCTACATGAAAACCAATGTCTTCCCTTCCACCTCTCGTGGTAAAGCATCATCTCGAAAGCCTTTTGGGGTCCTTTCTCCAAATGTTCTGAGCAGCTTGAGAGGGAAGAGCCCTGGAGAGAGCAGCACGGATGCTCAAACCAAGAAGAACGCACCATCTGCAGCCATCCACCTGGGCGAGGAAGGGGAAGGGCCGCTGTATAGCCGTGCGCTGGTGAAACCCGGAAATACCAAGGAGAAAATCACATTCTTTGCAGCCCACCAGTGCAGGAATAGGATAGGATCTATGAAAATAAAAGGCTCCTGGGATATGGACGGGAATGCTACAACAAGAGGGAGATGATCGGGAGATCTTAAAGAAGCCCGGATAGAGTTAGAAAGGATGAGGGAAGCCATCGGCCGGTGCTATGAGCCTGAGCCTTTTGCGTGTGGCCTTGAGCACTGCTCTGTGCACTACGCGGGTGACAGTGGGGCCGGGGTTTGCGCTGGGAGGCCTCTGTCCGTCACCCAGATGGTGGCCTTCCCTGGAGCGAGGAGCTGGTGCTGCTCTGCGGGCCAGTTGTGCTCACTCCCTGGCCGTGGGGAGGCTTTCCGGGACATCCAGAGCTGTGCCTTCTGAGGATGCTGCTGAGGGGGGCGGTGCCCCTGTGGGAAAATGGGCCACTGAGCCCTTTTCTGCCCCCAGGGCTTGTGAAGAGCCCACGGAAAGGGGAAATCCTGAGGTTGATGAATCCCAGAGAGAGCCAGTCCGTGTCCTGGACATGGTAGCCCGGCTGGGGTCCCAGCACCTGAAGCGGCAGAGCCAGCATGAGCCTGGGAGCCTCCCTCCGAAGAGCAGCTTCCCTGGGAAGCGGGTGTTGCTTGCACATGGCACTCAGGCTGATGAAGGTGCCTTAGAAGCACCTGACACTCAGGTGAATCCTCCTGTGGAGTCTGTACCTGTGGACTGTGGCCGTCGAGAGCTGACCACTATTCTCAGAAAGAGAAGCAGGCCTGGGATGGGGCTCCTTGGCGCTGTCCCTCGATGCCGGCAGGTTTGAGTTCCCCCAGGGGTAACACAGAAATAGAGCCAGATCAGCAAACTGCTGTAAAAAACAGCAATAGGCCCGATGCAGAAATGACAGAGGGACTTGAGTCACCTTTTCCTCCAACTCAAGCCATCGAGTTGCCCACAGGTGCTGTTGAATGCATGAGTAGAGCGCTTGTGCCACAAGATCCTGAGCAGAAAAGAAAGGAATCTGTGTGCGTTGGCCTCACTGGGACCAAGGTGCAGAAGGGCCAGCCTTCTAGGGTAAAGCCCTGTGAAGACCCACTTCCAGGGAGGCTGTTTTTCTATTTGCCGCCTGGTCAGCACCAGTCGGACTGTTCCCCGTTGAATGAAAGCACAGCAGCAGTGTCTCTGGAGCCAGCCCGCCTGAAGGTGCTACTGAGGGGGGCAGTGCCTCTGCGGAAAAAAGTGTTGCAGCTGATTCATATGTCCCAATGCCAGCCTCTCCCGTGGGAAGGACAGTACCGGTGCCTCAGGCCTCCAGTTGGTAGAAGCAGGAGGCTCATGACTTTCTGGAGACCAGGTTTAAAACCCAGCAGCTTTTGGAGCCTAAGCCATACATGGCTTTCTTGCCCCACCACGTTCTGGTGAAAATCTTCGGGTTTCTCCCTACCAAGAGTTTAGTGGCTCTTAAATGTGCCTGCTGCTATTTCAAGTTCCTCATTGAGTACTACAACATCAGGCCAGCAGATTCTCGCTGGGTTTGAGATCCATGCTATAGAGAGGACCCTTGTAAGCAGTGCAAGAAAAAATATGTGAAGGGGGATGTGTCCCTGTGCCGGTGGCACCCTAAGCCCTATTGCCAGGCATTGCCCTACGGGCCAGGATACTGGATGTGCTGCCGCCGCTCTGAAAAAGACCTCCCTGGCTGTAAGCTGGGGCTTCATGACAATCACTGGGTCCCTGTTCGCCAGGGCTTTCATCAGGCGATCCATAAGGAAGCAGAAGGGACTGAAACTGAAGAGGAATACTAAAGTCTATCCCAGAGGCAACCAAAAGATTGATTCTTAAAACTGCAAAATACCGCCTAGATATCCCATTCAAGTGAGCGTTGCCTCTCAGAGCCCTCACCCTAGGAGAATCTGTACCGGTTTCTGCAGGACTGCTGTTGCTTGGGTATCTTTTCATTTACAAGCTGTATAAGAAAACTTGTCTCATTGTTTTATAGAAGTGCCTCCCATTTAATCCAGGGTGGCAGCCCACAGTTTGATTCAGTTGGCCATGACTAATTATGCCTGTTTGTTGTTGTTGTTGTTGTTGTTTTAAATCAAATCCATCCTCAAAAGATGGAGACTTGCCACCATCAAGGATGTTCAGAAAACGTCATTGTGGACTGTGCAGGCAATCCCCATAGAGCGGTTCCAGAGAGGTTTTGAGCACTGGCACCATATTTGAAATAAGTGAGTAGTGTCCAATGGGGAGAACAGCAGCTGTCTTGGATGAGAAGTATGCTTACGGAGGAAAAGTCAGGCACCTTACCTTATACCTTGTGTGCTTGATCCGGTGAGACTGATGTTTGTGGTTGGAGATGGATGTCATGCCCTATGGTGTTTACAGTGTGTATAATGGTTGTGTCCTCATAGGGCTGTGAAAGTGCACATTAAACCTGAGTAGCGCCTTTGCCTTAGATGAGCGCTCTCGGCCCGTCTGTAAATAACACTATTAAAATCCAGTTGTGTAGAGTGGACAGCCGACTGAACAACATAATCACCACAATGCAGCTAAGATACTGTTGCAGGTACAATTGTGTGTGTGCGTGTCTTTTTTTATTATCTCAAATTTGTAAATCCTGTATAAAATATGAATGTTTCCCAAATAAACTATGAATGTTTCCTATTTCCTGTGTAATATGTGAATGTTTCTGAGAAGAAGCTCTAAATAGTTAAGCTGTTGAAAAGACATCAGATAATAGTATAATTAGACAATCTTAAAATTAGCATAGAGAAAAATTATTCATTATATTGTAATGCTCCAACAAGAATGAGAGATTATCTAGTCAGATTACAACATTGTCTACTTTATTCTGCTGGGTTACAATGTTTTTTAAATTTCAATAAAAACATGCATCTTAAAAAACACACATACATAATCTCATCTGACCATCCCAGCAACCCCTGAACAAGCTGTTATCATTACACCCCATGCCCCTATCTCCTGTTTGATAGATGAGGAAACAGTTCCAGAGGGAGTGCTGCCTGCACCAGGCCCCACACTAGTAAGCAGTGTGACTAGATCACTCTCAGGACACTTGACCTTGACATAATAGCCAAAACATGGGAACAACATTCCTGGAAAAAGTCTGAGAACAATGGATTTTGTGACATTTCTGATGGGAAAATCTTTGAACCTAATATATATATATATATATATATATATGCTTTCCAGAGAACTAGAAGGCCACATTTCTATGTTGAATCTTTGACAGAATTCCTTATTCTCCAGGAAATCTCAGTCTTTGTTCTTATGGCCTTCAACTGATCGGGTGGGGCCCACCATATTGCAGAGGTCAATCTGCTTTACCCAAAGTCAATTGACTGTAAATGTTAATCTCATCCATAGATGAGACCTTCACAGCAACATCTAGAGTTTGATCCACAACGGGGCACCATAGCCTAGCCAAGTTGACACATAAAATCAGTGATCACAAGATGTAGATAAACAGGGACCCTAAGAAAGTTTTTAATTTAAGCCACTGTACTCCTGTACCCATCCTATTGTTTTGTTGTTTTTAATTAGCACTTTTTAAATGCATGAGAATAAAAAATGTTTGACATTCTATGCCTTTTTTAAGGAAAAATATACTTTTCTCATAAAATGAAGACTATTTTTAAAAAGTCACACATGGATAAAAAAGAGAATAGAAAATGCCAAGGTTTGATTTAAACATCAAAATATTTAATACATGTTTAATTTTAGATTTTGCTTCATAGGGAAGAGTATTTGACTTCTGGTATGTGTGTGCTGACCTGTTTTAAATGGATTTCTACAAGGTCAGCGCTGGGAGATCTCAGGTGTCATTTTGTGCAACCTCATGTGTTACAGATGGGAAAATTAGATCGGGCACCCCAATGGTACAGTTTGTCACCTCAAGCAAGTGGTAGAACCAGGACTCCTGCCCAGTCTCTGGTGGGGCTTCATTCATCAGCCTCATTATCCAGTTTTATTATCAGCAGAGAAAAGAAAAATAAACACACACAAAGCCCACATTCTACACCATAGGGTTGCAGTAGCCATACTCAGGCCAGCTGTGAGCCAGATGTCTGCCCTCCCCCAAGGGGCTGCAAGGGATTCCCTGGCTCTCGGTGAGCAGATGAGGGAAAAGATGAGGATTTCTGGTTGCAGGGGGGACTGGAGGAGGTGCCGAATACAGTCAGAGACCACGTGTCATGAGGAACATCAGGCAGGCCATGAGGTGTGGGACAGAGTGAAGCTGAGAGGCTGGAGTTCTGAGTTTCAGTCCCTGATCTGCCTTCTATTAGCTGTGAGCTTGCTTTTCTGGGGCTCAGTCTTCTCCATCAAATGAGGAAAATAAAATGGCCTCACTGTATGAAGGCAGATAAGTCAGAAGACCCAGGTTTGAATCCTGCCTTTGCCACTTATAAATGATTCATCTTTGGGCAATTCACTTCGCCTCTCAAACCTCAGCTCACAGGAGAAGTAGTAATTCCTGGTTAGGATTTAAGGAAAGTAATTGATGTGAAGTGCCAACCACAAATGTCTGTCCCATGGAGTAGGTACCAAATTCAAATTCCAAAGACCTCTGCTTTCCCGAGATCGCCATCACATTGAGACCCATGCAACAATCCCCACCTCACCACCTCCGCACTAATCAGTTATTCAACAACTATTTATTGAGGGACTCTACTGGGCTTGTCCCTGCCTCCAAGAGCCTGCATGCTGAACCTGCAGCTGGGACCCACAGACCCTCTGGAGGTGACATATTTTAGCATCACCTTGACTGCACTGATTACAGCACTTCCAGGTCCCACCATGTTGGAAGAGCTTGCCAACACTCTCTGGTGGGAAAACCATGAGCTTGGCAAGGAGGGGTGGAGTAGAGCCCAGAGGGTGGGTCCTGACAGCTGGTGCTACTCAAGTATTGATGATGCCATCCGCCCACCCACGCTTTGGAAACTAGGTGTGGCTGTTTTTGTGTCTCTCTCCAAACAGTAACAAGGGCTCACTCTTTTCATTTGTTGAGGAACCTATAAGGTGAGGTTTCTTAAGATCTTTGTTTCTTTCTGTCAGGCAAAATGTCAGTGGTCCCGAGAAGCCCCAGTGATGTCTGGAATCTAGTGCCCAGCTGGTCTCTGTGGGGCGAACCACACCTGCACACCATGTTTGCCTCTGGAAACCAGGGCAGGAGACGAAGAGATTCATCTGAAAAGGGCCTCAGGCCTCAGGTGTGCAGGGTCTGCAATGGAGCTGATTGTAATCTGTTGTCTGAAGCCTGTCTGGCCTGACACTTTTCACTGAGTCACACTCAAATCTGTTTGTGGGATTGCTCCAGGAAGGCATGGAGATTAAATCAACACAAAATGTGTGAGCCAGAAGGGAGCTGAGAAATTGCCTAAACCAGTGGTCGGCAAACTCATTAGTCAACAGAGTGTCAAACCAAGGCTCGTGAGCCGCATGTGGCGCGCGAGCCACAGTTTGCCGACCACTGGCCTAAACCAACCCCCTATTGTGGGAGCTTCTGGAAATGTCCATGCTCAGACTCAGGTGCCTGCCCAGGCCCCAGCTGGGAGTAGCTCACTCTCACAAGCCCCAGGGCTTCAGTTGCATCCTTCCATCTTTAGCACTACCCCTCCCCCCAGTCACTTCATCCTTGAGGGGCCTCCTCCCCCACTGAAACAACAGGGGCCCTACACCTCCATGCTAACAACTCCTCTGGTAGATAAACAACAAACAAGCCCTCTACAGTTTCCCTGCCTGGGACTCAAACTCAGGTAACAAGCAACCAATGGGAGAAAGAACCCACCATCCTTGGGTGAGAGAGATCTTATGGCCCCTGGTCTGTGGTTCCCTCTCTGCAAGACATAAATTATAGGACACTCCATCTCATTTTCATTTCAGAAGATTGAAGTCACCAAAACTTCTCCCATCCTGTGGACTTAAGATGACCTCCTTTTACAGGACTAATTGGGTCAGAGGATGCAACCCTGGCCAGACAATTGGTCCCTCTTGCCTCCAGACAGAGAACTTACCCATAGATTTATCACCACTGGCCATCTTTTCACACCCCTTTATTTTATATATGAGAAACTGAGGCCAAGTGGGTTTTGCCATGATCACACTCTCTGGGAGTACCACCCCAATTAGACACTTGGCCTTCCTCCTGCCCACCACTGTCTCTTCCTGCCCAGCACCTCCAGATCCCGCCTTGGTCATTTTTGCTTGGCTCCCTAAGAGGACATCAACAAGTCTTATGGTTTGGGACATAAATCCAAAATAGACTTTTTAGGGTGGGACAAAACATTGTCAAGCCATTGAAACATAAACTCCTTTTGGTCTCCTTTGAGCTCAGTTACTAGTTCCCAATATTCTTATTCTTCTTGAACCTGCAGATTGAACCAGACCTGGAACACAAGTAGGGTCAGAGGCATCTGGAAAGTCTAGCTCTCTCTATCAGGGTCTAAGGTGGTGGGGATGGTGCCATTCACTAGAAAAAGGCAATGGGGTAAGAGGAAAGAGCATGCTTTTTGGAATTAAGCATAAATATAAAGCTTGCCTCAGCATCTTGGTGTTGTGTGAACCTGGGAAAGTCACCCAAGCTCTCAGGCTCACTGTGCTCCCTGTAAAATTGGAGTAATGACACTTATCTCTCAGGATTATTGCAAAGGTTCAGGAGGTGATGTAGGTGAAGCACCCCACACCCTCTATGCACTAAACAAGCATTTCTTTACTGAGTTTCCCCCACCTATCCCATTGTGTGTTTTTTAAGTAATAATAATTTGACTATTTACAAAGCTCATTTTGTTCTGTGTGTGTGTGTGTGTGTGTGTGTGTGTGTGTGTGTGTGTGATATAGTATAGATTTGCCTAGAAAAAGCGTGCAAATGGCAACAACCAAAAAAGTCATGCAACTTGATGACCAAATCCCCACTATACATCAGAAACTCTTACTTCATCTTCCTCCTGCCAGCTGCATTCCCTGATACAAGTCACATACATGCCTGCCCTTCAGTGTCACCTGTAAAATACAACTTATACAGCCTTTCTCACTGCCTGCTCTAGCAGAATGTAAAATGTTAGATTCTGTGCACCTGAAGGGGTGGTTATCTAGAGCAGCACTTCTTAGAGGGTGTAGAGACAATGCAAAAAGCAATGTTCTCTAACCAAATGAGTTTAGGAAATGCTGCAGTAAAGGGGTTTCTTAATGCAGGATTTCTCTGTGCCTTTAATCTGCCAATATGCCTTAGGAATCTTTAAGTCTGAGATGTAGTGTTCTATGCTTCCCGAGGACATTTGACCAGTAAACTTACATTTGGAAGACCACACCCTGGGCCCAGTGTTGATTGCAAAACACTCAACAGAGAGCTTCAAACTGCTTCCAGGGCTCAGAGAATGAGAGATTTACCTGTCCTACCATCTTCCCTCCATGCAACAGGAAGAGGCAATTTAGGAGCATCAAGGATATAGCTTTTAAGAGCAATCCCTTCTGGCAGAAAGAGGCAAAGAGGGCAGGTACCAAGATTAAGAACCTGGAGGGAGACTGTAATGGCATTAAATGAAGCTGCCATTGGGAGGCCCAGTGTACCCCAAATAATTACAGGAGGTTTCAACTTAAAGGTGGCACAGCACACCCAGGGCAGCTGAGGAGCAATGGATGTGAAGATGGCTGGATTTTTTTTTAATGCTTAATAGCAAGGGGTGAGGGACCGGGGGCGGAGGGGGGGACGAGAATGCCAGGACCTTTACAGCTATGCTTGGGATTGAAGACTGATCAGGAACATGAGCAGACCAGTTCAGCATCTTGTATGCAGAAAGGATTCCTCTGAAAACCATCGTACCCCAGGGACGCATGTGGCTGGGAGGGTGGGCCCTGCCACAGCTCTGGGCTTTTGCACAAGCTATTTTCTCACCTGAAACGCCTTTCTCCCTCATGTTGGGGACCACCCCACTCCAATACCTTTTCATATGCTCTCTCTTTTTTTTTAATCAACCAGTCCTCTGAAACCAAGTGTAATCCAAATGTCTGTTATCTCTTCCTTCTCCTCTTAGCCCTAAATACCTGTTCTACCACCACCCCCAAATAAACATACAGCACATGAATATCAGGAGCAATGGGGAATTTACTGAAGAGACCACAGATGAGATTGTGGAGAGAATTTACATGGCACAGCAGCAGAAGGGGTTTTTGTGTTTGTGGTTGTTTTGTTGTTGTTGTTATTTTTCATTCCCTATCTCCCCTAGGCCCTCTCTCTGCTATGTTTCTCTGGGGTCTCCCTGCCTGTTTTACCCTTTTATGTGGTTTATAGCTGAGCTAGCACCTGTCTTTTATTCCCAGACCTTAGAGATTAGAGGCACAGCTACAGACAATGCAGAAGAGTGGAAGGAGTGTAATTATTAAAGTCAACACAGACCTCACTTCAAACCCTTGCTTTTCATCTTCTGGGTTGAGGGACACTGGTCAAGTCATTTCACTTTTCTATGACTCCATCTCCTATTGGAGAACGTGGGGATGTGATGTGTTGCATGATTGTTTCGTGGATGGGAAAAGAGGACTATGAAACACACAGCATGGTGCCTGGCACAAAACAGGCATTCAGTGGATCTCAAGAACAATGATTCTGAGATGCATTGTGAAGCGTCTGATCCCAGATGGTGGCTGTTAGAATGGGAAAGGAGAGACAGGTGCATAAGACATTATGCCTCAACATGGACTGGGGCCACACTGGAGTTGTGACAGGTCTCCGTTAAAGAGATTAAGCGCTTGGCCTTGCATGAAGCTCAGAGTGCCAGCCATGATGTGGCTTGACAGCTGAGCATCAGGGACTGCTGTGAAAATAAGCCAGGCGTCTCCCAGGGGCTGACCTGGGGATAAAGGGCTGAATTAATTAATTAAAATAATAGTTGCAGATCTGCTTGACGTTCAAGTAGATAAATGACAGGGCCACCTAATTGGTGAATGTGGATGAACAGTTAATAAATGGCTTTTTTATTATAGTTCTAAAAAAATCACAGTTTGTTTCAAATTCTGTTTGTGGATATGTGTGTTTCATGTTGCTTTATAAAAGAGACTGCTGAGGCATAAAGTGGACGTACTTTGCTCTGATATTTAACCTGGTCACAAATGATAAAGAACAGTATATTATAATAGTTGGCTCCTCCAGAAAGCAGAACAAGTCAGAATAGTCTGCAGGTCTTAAATGCTACCCAGTACTTTGTATTAGAAAGACCTGGCCTTCAAAGTTAGACAAAGAAATATCAAAATCCTGACTTTGACCCTCAAGAGTATGAGTTTGGCCATAGTATTTAACTTACCTAGGCCTCAGTTTCCTTTTCTATGTAACGGGTGTGAAACGTTCATCGATTCTTGGTTGTTCTAAGGCACAATTAAGAAAACCTAAGGGAAAGTGGGTGCCTGGCACATGGTTAATGTTCAGTACATGTTCATGTCCCTTCCTTAAAGATTGGATTCACAGGATTTACATTATTGTCAATCTTTGTGTTGGGTGCAACAGGGGAGATAAACTAAGATATTCAGGGGTTTATATATGGCTTCAGTTGGTTATTGGGAGTAGATGTAGGAAGCAAAAAGAACTCAAGAGTGTACACCCAGAATTTCAGTACCATTGGTGGGCTAAGTTGCATGATCATAATATAACAGTGGAAAGAGAGATGCTGTTTAAAAAGAAGAAGGAAGGAAAGAAAGAAGAGGGAAGGAAGGAAGGAAGGAAGGAAGGAAGGAAGGAAGGAAGGAAGGAAGGAAGGAAGGAAGGAAGGAAGGAAAGAAGGAAGGGAGGGAGGGAGGGAGGAAGGGAGGACTCTCATGAAATGAGGGATTGATAGTCTCCGTGTATTAAGATGCTGAACATCTATATAGTGCTGTGGAAGTATGAGGCAAAGCATTTGGGTGGTGGATAAAGGGGGGAAAGGGACACATAAATGTTATTATCATGGGAATGAGCTTCCAAGTCCTGTAGTCTGTTCACCTACATGAAACCCTAATGCAGAAGTCAGAACTGATGCAGGGTCGAGATAACAGGAGGACAACCGACCATTATATACTCAAAGGAAGGAGCCACAAGAAGAACTGCTCCTTGGGACACTCCTCAGGGCTGAGTGGTACTGAATCTTTTCACTGATGGTGATGTACACATAACAGGAGTGTGGTAGAAGCAAACTGTGCCATCTTTGAGGTTAAAACTTCCCACTTAAGCCCCCATGCTTTCTTGACTTCAGAACTTCAGCATGATCCCCAGCTTCCAAAAAACAGATTCCAGTTTCCCAAAGGGAGATTACAACGGTACCATCTGCAGTGGCCCGCTAAGTGAGAAAAGGCTGCGTGGGTACCTGCACGGTCACACAGAAAGCCAAGCTGCTTTGCTAATGGCCTTGTAAATGTTGGTGTCCTGGAAGCAGCAGAGACTTGAGCTGGGCATGCCTGCGTTTGAATTTTAGGTCCATCCCTATGAGCTATGTAGCCTCTGGAAAATTTTTTAAGCTTTCTGCATGTTTCCTTATGCATCAAAAAGAAACAATACTACTTATTCGCAGTGTCAGCATAGGGTTAAATAATACAATATATGCAAAACACGCTACCCATCCCTGGAACATAGAAACTGCCCAAGGTGAAATATGAGGCTCTTTTCCTTTTGCTTTGTGGGACTGTTTGGCAGGTAGATTGGAGGAAAGCCTGGGGGATGGGAGCAGACTGTAGAAGTGAGTCTGAAAATTTTCTCCTGTGGGCAAGATGATGGAGGGGCAGCATTTTATCCCAATGAAGTGTCTTGAGTGATGGAACTGACAGTCTGTTTGGAGAGATTATTTTGGTATTAGAGGAGAAAGGTTCAGGCAGAATGTGTCTGATCACTGTGCAGGCAGGCATCATCTTGCCATAACAACCCTTAGCTGCTCATCAGAGAAAGTTTACAGGGGCCCAGATTGCCACTCTGACCAGCTCCCCAACACCTCTTTTTTATTGATTTCAGAGAGGAAGGGAGAGATAGAGAGAGAGAAAAACATCAATGAGAAAGATACATTGATTGGCTGCCTCCTGAATGCCCACACTGGGGTTTGAGTCCAAAATCCAGGCATGTGCCCTGACTGGGAATCGAACCATGACCTTCTGATTCATAGGTTGATGCTCAACCACTGACCCACACCGGCCACACACACACACACACACACCCACCACCACCACCCTCTACCTCCAGTCCCTCTCTATAAAATCTTGGCTTGGATCTTCCTTTCATCACATTGTTTTGGTGGATGAATGACTCACTACATTTTATGGGTGCTTTTTTATGTGAGTTCCTTAAGGAACTGGAAAAGCTTTGGCACATCAAGTCCACAGATGCCACCTGAGAACATAGAGCCCTTATGAATTCTGGCCTGAAAATGCAGGCCACTGGAGAAGAGGCCACGGGCCTGGGACCTAGTCCTGACTCTACCGGTTCTTAGCTCTGTGACCTTGAGCAAATGGCTAGAAACCTCTGATCATCAGTCTCCTCATCTGAAAAATGGGGAAATGTTGGAGACAAATTGTGGGGATAGTACCTTCTTAATGTAGACTGTTATAAAAGTCTGTTAAAATGTAAGAAATTATGAATTGCCAGCATGGTGAAGTAGAAGCACCAGCTAAAAGGTATTGAGTGACTACTACCATGTGCCAGAAATTATTCAAAGTTCTTTATGTTTTTAATTTTTTAATCTTCACCTCCCTATGAAGTAGGTATTATTAATAGCCCTATTTCCCAGGTGGGACAATGAAAACACTGAGAGATTTCATAAGTCACCTCAGGTCACAAAGCTTTTAGGTGCCAGAGCCAGAATCTGAACCCAGTCTGCTGGCTTCAGAGCCTGCAGGCTTTGCCACTGACCTCGACTTTGGTGTTGGGCAGACCTTGTGGGTGAGGTCCCCTCACTTATGATCTGCTTTGCGTAGCCATGTCCTTTAACTACTCTGGCCTCAGTGGCCTCATTTACAAAGTAGAGATGCTATTTCCTGCCTCACAGGGTCAGTGCAAGTAACAAGTTAGGACAGTATGAGTAGCTGGATGAATTAACAAGAAATAAATTGGCGTTATGATTGCCCTTCCCCACCCCAGGAAGGAGAAGCTAGGTGTGATTCTGTAAGTCTTGGTTTTTCTAAGAGTAGACAACAAATGAATGGAAATAAACTAATGGGGAAAAACATGAACAAAATAGTTGCGGATTATGATCAATATTAGGAGGAAGTAACTATGATAATAGAGAAGAAAAATAGATACCCACGTGAATAGGATGATCCATAAAGCAACACTGAGGAAATAATAAATAGAATAAAAAACAGTGGGGATGGTTTTAATCTTGTGGCAGGAGTTGGAGGACCCCTGATAATGACTGAGGCAGCTGGGAGTTCTGGGAGGAATCTATTTGAGAGAAATAATGGATAATGATGGCATTTATTTTGCCTGGGGTGGGGGGAAGTGTGACAAAGAATCGCATGCACCTTTTCTGTGTAGAGTGAATACCATGAGGAAAACATAAAAGGTCCTAAACAAATCTGATTTCTGTGCCTCTGTAGTTATCATCTCCTAGTAAGTGACAGTGGCCAAGGGAGGGAGGTACTGTTAGGCATTCTCCTGTCATTTGGGAAAAATTATGCCCCTCTGTTCAGATTGGAATCAACACTTCGGCTTCTCCCCACCTGAAAAAATATATATATTTTAATTTTAACATTAAAGTTTGATGAGCAGAATATGCAGCGTTGCCTGGGTCGATATCTACATTTCAAATGCATTTACTGTCATTACTGAAGAATCTCCACTTGGTGAACCATTAAGACAAAGCTTTGAGTAAATTAGCTAAATCATGCCCAGGGTAACTGCTCTGCGGGGCTTCTTGGGGAAAGACTCTTCCTGCAAATGATGATTGGTGAAGGAGTGTTTCTGGAAAATGATCCTTCTAGAAGGAGAGCACTACTAATCAAGGGAACACTCAGGGGAGGCAAGGAGGGTGGGGGACCAGAGGAAACATCCTGGACTGCAAACAAAGAGATCCTTATGAGTCTCTTTTAGTGTCACCAACCAGCTGTGTGACTGTGTACATATTTCACAAATATTTATTGAACACGTACTATGCGCGTGGTGGTGGTGTAGGCACAGAGAATATCTAGCAATTCACAAGTGAAATATATAGACAAGCTCCTTCCCAATGAGGCTTACACTCAGGTAGTAGTAGATTATTATGGACTCAATGTTCATGTCCCCCCTAAATTCATATCTTGAGGCCCTAACCCCAATAGTAGGGCCTTTGAGAGACAGAGTTAGATGAGGTCACAGGGTGGGCTCCTCATGATGGGATTAGTGCTCTTATAAGAAGAGATACTAGAGCTCTCTCTCTCTCTCTCTCTCTCTCTCTCTCTCTCTCTCTCTCTCTCCTCTCTCTCCTCTCTCTCTTTCTCTTTCCCTGTCATTTGAGGTCACAGCAAGAAGGTGGCCATCTCACCTTCTTGCTACAAACCAGAAAGAGAGTTCTCACCAGAATGCACCTTTGTCAGAACAGTGAGAACATTAATTTATGTTGTTGTTTTAAATCACCCAGCCCATAGTATTTTGTTATAGCATCCCCAGCTGACTAAGAGAGAGATAAATAATAAATAAATACTTAAAAATATAGTATGCCAGTTGATGGACAGTGCTTTTAAGTAAAGGAGCAGGACATAGAAAATGCTGGCAGTGGATGGAGGAAGGGGACCAGCTGCAAAGTTAAATAGGGTGTCAGGAGAGCCCCCCACTCCAAGCAAAGTCCATGGCTGGTCACAGCATAGAAGTTAAATGCACTGTTTATTAATTTGTTTTTGACCTTCTAAAACAAATATGAATCTAAATCTCAGCTCCACTCATTACCAGCTGGATCATATAGGACAGTACTTGGTACAATTCAGTCAAATTTTAATCTGTATCATAATTACCTTAAGGGCTTTAAAACTCTGGGCTCACCACCAGAGGTTCTGATTCAATAGGTCTGGGTCATCTGGCTGTTTCAAATTTCTCCCAAGATTCTAGCTGATGCTGTATGACTGAAGACCACACTTTGAGAACCACCATACTAGATGATAGATGTCACTCATCACCTTGGCTTCCTCACCCAAAAACTAGAAATGATAATGTTTACATTGTAGTATGGCTGTCAGGGCCTGGTACAGTTCTCATTCAGTGATGGCTGCTGCTGCTGGTTTTGTCATTCTTGTCAGCAAAGTTTCAGCTATCTGGGCCTTCATTTCCTCAACTGTAACATGAGACCTTTCACTAGAAGAGGTATATCTGTGCTAAGGCTCAGTGAAGCCTCACCTCCCCCCAGTCTGTCTTTGGAATAGGGGATCACAGAAAGATTACTGGAGATGACACTTGAGCTGAGTCTCAATGGCTGTCAGGGCATTAGCTAAGATGAAAGGTGGAAAGGAGGGTCTTGGAGAGGCTCTTCTGAGCAAGGGGACATGCATGTACAGAGGCATGACAGCAAGGAAAAGCATTGCTGTTCAGGGCACTGCAAATGTCCAGTGTGTATAGAGGTCCACAGAGTGAAGAAAAGCTTGTATGAGGCTTGGCAAAGCAGCTTGGTTTTATCCTGAAGCCATCGGAAGCCAGTGAGGCTTTGCTCAGGAAGGAGTGTGACCCTGTCATTCAGTTTGAGAGTGATTTCCTGGAATGGTGTGGAGGAAGGACTGGAATAGAGCAGCTATGTCTAGAGGCTGAGACCAATGAGGAAGCCAGGGCCACAGTGAATTCTAGTGGACGTTGCACAATGTGCTAGGATGTCTGGCTGGGAAAATATGCAGGTCAAAATCAAGCCCATAGTTGGCTCCCAAGCCACTCTGGCATGGAACTGGGTCAGTCCATGGGAAAGTCAGCTCTTTCTAAATCTGTGTGGATCATCATTTCCCAACAGATCATCATTTCCCAATTTGTGCATGAACCAGCTGCTGGGGCTTGTTCACTGTCTTAGCCATTTGGGCTTCTATAACAGTGACATGGGTTGGGTGGCTTATAAACAACCAAAATGTATTGCTCACAGTCCTGGAGACTGGGGAGTCCAACCAAGAGCAAGGTAGCAGCAGATTCAGTGTATGGAGAGAAAACCATTTCCTGGTTCATAGATGGTCATGTTTCCTTTCTTTTTATTAAAATTTGTATTGAATTTGTTGGAGTGACATTGCTTAATAAAATTACATAGGTTTCAAGTATACAGTTCTATAACACATCATCTGTATGTATACTGTGTGTTCACCACCGAAAGTCAAGTCTCCTTCCATCACCATTTATCCTCCCTAAACCCTCTTCTATCTCCCCCACCTCACTTTCCCTCTGGTAATCACCACACTGTTGTCTGTGTCTAAGAAGGAAGCCCCCTTCCTTCTAATAGCTGTAACTAGAGGCCTGGTGCATGAAATTCATGCATGGGTAGGGTCCCTAGGCCTGGCCAACAATCAGGGCCAATCGGGGCCTTCTGGCTGCTGGCCAGGGCCTCCCTTCAGCTGCCAGCTGCTGGCCGGGACCTTCCTTCATTCCACATCACCCCCTGGTGGTTAGCGCACGTCATAGCAACAATAGAACTCCCAGTCTCTTGGTCAAACTCCCACGGGGACACTCTGCATATTAGCCTTTTATATATATATATACTAGTGGCCCAGTGCACAGATTCATGCACATCAAAAGGAAATTAATTAGAATAAATATTTTAATATCCCTATTCACCCTTTCTCTATAATAGAAGTGTCAACCAAATTCACGATTGACAATGACAGATCGAAACACATGTGCGATTGGTGCCAGCTAGAGCTTTATATGTGCAAGTCAACATTTATTTTTAAATTTCCAGTACACATCATATGTACTGGCTGGTCGGTCGGTCAGACAGTCAGACCATCAGTCACTTAGCCTTTTATATATATAGACTAGAGGCCGGTGCACGAAGTTCGTGCACTGGGGGGGGGGGGTTGTCCCTCAGCCCAGCCTGCACCCTCTTCAATCTGGGACCCCTCAAGGGATGTCCGACTGCCCGTTTAGGCCCGATCCTACCAGGTTCCGGCTTAAACAGGCAGTCGGACATCCCTCTCACAATCCAGGACTGCTGGCTCCCAACTGCTCACCTGCCTGCCTTCCTGATTGCCCCTAACTGCTTCTGCCTGCCAGCCTGATTGATGCCTAACTGCTCCCCTGCCAGCCTGTTTGCCCCTAACTGCCCTTCCCTGCAGGCCTGGTCACCCCTAACTGCCCTCTCCTGCAGGCCTGGTCCCCCCCCCCCAACTGCTCTCCCCTGCAGGCCTGGGTCCCCCCCAACTGCCCTTCCCTGAAGGCCCGGTCGCCCCCAACTTCCCTCCCTTGAAAGCCTTGTCCCTCCCAACTGCCCTCCCCTACTGGCCATCTTGTGCCCACATGGGGGCAACCATCTTTGACCACATGGGGGCAGCCATCTTGTGTGTTGGAGTGACAGTCAATTTGCATATTACTCTTTTATTAGATAGGATAGAGGCCTGGTGCACGGGTGGGGGCCAGCTGGTTTGCCCTGAAGGGTGTCCCAGATCAGGGTGGGGGTTCCCTTGGGGCATGGGGCGGCCTGGGCAAGGGTCCTGTGGTGGTTTGCAGGCCAGCCACACCCACCGGCGACCCAAGAAGAGGCCTTGGTATCTGGGATTTATTTATCTTCTATAATTGAAACTTTGTAGCCTTGAGTGGAGGCCTAGGCCAGCCAGGGTGTGCGGAAAGCTTGGCTTCCTCCATCGCCAGGGGCAACTCAAGCCTCCTGCTCACTCCAGCTTAATGGCTACCGACATTTTTGTTGGGATTTATTTATCTTCTCTAATTGAAACTTTGTAGCCTTGAGTGGAGGCCTAGGCCGGCCAGGGTGTGCAGAGAGCTTGGCTTCCTCCATTACCGGGGAAACCCAAGCCTCCTGCTTGCTCCGTGGCTGCAGCCATCTTGGTTGGGTTAATTTGCATACTCACTCCTGATTGGCTGGTGGGTGTGGCTTGTGGGTGTAGTGGAGGTAGGGTCAAGTTGCATATTACGCTTTATTAGATAGGATATATTCTATTCTCTGGATCTATGAGTCTGTTTCTATTTTGTTACTTTATTTTATTTATTAGATTCCACATATTAGTGAAATCATATGGTATTTGTCTTTCTCTGACTGGCTTATTTCACTTAGCACAATAATCTCCAGGCCCTTTCATGCTGTCACAAATGGAAAGATTTTATTTTTATTTTTATGGCCGAGTAGTATTTTCCATTGTGTAAATGTACCACAGCTTTTTTACCCATTCAGATATTAGGCACTTGGGTTACTTCCAAATCATGGATATTTTAAATAACACTGAAATGAACATAGGGGTTCATATCTTCTTTCTAATTAGTGTTTCAGGTTTCTTTGAATATATTTCCAGAAGTGGGATTTCTCAGTCAAATGGGAGTTCCATTTTTTAAATTTTTGAGGAAACTCCATGCTGTTTTTCACAGTGGCTGCTCCAATTTGCATTCCCACCAACAGTGCACAAGGGTTCCTTTTCTCCACTTGTTGTTTGTTGATTTATTGATGACAGCCATTCTGACAGGTGTGAGGTAATATCTCATTGTGGTTTTAATTTGCATTTCTCTGATGATTTAGTGACATTGTGCATCTTTTCATATATCTATTGGCCATCTGTATGTCCTCTTTGGAGAAGTAACTATTCAGGTCCTTTGCCTGTTTTTTTGTTTTTTTAATTGGATTATTTGGTGTTGTTTATTAAGTTGAATTGTACAAGTTCTTTATAAATTTTGCATATTAACCCCTTATCAGATGTATCATTGACAATTATGCTCAGTGATTGTCTTTCCATTTTGTTGGTAGTTCCTTTGCTGTGCAAAAACTTTTTAGTCTGATATAATTCCATTTGTTTATTTTTTTCTTTTGTTTTCTTTGCCTGAGGAAATATATCAGAAAAAAATTATTGCTAAGAGAAATGTCTGAGATTTAATTGCTTATGTTTCCTTCTTGGAGTTTTATGGTCTCAAGTCTTAAATTTAAGTTTTTAATCCATTTTGAGTTTATTCTTGCATAGGATGTAAGAAGGTGATTTAGTTTCCTTTTTTTTTTCCTCATATCTGTCCAATTTTTCTAAGACCATATATTGAATAGACTGTCTTTACCCCATTGTATGTTCTTGCCTCCTTTGTCAAATAGTAATTAACCATAAAGGTGGGGTTTTATTTCTGGGCTTTCTAGTCTATTCCATTGATCTAGATGTCTATTTTTATGCAATTACATGCTGTTTTTATTACTATGGCCTTATAATATAGTTCAATATCAGGTAGTATGATTCCTCCAATTTTGTTCTTCTTTCTCAAGATTGCTGTGGCTATTCAGGGTATTTATGGTTCCATATAAATTTTGGAATATTTGTTCTGATTCTGTGAAATACACCATTGATATTTTTATAGAAATTGCATTGAATCTGTAGATTGCTTTTGGTAGTATGGCTATTTTAATAATGTTATTTCTTCGTACCCATGAACATGGTATATGTTTCCACATATTTATATCTTCTTCAGTTTCTTTCTTCTGTGTCTTATAATTTTCTGAGTACAGGTGTTTTACATCCTTGGTTAAATTTATTCCTCGGTGTGTGTGTTTTTATGCAATTGCAAATGGGATTATTTTCTTAGTTTTCCTTTCTGATAGTTCATTATTGGTGCATAAAATTCAGCTTATTTCTGGATATTTATTTAGTATCCTGATACTTACTGAATTCACTTAGCAATTCTAGTAGTTTTTGGTGGAATCTTTAGGGTTCTCTTTATACAGTATCATGTCATCTGCTACACGGCCATGTTTTCAATGTGTCTTCACATGGTGGAAGGAACAAGGGAGCTCTCTTGGGTCTCTTTTACAAGGCATTAAACATATTCATGAGTGTTGCACCCTCATGCCCTAATCACCTCCAAAAGGCCCTAACTCCAAATACCATCACATTGGGCATCAGGTTTTCAACATGTGTTTTGTGGGGGACACAAACATGTCATCTGTAGCAGCAACTGTTAACTAAGAGAGTCTGAATCAATTCATTAGCAATGGAAATTGAGAGGAGAGGGCTCAGCTGAGGGAGTAGAAATGATTCAAACTACTTTTTTTTTTAACAAGTGAAGAGTCAAAGCCCAGAAAGACTAAGATGACATCACACAACTCACAAGTGACAGTCAGGATTCAACCTCAAACCCTTCCCCTTGCTCCCTCGATTATAGGTTCTAGATTTTTTTCTTCCAAATCTAAACAACCTATCACATCCCCCCAAAAGAAGACCTGAGCATAGTATCAGTACTTCTCATTTTCTGAGTCTGTTACAAGAAGATGCTGGACTAGGTACATGGTACCAAGTACTTTTCATATATTATTTCAATACTAGAGGCCCAGTGCATGACATTCATGCACTGGGGGTGGGTGGGCGGTGGAGTCCCTCTGCCCTGCCCTCTTGCAGTTCAGGACCCCTCAGGGATGTCCGCCAGCCTGCAGAAGGCAGGAGAGGCTCCCACTACTGCCGCTGCACTTGCCAGCAGTGAGCCCAGCTTCTGGCTGAGCAGCGCTCCCCCTGTGGGAGCACACTGACCACCAGGGGTCAGCTCCTGCATTGAGCGTCTGCCCCCTGGTGGTCAGTGCGCATCATAGTGACCCATAGTTCCACCATTCTGTGGATAGTAGCCTTTTATTATATAGAATAGTGCCTGGAACACAGCAGGACCTTGATATTTTTTTCCTTTCTGGTATACTTTCACTGTTACAGTATTAAATAACAGCAGGCAAAGCAAGCCTCAGAATTGGAAGAGTTGAGGTTCCATGAACAGTCGGTTCTTTAGATTCATTTCTTCATTTGTCTACAGAAAAATTCACATTATATGATGCCTATTGTAAGTGGAAGTAGCATGAGCTTTGGGGTTTAAGTTGTCCTCTGTAACTTACTATGATGAATGTAGCTGGGTGAATGTGGGAAATCTAACCTTTCTGTGCATTTGTTGGTAGAGAGTCATTTCTTGATAAACACTTTTAAATGAATGAATAGAAGGAGGAATGATGTGCACTTGTCATTTCAAATGGGAACATCCAAATGAGAGCATTAGAGCTGGGGCACTTAATCTAGTCTCATTTGATATAAAAATGTATTTTGATGTCTTCAAGGACTCTACCATCTAAGGGCAGCTCTTGAAAACTCAACAAACTGAAAAATCAGTCAACCCAGCAAAATGTGGTGTAAACTTCACAAGTTGGTTTTGCAACCACACACTCAACTTCTCCCATTTCCCAGAATATCCCAGACCCTTCCTGCCTTCATTCTATTGAAATTGCTCCTTCACCTCCTAGTGTAAGTCACCACCATCATCTGTCCTGTCAGTCTCACCAATTTTCCAGTCCCAGCCCAACTGGCACTTATTCCAGGGACCCTTCTCTGATCCCTGCTGACCACTCACTTGTTTCCTCCTCTGATGATCTCAGCCTCCTTCTAATGCTTTAGGTATATTGTATCCTAATTTACCTGTTCACATGCCTGTTTCTCCCTATTCATCTCTGTATACCCAGTGGCTAGAAGTGAGCCTGCCAATCCTGGTTGGTTGAATGGATAAGTGAATGGGTCTGTAGAGAAAGGAAGGAGTGAGTGGGTGGGTCAGTAGATGGATGGATGAAGGCTTTGCTTTGTGTTCAAAAATAGAGCCATGCTGCTATACCAATATGCTCTGAACGTTTACACAAAGGAAGTTCTAGGTGTCCACAATCTCAGATTGAATCACTGCTTGTTCTCACCTTCCCAGCCTCCTCCTCAGTCCTCAGTCCCCTCCCTGCTCTTCCCTTCTGTGTATCAGTTCTGCTCCACTTTCATGGGAGCTTTACCTGGCTCCAGAATGCAGGGAGACACACCCCATTGTCTGTTAAAGCACAATGCTAATGGCCTGGGCCAACATGAACACTGACATTCCTTCCCCCACTGAAGCAAGACTGGACAGAGGACACAAGGGAGAAAAGGCTACTGATACTGGCTCCCACTTTTCCACACCACCCTGTGCTGTGTCTCAGGATCCTTTCCAGGCAGAAGTATATTAATTAGGTGAGAAACTGGCCTCTGAGGAAAAGCATTCTTCTTAAAGAGAAGGAACTGAAGAGTTCTTAATGTCCCTAGTTCTTCCCTAACACAGAGCATTTGAAGGCAGTAGTCCCAAATTATTAGAATCACAAAAGATTTATCTTTGCAAAGATTTTTAGAAACTGATTCTAGGGTTTTGAGTTGCATCAAACCTGTGCTCATTTGTTTGCTCACTTTCAACCAATACTCAGTGGCTGGTATGGATACCAGCTCATCGAGTGGCGTTGACAGACTGATCTAGTAATCATGATTAAAGCGAGACAGTGAGATTTATATTCTTAGCATAGGAACTCAGTAAATGCATTGAATAAATTAATAAAAAATAAACATACCAAATGAAATCGTAATATCTTTTTATATCACTGTTACTTGACAGAATACAGTTACTATTTTCTCTTAACCTAATTATTTTTGTTTATATAACATGTCCTGATCACTTAAACCCCAAGATAACATAGAGACTCCTTCCTCCTCCTTTCCACTGTCCCACTACATTCCACTTGTGGTTCAGTCACCTTATTCTACAACAAACAATTGTTATTTTGTGTTTGCTCACCAGACTCTGAATTCCTTAAAAACAAGGATCATCTCATTCATGCATCTAACTTCTTGCACAGGGCCTGGCCTAGAACAGGCACTCAGAAAATGTTGTTGAATTACTGCTGTATTTTGTAATTTCATTCTCCTAAAGTATCCAAGAGGGAGGGAGGTATGTGCTATTATTTCTATTATGAAAATAAAAATGCTAGGACACAAACATCTCTAATGACATTTTTACACAGTTACTTAGTGATAGAGCTAAAAGTGGAATCTCTGTCCTAAGGATGCTCTCCAGGGGTCTCCACCCCTCCTCCCTACTCCAACCTGTGATCTCATCTCACAGGATGAAATCTTGTGTTCAGGAAATCTTGCTAACAGACCTTTTGAGATGGCCAAGCACAGATTCCAGGGCTTGCTTTTAGATGGCCAGTGAGAGCTAAGTTGCTCTGCATTAATAAACTAACGGGATGTGTTACTTTTCTATCTGTGATTAGGGAAGACAGTGATTGGGGGGGAAGGGCCCTCTGGTTCTAAAAGGAAAACTGGAGATGGTGCAGAAGGAGGCTGGCTGCAAGGTATACCAAGCAAAAGTGAGAAAAATCTTTAGGCCCCAAGCATACTAGACAAAGGTGTAACACTAGATGGGTGCTGACCAGCAAAATGAAGCCTACAGATGTGTTTTGTTTAGGTACAATGTTGGAAGATGTTACATAAAACCCATATTTCACGCTTTTCTTAAAAATTAGAAGTTGTGATAATACATGACTCCTCCATTGAAGCTGGGTAGTTGCTGCCACCTTTTGTCCCTCTGGCGATTGTACTCTCTAATTTGCCACAGTCCACACCACTCCTTATTGTTCTCATACTACCCTGACCCACTTGACTCCTTTGCAATACCTACCTGGCACCTGCATGCCTTTCAGTCTGCAACATCTGCACAAGAGAAAAATGACAACACATGAATGAAAAGGACAGAGTTTAGTCCCAGCTCTCCTATAGGGTGTACCTAGCCATGTGGCAAATGTTGTAACATCTGTAAGGTCAGAGAGGGGCAGTGAGTTTCCCCATTTTAAGGTTGATGAAACTAAGGCTCAAACAGGGTAAATCTCATGATCATGGTATGTGAGAGCCAGGATTCAAATCCTGGTTGATCAGATTCTAGATCCTAAACTCTGTGTGAACTACTCCAAAAGCATTTGTTAAGTCCTCCCTCCTCCATCTCTTTCCCAACTCCTTTGATTCTGAACTTGAATGCTAACCCAGAAGGTCTCATTCACTTTCATATTAATTGAATGTGGTCTGAGAGAAGGGTCATTGGTTCCACTGTGCAGTCTAAAAACACGTTTTTTACAATCCTAGATGCTGTAAACCAATGTTTCATTTGCTGGTTCTTCTTGGTTAAGGGAAGGAGAAAGAGAAATAATTAAATGACCTGGGTGTTTGGACTTTGATGTTCAGATTACTAATTGTTAAAGGCAAAAATCTGATAATTGAGGGGCAGGAGCGATGCTTTAGTACATCAAAACCTCTGTATGTTGCAGACATGACAAGGGAAATTGTAACTAAAGAGGAGGATGTGTATAATTAAATGTCAAAACATATTTTGAAAAATGGTTTTTAATTTCTCACATCTCCCAGCAAGATGAAAAAGAGAAGCTCTCTGATACAGCTGGTTCCCCCTCACTGACTCATGGCTAGGTGGCAGAAACCTGAGGAGGAGATAGCCCAATGTTGGCCGCATGTACTCCTCCCTCCATTCAGACAGGAATAGTTAGACACAAGGGGGCCTTAAGTACACATGTCAAGTACCTAAATGCATTATCTCATTCTATCTCCACAGTCATTGTTCAAAATGTGATTCACTCCCATTTCACAGATAAGAATACTGAGGTTCAGGGAGATTTAGCAGCCCACTCTTTCCATTCCCTTCCTTCAACTCTCTGCCTTAGTCAGTAGCCAGTTACTTCCTACACAGGTCCTATAAATCACCATGGTGTGAGAAAGTTGTAGGAGACAAAACTGTGAAGACTTCCCTAGACCTGGGTTCAAATCCTGGTCTTCCAGTAGTGAAGGTTGGGCAGTTTAACCTGGCTTCTCTGAGATTCATCTTCCTCATCTATAGAACAGAAAGACTGGACTTGCAGGGTTCTTAGTGAATTTAATGAAATAATATACACAAGTGCTTGGCATACAGTAGGTACTCAAAAAGTAGTATTGCATTTTCATTAGTAACTTAAACTGGTTGCTTCCCTAGTTTTTCCTGAGAGTGAAAGAAACTTTTCATTTCTTCCAGTGGAATGGATGGCTTCTTCCATGTTAATGGGTTTTGGTCTTTGCCTAGCAGGAGAGGATGGTCAGGGCCTGAGCCCTGCACTGGTAGTCAGCTGGAGCCAAGTGTGGGCCCTGCCTTTGCTATTTGGTAGCTATGGGACTTGGGCCAAGTTCTTTTAGCTTCAAGACTTCAGTTCCAAAAATCATTAAGTGGAGATAAAAAATACTCCATAGCAAGTGGCAAAGGTCAAATGAGATATGACTTCTTTGTAAGAAATTGAGGAAACATTTAAGGCCTAATAAGTGTTCCTCTCTAAAGACAGAGTGTTACACCCTTTGAAGGAATGGATAGCAGTAACTCTTAAACTTTTGAGACTCACAAATGTTTTCCAAACCTAATGACAGTCATGGACTCCCTGACCATCCAGGTATAATGCATATAAGGCATGTGTGTACGACTTCAAGGGTTCATGGGACCCCCAAAAACCATCCATGACCTACCAGAGAACTTCCACATCTGCAAGTCTCCAAATGCCTTTCTAGCTATGGAGGGTGGGGACTGGAGATGTTCCACTGTGGCTGCTGCTGTTTATTTCAGGAAGCTGCTGGGATGCCACAGGAAGGTAGGCAGAGAAACCACAGGTGTGCACCAAACTAACTGCCTGGGAGGGAGAGCTCCAGAGAGACAGCAAGCCCTGAGAAATCTAACCTACCATTCAAACCACCCTTTCCTCCAGCCTCTCCTTCAGGGGTATTGTGCCCAAAGTAGAAGGGACCAAAGGATTGCAGACCAATGAGAGACTCATCCTCTAGGCCTCCAGAACACATTCCGGAACTGATGCATGGAAGCAGAAAGGAGGTAGAGTTCTAGTGAACATGGGAAACACTTAAGCCATAGTGTCTCCCAATTGGGAACTGTGACTTCCTCTTGCCTATATCAGCAGTGCCCAGCACAAAGATGAATAGCATCAGTGGGTAGATGGATGACCTTCTCACAAGATTGAAAAGTCTGAGGATGTAGACCAGATTCAGCTCTCAGAGAGAGTTGAACAAGGCATTCTTTAAGTCAAATTGGCATCCCAAAGGTTGTTCTAAGAACCAGCTTTGTCAAAATCACCTGAACCATTACTATCCTATCTAATAAAGAGGGAATATGCTAATTGACCATCACTCCATCACAAAGATGGCTGCACCCACAGCTGAGGCCAAGTTCCCATAAGGAACCTTAACAAGTAATCAGCAGGGACCTGAGGCTATGCCCTCCCCCACCCGGCAGGGCTTAACAGGGGATCTCAGGCTGCGCCCAACCCCCCCGCCCGCCTGGCAGGGCTTGACAGGGGACCTCAAGGTGCGCTTCCCGTCCTGGTGCTGGGCTAGGGGACCTCAGGCTGCTCCCCCTGCCCCAGCGCCAGGCCAGGGGACCTCAGGCCGTGCCCCCCACCCCGGCACCAGGCCAGGGGACCTCAGACTGCACCCCCTGGATGGCGGGGCTTGATGGGGGACCTCAGGCTGCGACCCCACCCCAGCACCGGGCCAGGGGACCTGAGGCTGTGTCCCACTGCCTGACTAGGCTTGACAGTGGACCTCCGGCTGTGCCCACCCCTACCCAGTGGGGCTTGACAGGGGACCTCAAGGTGCACCCCCAGTGCTAGGTCAGGGGAACTTAGGCCACGCCCCTGCCCAGCGGAGCTTGACGGGGGACCTGAAGTTGCGCCCCCCTGCCGGTGGGGCTTGACGGGGGACCTGAGGCTGCACCCCCCCACCTGGTGGGGCTTGAGAGGGGACCTCAGGCCATGCCCCCCAGGGCTTGACAGGGGATCTCAGGCCGTGTTTTCCACCTGGCGAGCCTTGACGGAGGATCTAAAGGCATGCCCCCAGCACCAGTCTGGGCTGGGGGACCTCAGGCCATGCCCCCCATCCTGGTGCCAGGCCAGGGGACCTGAGGCTATGCCCCCTGCCTGGCAGGGCTTGACAAGGGTGGGACTGGCTGGGTCTGGATCTAGCCCAATTGGGGGGGAGGGGGCTGGGTCTGGGTCTCATGCAATTTTGAGGTGCATGTGGGTGGGCAGGGACTTGACTCTGGGTCCCGTGGTGAGCCCAAGATTCTGACAGGAGGAAGGTTTTCATATACATTTTACTAATTTTCTTTCATTTCTGACACTTCTATTATAGAGAAAGGGCAAATAGCAATATTAAATTATTTCCTCTAATTAATCCCCTTTTAATGTGCACGGATTTCGTGCACCGGGTCACTAGTTAAAAAATAATAATACATGTTGGTAGACCCCACCCCATATGCACTGAATCAGAATCTGTCTGTTGAGCCTGGGGGAGACAGAAAGAGGGAGAGGGAGGGAGGAAGAAAGGGGGAGAGAGAGAGAGAGAGAGAGAGAGAGAGAGAGAGAGAGAGAGAGATTTGTAGTATACCTTTTCTAAGTAGTTCTTTTAGTCTGGCTTAGGCACCATATCTATGTGAGTGGAGTGTGATCATAAAGGGTTTTTGGCAGCATGATTAATCTAGTCCAACTTCTGCTTTGCCTACTCAATAGCTGTGTGATATGGAGCAGGTTACTTCAGGTAACTAAGCCACAGTGACTTCATCTCCACAATGGAGGTAGTTAACTCCAGGGCACGGTGAGGGTTCAGTGGGATCCTGCAAAGCTTTCAGTAAGTGTTGGGTGTTGCTGATGGTGGCAGAACTGGTGGCAGAGAATTGTTAAGGCCTTCATACTAACCACAGGAAGTCAACAAGGCAGGTGCTCATAATTCCTATTTTAAAGATGAGAAAACTGATGTCCCCCCATGGACTTTAGGCTCATTTGTGGAGCCAGGACATGAACCCACAAATGCTGGCTGGCTCACACTCCCAGATGATGCTATTTGGACTCCCAGTAGGAATAGCTTACTGGTGTCCAATATGGAACTAGGACCCACAGCACACCCAGGAAACAGCTCAAGTTTCCCTGGGGTGTGAGTTGAATTAGACATGAGAGGAGGAGGGACTGCTTTCCATAAAGGAGCCCCCTTTACCATTCCCCATGGGCCTTGGAATGGACTCATTGGACTGCTCGTGTTAATTGGTATGCTGACACCACTTGGCGTAGGCAGATAGCTTTATTAGATGAAGGGTCAAATGCAATGAAATGCTTGGAGGCTTTTAAAAAAACATTGGAAACATTTACCATGACATTATTGACAATCTGGTTAATAAGCTGCCTGGACTAGAGGAATACTGCTGGGATCAGCGGCTTTTGCCTTCCTCTCCTCATTCTCTGTGCTCCCAAATTATTGGGTTTGCGCCCCCTACTCTGGTTATCACTCTGCCTTGCATCAAGAGCAATCTCCTCTTCCAAGCTGAAGGCTTCGTCAAGGGCAAGAACTAGCACTTTTCCATCTCTGTATCTCCATTCCCTAGCACATGTGTTGGCAATTAATAGGACTAAAAAATTAATTAACATAATGACTATTTTTAAAACATATCTCCACTAATACTTCAGATCTTTCCTTTCTTATTCTCTCTTCCTCTTGTCTCTCCCCTCTCCACTCTCACCCCGAATGATCCATTTTCACTCTATGGCTCTCCCAAACAAAATAATGTAATGCAAGATTTCACAACATGAGTACATGCCAATAATTAAGCAAATCTGTCTGACTCTTTTGATTCTCCCTCATCCCCTCTTCCTGAAAATCAGAGGGTGTATGTATTAGCAAAGTCAGTCTCCTGTTAGACAGAAGACTTGGTCTTATTCCTTTGGCTATGAAATAGTAATCATTTTTAGACATCAATTTAAATTCAAAGGTAGTGCTAACCTGGAAATAATTTTATTCACTGTGATGGTGAGCATGTCAGTGTCTCTCTGGGCCTCAGTGTTCTCACAGATATAAAGGGGTAAAACCATATGAAGATCCCAATGCTGACACAGGATTGCATACGATAAAATTACCACTGAAGAGAGCCATGTGTCTTTCTAAGGGGAACAGTTTTAACTTTCTCAAGTTTATAACGCTGCTTCCTGGGTGACGCATTGTTGAAAATGCAACATTTAATCCATAGAACACCATTTTGAGTGTCTAAGGAACAAAGCACTCTACTAGGCAGCGTAGGTGAGAGAGATGACAAACACTGCCTTGCCCTCCACCTGCACACTATCTATTCAAGGAGGAAAGTACAAGTTAAAAAAAAAATCTCATGGAAAGTGCAGAGTGAACACTGCTTTGGAAATAAAAACAAGGGGTCATCATAGAAAGATCTGTGATGCAACTCTGGATTTTATTGTGATTCACAAATAGTCACTCTGCCCAGGAGAGGATGATACTTGCCCACCTCACTGATGGCAGACTTGGTCATAAGACTTACTTGGCCAAGGAAATGTTAGTGGAAGTGGGTGTGCTACTCCTGAGTAGGAGCTTTAAGAACCAGTGTATGAGTCACCATGCTCTCTTCTCCCTTCTGCTCTGATTGCTGGTAGTGGAGCTGAGCTGTGGCTGATCTGCAATGGCTGCCTAGGAATGAGTGAGAAAGGAAAATAAGCCTCTGGTATAGTAAAGTGATTGAGATACCGGGGTCCTTTGTTACTGCAGCCTAACATGTACTATTTTGACAGATATACAATAAAACAGCAAAGATTTCCAAAGTAGAAGAAACACTGAAGAAAAGCTTGGAGACAGGTGAGATGTAGACATCCCATGGAATAAAGCTTTGCAGACTGAGGTTATACTGGAAACATGGTGGATAACTGAACTACAGATGCTCAAAATCATATGCACAAAGAGCTTTGACCTCATTTCATACTTGGTGAAGAGCCATACAATCTTTTCAACAGGAGAGTGATAAGATCCAGAATTCTTTCCCCAAGCCATAGAAAAGTATAAGCAATGACCTTGCAATTGATCACCAACTAGAAGACTGAGAAGGCTGCAGACTATGGAGTGTGTAAATATTATTGGCTTATATTATTGGCTTTGAAATTATTGGCAAGGTAGCTCATATGAACCCACAGCCCCAGAGCCCAGCTTAATACCTCAGCCCAAAGATATTTATGTGCATGCCCACAGTAGTCTAATTACTCTGTATCAAGTACCATGTATCAAAATGCCTTTCAAGATTATAACAGGTTTAATTAAATGCACGGTGAAATTCACTTACGATGAGCTAATTGGGTAGAACCTGATTTTCCTCCCCGCTGAGTGTGACAGACATGAGGACATCCCAGAGAAAGGGCAGCACATAAAGTGATGCTGAAAGAGGCAGGGGTCAGAAGCAGGTGCCTCAGGAGCTGAGCAGGACTGAAGTTTCCCAAAGGCAGGAAGGCGGAGCTAGGAAAGGCTGGACACGAGCCCAATGGCAGCAAGCCATCCTAGAGGGAACATTCTCCCAAATGTGGTCTGACCCTCACTCTTCCTCTACTCAGTGAAAGGCTACCCCAACCTATTGTTACTCCAGCCAAAGATACTGGCATTACCCTTGATTCCTCTATTTCTCTGACATGTCACATTTGCTCTATCTGCCAATCCCATCAGCCTGGTATTCAAAATACAGAATTTATCTAAAACATTTCTCTCCATTCCACTATCCCTGCCCTGGTTCAAGCCACCCTCATATTTCACCTAGGTGACTGACATAGCCTCCCAGCCCATCTCCTGCATCTCCATCCCTACAGTTTCTTCTCAACCTAGCAGCCAGAGTGTGCCCCTTTCAAAGCAAGACTCCAAGAGCTCCCAACTCATTCAAACTATGATCCAATGAAGTTCCTGACAATGACGTATAAGGCTCTATATTATTTCCTCTATGTACAAAGAAAATCCTAAAATGGTGAAGGTTCTGATGGGTGAGATGCTTCACCTCCCCAGGCAAGATAAATCCTAGATTACTGGACAAATACTACACTGAACTGGACTGCTGCCTGACACAGATGTGGAAATGAGAGTTTGCTCTCAGACAGTTTCTGATCTTGTGGGCAAGAGAAACATATCGGCTCAGATACTAGAAAATAATGTGACCACTGTTAAGAGTAGAGATAAGCATCAAGTTTATGAGGAGTACCAAGAAGAAGCGCCTAAGCTAGCCTGTGGATGAATTAGTTTTGATGGCCAACAGTTCTATCCAAGTTGATCTTGTCATCAGTAATATTCATTATGAACTAGTGTGTTTTTTAAAGGAACCAAATAGTTTTGTTTTGTTTTTACTTAATTCATGAGTAATGTATATAACACCTGTCAGACATTTCAGGATCGCACTGATGTCTTCCTCATTGCATTCCTAATCTAACAATTCCAGCCCATCTACATACTATATGAGCCAAGCATACACAATGGGGAATGGATGGTCTCTTCAGTAAACGGTGTTAGGAAAGCTAGATATGCATGTGCAAAAGAATGAATTTGGACCCTGATCTCACACCATACACAAAAATATACTCAAAATGGATTAAAGACCTAACATAAGACCTGAAACCATAAAACCCCTAAAAAAAATAACATAGGGACAGAGCTTCTTGATTGTGGCCTTTGTGATGAATTTTTGAACATGACACCAAAAACTTAGGCAACAAAGCAAAAATAAACAAATGGGACTACATCAAACTAAAAAGTGTCAGTACAATAAAGGAAACAATTAGCAAAATGAAAGGGCAACTACAAACAAAATCTTTGTAAACCATATATCCGATAAGGGGTTAATATCAAAAGAATTCACATAATTCAATAGCAAAAAATAAAAAGTGAGCAAAGGACCTAAATAGACATTTTCCCAAAGAAAGACAGACAAGTGTCTAACAGCTACATGAAAAAGTATCCAGCCATGGCTAATCTTCAGGGAAATGCAAGTCAAAACCAAAATGAGGCATTATCTCACACCTGTTAGTATACCTAGTATCAAATAGATAAATATTAGTAAGGATGTGGAGAAAAAACCCTTGCACACTGTTGTGGGAATGTAAATTGGTACAGCCATTATGGAGGTTACTCAAAAAACTAAAAATAGAACTAACATAATCCAGCAATCCCTCTTTTGAATATACAACAACCAAAGGAAATGAAACCAGTACCTCAAAGAGATACCTGTGCTCCCATGTTCACTGGAGCATTATTTAAATTGTCAAGACATGGAAACAGCCTAAGTGTCCATCAACAGATGAATGGATAAAGAAATTATTTTGGTACTTATATACAATGAAATATTATTCAGCCTCAAAAAAGATTCTGCTATGTGCAACAAGGTAGATGAACCTTGGGGACATTATTCTAAGTGACATAATATAAGAACACAAAGAGAATAAAACTGCATGGCCTTACTTATAAGTGGATCCTAAAAAGGTGAAATATATAGAAGCAGAGAGCTGAACGGTGGTTACCAGGGATGGAGAGGTGGGGGAAATGGGGGATGTTAATCAAAGGGTACAAGTTGCAGTTCCCTAATGAATAAGTCTAGGAATCTAATGTACAGCATAATGACTATAATTAATAATGCCATATGGAATGCTGGAAATTTGCTAAAAGTGTAGATTTCAGATGCTGTCACCACAAACAAGAGAAAATAAATGGAAATATGTGATGAGATAGGTAATGTAAATTAGCTTGACTATAGTAATCATTTAACTTTGTATATCAAATTACCATGTTGTATACCTTAAATATATACATATACAAATATTCTTTTAAAAAAATAATAGAAAAGTAAAACAAAACAAACATGAAAACAGCAAGGACCAAGAGTTCTGACCCAAACAACAAGATCAAATTCCCCTGCTTTTCACGTTTCCGGACACATCTCTGTGAGGTGTCGAGCCAGAGTTGGGCAGGTTGAGCCAACCAGGTCCACAGCTCAGATGTTCCCTGTACTGCAGGGGAGGGAAATGTGTCACCCGAAGCAAAATTCCATGAAGCCACTTACCCCAGCCTCACTTACATGGGGATACTGATCCCACCGCAGCCAACATAAAGGGCTGGCCTTGGCGCTCTCCACACAGCAGATTCTCCCTACATAGGTCAGAGCTAGACAAAGAGGGGCTCCATTCCAAGATACCAGTTCTTCCCTACAGAAAATCAAGACACACAACCTGCAATAGCATCACTTTATTCAGCATAAATGTAAAAATGAAAGCAGTCTCCAGTCCAGCTGGCTCAACGCCCATGACCCACAGGCACCTGTGGACATTGGAATGAAGATAACACAAGAGATCAGCCGGACCCTCTGCTTCCTCCCTTGAAGCTATGTAAATGGCATGCGAGCCATCATCACAGCCCTTGAAAAATCAGAGGCATGATGAAAGCAGTGTTTTTTCATCATGGTGTTTTGTTTTGTTTTAAGCTTCTGCATAGTTTGTCATTAATTCTAAATCTGTAAAATTTAGGAGAGATACAAAACTTGCTCACATACACAGAGAAAAGGGCAGAGAAAAATTTTTAAAAGCTTCTGATTCAGCAAACATGTCTTGAGCACCTACTATATGTCCCATACCTTGCTGGGAACTTTTAAATGTGAAACCAGGGGGTCATATAACTTTTCATTAAACCAAGGTAATGGGGCACTATTACTAATTGAGTCTGAATAATTGGCATAGACCAGGACTATCTTGGGCAAACCAGAGGCACAGTCCCCTATGTGTATCTTATTACTATCTTCAGTAACAGTGAGTGATGAATAGTTCTAACTCCCATTTTATCAATGAAGATCCTGAGGCTCAGAGAGTCTATGTCCATAAGCATACATTTGAATCTAGTCTTTCTCTTCTAAAGCCATGTTGGCTCCAGCTTACTTGGCAAAAGTAACGATAATGCAATACAAAAGTTCAAGGGAAGAGGAGAGAAAAAAGAGGAAATGTATTTAACAGGAAGAATCAAGGAAAATGTGCTGGTGGAAGTGCCATTTCTATCTACTCTCAAGAGGTGGGAAAATTCAGATTCATGGAGGCAGAGGCTGCACTTTCTAAGGGAGGGAGAACAAGACAAAGAAGAGAAATCGGGCAGGTGTGGGGCATGTGTTAGGACCTAGTAGTTAAAGCAAGTCCTCGCCACCCATGATGGCCAAGGGGAGGAGCCGAACCTTAGTTGCTTAAGTGACCTTTGACTTTTTCTTCCATTCTCATAAACATGGAAGCAAATCAGATATATAAATTGCAAAGCCCCAGGGTGAAAAGGAAATGAAGGGCCTTTCATTCAAAAAAGTATTAAGAATGTCGAGATAGTGACAGCAGAACGTTAGACCAAGGTTGGGGCCCTTGTAAACACGGGGCACTATACAGCTGAATGGACTGCATGCCCATGAAGTTGGCCCTACATAGAAGGCTTGCTCTGCCTAAGTTCTCACTGAATGTGAGCTGAATAGAAACAGCCAGAAACTCCCCCTTTGGTCCTGGCAGCAGAGGGGGTGGAGGATGAACCCTGTTTGTTCCCTCAGAGAGTTCTAGAATTCCAAGGACAGACCTGATTCCCAGTCCGGTACATCTCTTCCCAAGACCCATGTTTCCTCTCCAGCCCTGACATGTGAAGAGGATTCCCATGACACTGTTTTTCTGGGTTTTTTTTGTGTGTGTGGTTCCCTTTCACTCAGTTCACTCCCCTATGCGGTGATGTATCTTTGGGATGCAGTTTTCATCTTGGGATCTGTGGCCTCAAAAGGGCCTTTTCATGGGTACTTCTCTGTTTTCTTCTTCCCCTTTCTTTCAGATCATCAGAAATTTGCATATGGCATCAGGAAAGAGACTGGGACAGGTATCTGTTGTAAAGCAGACATTGAGCTCTGCCTCTGATCCCAAAGGTATAGGTAGAGTGAACTCAGGGCTTCTCTCTGGGTACTAGCATACAAGTCAATGGACATTTGATAGGACAGTACCACTCTGTGCTGTGCCTCCCAGGAAGAGAAATTCTGATTCGCTGCAGAGCCCATCTGCAGTGCCTGGCATTCAAGGCCTTCTGTGAGCCAGCCCCTGCCCACCTGTTCATGCTTATTTCCTGCCACTGCCCGTGATCAACCTCTGCTTCCAGCCAGGTATTTATTCCCAAGTGTGTCCTGTGCTTGGACCCTATAACTTTGCTCCTGATATTTCTTCTTCTGGAAGTTCCTTACTTACATTGATGGACAAAATCTGTTTCTCTCTTAAGGCCAGATTCAAATACTCTGAGTCTTGAGCTCTCAAAGCGACCATCTGCATTCATGTCCTGATTAGAACATTTCTACCTGTTTCCTGAACTCTCTTCTAAATTCTCTGAGCATTTTCTCTAGAACTCCATTCTTTTTTAATGTCATAGGCCCATGCCTCATTCACTTGGGACTCTCTGTTACAAAAGTCTAATAATTAATTCACACCACTGTCAGCATTAAGGAAACTGCACTGGCTATTAGCTTGGGGTAGGGCAATCTCTTGGCTCTCCTTCCTCTGGGCTGGCTCCATTCCCAGCCAGATTAGCCAGTTGGTTACAGAAGCTCCAAGCTTACATTCAATAGCAGGGAAGCCAGGTTTCCCTCTAGCACCCTCAATTCCCAAAACCTAAGCCTCCCTGACAAGAATTAGCTCACATGCCCACCCCTGAATCAATTTCTAGAATGTGCTCTCTGTCCCTGCAGCCAGGAGTAGAGGCCCAACCAAACAACATGACCCACAACAAGTAGGGAAGGATGGCATCCTCTTGCTCAACAGAGAGAAAGGATGTTGCCAACAAGTAATCTCTTGGTAGATTATAAACTCCTTGGGATAGATAGCATGATTCTCATATTTTATTCATTCATTTCATTCAACAAATACCTAAGGAGTCCCTACCATTTCCAGGCACTTTGGTAAGCACTTGGGATTTTAAACATATTAGACATAGTCTCAGTATTCAAAGAATGAAAAGTCTATCTAAGCAATCAATAGCTATTTGTTGAACACTTACTATGCAGCCAGCCAGTGTGCTAGGCATTGGAAATACAGCAATTAACATACATACCATCTCTGCCCTCATAGACCTTATAATCTAGACACCAAACCAAAAAATACAAATAAGTAAACAGTCGTACAGTATTATGATCAATCAAGATCTGTTGCAGATTGGGAGCACAGAGAAAGTCACATGACCTACCTTTTTGTAGGGTAAGAGGTGGGAGACTGGATCCAGAAAGACTTCCTGGAAAAGGTACCACCTGCACTGAATCATGGGGGATTTGAGGTAGTCCCCAGAGTATTTTATTCTGTGTCTGCCATGGGATAGGTTTCCAATAAATGATGGATGAATGAGTGCGTTAATGTAAATGTTCAAGCCTTTGCCTTGGGGAGGATAACGGAACTAATTAAACCCTAATCCCAATGACCCATCCCAAAGGAGGGCAGGGTTGTCATTTTAAAAATATGCAGATAACTCATTTTTGGTTTGAAAATGCATCCTGATTCTTGTTTATCCTAATGTTTTGCCTAACCTAATATTGAAAGAAGTCTGTGTTGCATGTACTCACTAGAGTTGGTAAGAGGCAGCCAAAGGTAACTTAAATTAAAAAAAAAAAATCAATCTTGGACCAAGAATGACAAGTAATAGATGAAGTGGATAGATCAGTTGGGATTTGCTGAAAGTTAACTGTGTTCAGGGGAAAATCCCCACAAAGAGTAATGAATTGCCTATTCCTGCCTCCACTATAAAATCATAATAATATCTACTTGATAGGGTTGTAGGAATTTGAGATTAATGATACAAGGCATTCATTAATAATTTGCTCAAAATATCCTATCAGCTGCCCCTGCCTTTGTTGTTGTTTTCACTGCTGTTGCTGCTGCTGCCAATGTTGCAGTTCCCAGAATGAGTTGCATTCACTCCTCCCTCCATGCCTCTATCCACGATGTTCTTTCATCCAGAGCTCCCTTTACTGTCAGTTAACGTCTATTCACTCTTCAGGTGGCATTGCCTCTGTAAAGTATTTTCTAACCATCCCCTCTCCCAGGCTGGTGAGATGCCATTTCTAAGCCACACTTGGACTCAATCACTGATCACACTGGACTCTTACTGCCTGCACATTGTCTGTCTCTCCTGCTGGCCTGCAACTTCCTCTGGGAGCAGGTATTGCATATGTTTTCTAACCTCTGGCTCCAGTTCTGAGTACACAGCCTATACTCCACACATGTTTGCTGAGTGAATAAAAGAATGAATGAATACACCACAGAAAATTATGTAGTCATAAAATATTAGAACCAAAAGAGACCTCAAAGGTTATTTTATCAAATTTGTCTTAATTATAGGGAAGGAGAGGCAATGACTTTCCCAGGGTCACGCCACATGAAAAAGGACAGAACTGGACTTAAAGCATGGGTACTCCTGGGTCCCAGACACCAGGGCTCTCTATACTGCATCATCCTTGGTCCTGAGACTCATCAAGAGCTGCCAAGGGATTGAATTTATTAGGCCAAAGCTAGTGTAGCATTTCTCCAAGTATGATTGGCTAAAAACTGGCCCTGGGAGAAAAGGATGATGTGGACAAATACATTTTGGAAAAATTCTCCAAATCTTATCTTCCAGGATATTGTCAATGCATTTCAACTCACTACAGGCTTTTAGTGGATAACCTTGTCTAATGCTGTTTAACTAAATTTGATCATAGAATCTCTCTTTGTCTGTTTTTGTTGTTTGTTTCATTTTGACTTTTGCTTCATACATATTAGCATCCCATGAAATAATATTTTGAGAAATGTTGATTGTACACAGGAGACCTGGTATAAATAGCAATTTTCCATTTCACGGAAACTGTATCTAAAGACAACCTTAAGGAACATCTACTCCTGCTTCCTCAGTGGGGAAACTGAGATACAAGGAGCAAAATGCCATTACCTGCACAAATAGTGGCATATCCACTTCTTAATTTGTTTGGTCTGTTAAGAGCATGTGGCCCAAAACTCTCCCTAGGCTGCTAAAGGCTTAAATAGTTGCAGTTGAAGGAGTCGTGAGCATGGTCTCAGGGCTGGGCTAGGAGGAGACGCTGATGTCTGCTGCCTGGTGGAAAAGTGGAGCTGATGGACAGGTGAGAGTCCAGTTCATTCTCTTCTCTGCCATGGTAACCTCCTGATCCAGGCCATGTTGCTGGAGTTCATTACAATGTAATTCCCTAGGTTGACAGAGTACCTTAGCCACTAGGGACTTCTCACTGCTTGTTTTCATAGAATCAGACTTAACCTCATGACAGTTCCTTGGACCATTCTTAACAGATGGGGTGGGGGGGGGGCGGGATTAAGTAAAGTCAAAAGCCTTGCCTAAGTAAGGTGTCACATTTAGAAGGAAGGAAGGAAGGAAGGAAGGAAGGAAGGAAGGAAGGAAGGAAGGAAGGAAGGAAGGAAGGAAGGAAGGAAGGAAGGAAGGAAAGAAGGAAGGAAGGAAAAAAGTGAAAAAATGTCCTGGAGTCAAGTTTAAAACTCCTTTCTGGTCTCTTCTGTTGTGTACTCACACTGTCTTCCTCTTTATTTTGTTCCCTAACCAGAATTAGGCATGTGCCTTCCAGACTCTCTAGTTCCCCTTGAGTGCTGTGTCCTTTCCTCTTCTCAGTTGGTTGAAGTCCTATGCATATTTCAAGACCCAATTCATAAAGATTCTCCTCTGTTCAATGGCACCCCAGCCATGAACTTGGCAGCTCACCTGTCTCCAGGTTGGGATTGATCATATCTTGACTAAAATCTTAAGACATCTGCTCACATCCAAGTCTTACCTTCATAACAAGTTTATTGAGAGCAGGAACTTGTTTTATTATCTTCTGTATCCTCTCTACTGCAGTGCCTCGGAATTCGGTACAACTCAAACACAGCCTTTGAACCAGAAAGATGGAATAGAATTCCAAGTATGGCACTGTCTAGTCATTGCCTCTCCGAATCTGTTTCTTAAAAGGTAAAATGGCGACAGTTGTGCATAGCCTGCAGGGTTGTTATAATGACCAAAGGAGACAACGTGGATAAGTGCTTTGCAAAGCACATGGGGGGGAACACATTCAGTAGTCAATAACTTATGGCAGACTAGTATTAGAATCATACCCAACTGGCACCTTCATATACATAGTCATTATCCCATCTTCCAGACAGCATCACACACTCTACCCTGCCACCGCCACTGATATCAGGAAATTCTACTTTTCTTGATTCTAAGACTATGTTATAAGCCCAGAATGTGCTTTCCTACCTTCTTGACCTTAAATGTCACTTTCTTCAAGGAGTTCCTGATCACAGGTGGCAGAATTGACCTGTCATTACAAATGAATCTTGTCCTCAATGTCAGCAATTTTAATTATGCTTATCTAGTCAAAAGTGCATTGGTTAAAAGGAAAAGTGCATGGGTCTGTCATCCTCCTTGGAGTATGTCTTTACACATCAATGTTTACGTTGTGGTGACTAGTCCACTGTCAACACTCAGTGTAGGGCCTATGAATGAATGAGTCAATACCTGCATGCATTTGTTTTGTTAAGTTTTTTAAAGAAAATCCATAACTTTTCATGAAATAAATCCCATTTAAAATGCTTTTCCAAAAATGATGGATTTTTAAAATCTACTTCATGGTTAAAATAACGTTTATAAATGCTTATAGACTCTTCTAAATATGCAAATGCTCTGTAAAGGCTTGTAGGTTTCCTTTTGGCAGAGAATTTGGCATATCTTATTTGGTATGAGAATTTTATAACCGTATTTGGATGCAGATGAGCCAAAACAGCCTTATATTTGGAGATCAGATCCCAAACCCCCAGTCATTTGAGATATACTCTCAAAGCCACAGATAAGACAAAAAAGCCTCTGGGTTTTTCAACCAGCTGCCTCACAGTTTAAGCTTCAGGTGTAATGAAAGGGAGCTAACATTTATGGAGCCTCTGCAGGTACTGTTCTCTGTGGTTTGAGGAAGGAAACTACTAAACACCTCCCAGGTGTCAGGCCCTGGTCCAGGCATTTTCTTATTTATTTATTTATTTATTTATTTATTTATTTATTTATTTATCTATCTATCTTTATTGTTGAAAGTATTACAGATGCCCCCTTTCTTTCCCATTGACCTCCTCCACCCTATGGTCTGTGTCCATGGGTTATACATATATGCATACATAAGTTCTTTAGTTAATCTCTCCCCACCCACTCACCCACCCACCCCCTTTCCTCTGAGACTCGACAGGCAGTTCCATGCTTCTATGTCTCTGGATCTATTTTGTTCATCAGTTTCTTTTGTTCATTAGATTCCACATATGAATGAGATCACGTGGTACTTGTCTTTCTCTGACTGGCTTATTTTGCTTAGAATAATACTCTCCAGGTCCCTCCATGCTGTCTCATATACACTATCTGATTTAATCCTTACCATGATCCTGTGGGGTAGTCATTATCCTATCTTCCAGGTAACAAATAGAAGGCTAAAAGAGCTCATGGGGCAATTATATGGTTGACCCGGCATTGGAATCCAGGGTGAGCAGTCTCCAAAGTCATTGTCCTTTTCCTCAAACCACTTTGCCACTGATATCAGGAAATTCTATTTTCGTGCAATACCACCTTCTCTGACAGTGCTAGACAGATGAGGCTGTGTTATACATCCACTCGCACATGGCTGCAGCCGCCCTCACCTGTGATACATCAAAAGCAGAGGCCCATCCCTGGATCACAGGCATCCATTTCTCACTTATAATTGAGAATTACCTTTCATGTTTTTCCCCACCACAGTGAAGCTGCTCTACATTTATTTCATTGTTATTATCATTTTCATCATCCTAACGATTACTCAGTATATACCAAGTGTCTCAGATGAAACATGCAGGAGATGAAAAATCCTTGGGTGGGTTGGCATGCTTCAAATTGTTAGTGTATTATTCATTAGCGTATTAATATTTCATGGACCATATTTTTATATGCAATTTAAAGAACAGGTAGCTTAAAATGGGAACGAGACAATATTATCGGATCAATCAGAAGCTTGAGCTTTCACTCAGAGCTTTTAAATGATCATTCTGATCTGTTGGGTGAGAGAACGTGTTGTCAGAAATATGATGCATCTGCACTGGCTATTTTCAGGGAAGGAAAATGCATCTCAGCCTAGAGAGGGTAGGACTGTTAAAGTAAATGCTGTTTTGAATTATGTAAACAGGGAAATTGGGTGGAGCCCATGGTCCACCCTAGCAGGAGCCCATGGTCTCCCTCCAACATGGGTGCCCCAAAGAGGGAGGGTGAGCATTGAGGTTGCCCTGAGGGCTTGTGCCTTGGCACTCTCCTTGGTAGAGAGCTCAAAGTGCTCATGTGTATTTCCATGTAAATCCCTCACTTTCCCCTCCTTCACATGGTCCTGAAAGTAAGAATACATGTGATTATTACATTTTGGGAGGTTAGGAAGGTAAGACCCAGTCAACCCCTTAGCCATATTCAAGCTGTTCATAGGAATGAACATTGAGCACCTCTAGGCACCTTTTCACTTAGAGCCCACAAACTCTTCAAGGTAGGAGTAGAGTAGAATCATCCAAGTTAATATAGATGAGGAAACTGAGGCCAGAATCCCTGACACAAGTCTTTTGTTCGAATTCTCTGGTCTTCCCATTAAAATCTACTTAAGGAAAACTACTACCAGACACCCCCAACCCCACCAGGTAGCTTATATAAAGGACCTGCCCATCCCTATCTCTGTTAAACTTGTACTTGAGCCCTACCCCTAGAATGCAATGGAAAAAGAAGCTCAGTTGAGTCAGAAGGTCTTGTTGGAGTCCCAACTGAGAGGCCTTAGATAAGCCACCTTACCTCCTCTTGATTCAAAGGATATATGTATAAAATAAAAGCCTGACTTTCACCAATTACAAACTCAAATGTCCCAAGGAGCAGATTGGCAATAAGAATCGGTAAATCGGGATATATGTTAACATAATAAGGGATTTAAAAGCATTTGAGGATGATGACAGCCAAGGGAAACACCCTTCAGGCCAAACTTGCCCAGCAGAACATCAAAGCTTTAGACTAGAAGACTGCTGTGCGGCTCCTTTTAGAGTGAGCTCTGCCGTGTGCAATCTTAATCACCAGCTGAGCTTATTATAGTAAGTACAGAATCCATAAGCATCTGAGGGCTCCAGAAAGGACCTCCAGAAAACCCACATAGCACTCCCGTGTGGGTATTTCTGAACCTAAAATCAAGCTAAATGCTTCAAAAAGGTCAATATAGACATAGGATTTCAGAAGTGGAGAGAGCCTTATAAAGGCCATTTAACTTAAATGCCCCATTTTATAGAAGAGAGAACTGAGAACCAGAAAGAGGATGGGAGTTGGAATGATCACAGAGCTAATTAATCTTACTTCTTTCCTGGGGCCTCCGGCCCCTGCTCAGGTCCCCTGGTGGACCTGGAACCTGCTAAGGTAGGCTGTGACAGCCAGCCCTACACTGGCCTTCTCCCAAAGCACTAGGTCCGTGAGGCCCATGGATATAGGATGCAGGGGCAGTAGGAAATGGCTGCCCTCTGAGCCTCATAAAAGTTCCCACAGAGCTGAAAAAGAGAGACTGCAATGATCCCGGGTCTAATTACTGCCGGTCATAAAATTAAGTTGTCATTTATCATGTCTCTGATGACAGGAAGAAAGGTCTCTTAGGTACCATACTTCCTGAGACCAGAACCACATAGCTCCATTCCATGCTGTGGACTAATATCTGGGATTGCCCATTTTGACATTGCTCTCACACCTTAGTTCATTTGTTCATTTATTTATTCATTTATTTAGGAATCACTATGTAAGTATCATCTTTAGGCCAGGCTTCATGGTGGGCAAAGATAGGACATGAGTGCTAAAAGGGCCCTCACTAGCAGCCAAGGGAAAGGAACTTCATATTTACTAAGCATCCATTTCTATGTGAGCTTGGTATCAACTCATACTTGTTTCATCAAGACATGGAAATTATCAGACAACTAGGGGCCTGGTGCACAAAATTTGTGCACAGGGTGGTGGGGCCCTCAGCCTGACATGCACCCTCTCCAATCTGGGAGCCCTCAGGGGATGTCCTACTGATGGCTTAGGCCTGCTCCCCATGGTTCTCTGCTCTCTGCAGACCTGCCTGCTTGACGCCACCGCAGGTCCTGGTGTCTGCTCTCTATGGGGGCCCTGCTATCTGCTCGCTCACTGTGGGGGACTGCTTGCCCCTTGCTGCCACAGCCAGGGGCAAGCAGGGCCCTGCTGTCTGCTCACTCACTGTGGGAGACATTCCCACCCCGCCCCTAGACGCTCAGCACCTGCAAGCGTAGACAAGGAGTGACCGGGGGTGTTCTGGGACCCCGGCCGCTCCGGGCCTACACGCAGGCCTACAGGCTCAGAGCAGCCTGGCTCCCAAGGATGCCTGTCCCTGGGACCCAGGACGCTTGGTGCCAGCATGTGTGCAAGCAGCCACCCCACCCCCGGTCACTCATCACCTGTGTATGCAAATTAACCTACCATCTTTGTCGGGTTAATTTGCATACTCACTCCTGATTGGCTGGTGGGTGTTGCGAAGTGATGGTCAATTTGTATATTTCTCTTTTATTAGTGTAGATAGGAATATGATGCTTGTAAAACCCCTTGTTCAGTATCATCCAGCAAGCAAATGGTCAAATCACAAGTCCCCCTGGATCCCTGGGCTCCTCCTTGTCTCATATAATACCACAGATATGCAAAGCAATTTTTATGAGACAGAAATGTTCAAATGGAAGTTTAGTTACAAAAAAAATAAGAGAGAAGGGGGTTGGAGTGATCCAAAGGGAGCCACCAGCCTTTCTCTCTTCTTCTGTCTTCTCACTTTCCACCTTCTGTCTCCCTTCCCCACTTCCAATTCCAGGATGCTGGGAACAGCCAGAGGGTACTGTGCTAACTGAGCAGGGTCTCTCTGTCACTTAGGAATGTGGTGATTCATTTCTCTGATATGTTGCAGAAACTGTTACCCCATGACTTTACCTATTAGGAAAAGGATGATGAGGAAAAACAATAACAGTTTCTATACATGAAGCATTGTCTTTATTCCAGGCATTCTATTTGCCAAACAATATCTGTGAACCTTACTACACCCTTACATTCATAGCCCCAATCATAGATGAGGGAACCAGCCTACCTTAGGATCTCCGTAGTCAGCAGTTACTAAGTGTCCAAGCCTGGATCCCAGCCCCAATCTGTTTGACTCCACACAGTGCCTCCTCCCCTCCACACGGCACTTCCTCAAGTAGTAGCAGCAGATGGGCCAGACACTCTTTTTCTCTGATACTCACAAGTCTAAGAAGTAGGCATTAAGTATCTCCACTTACTAAGTGTAACGAAGGCTTACACAGACTGACCACAGAGCTAGTAACCTAGATTCCAAACTGGGATCTAGCTGCCCCTCTCCAACCATCTGAAACAAAGTCCTTCCCTGCCTTCCTGTCTGAGAGAGAAAGGGCCCCGTCTCCATGCCACACCCAATCACTTCTCACTGTGCATGGTGACCCACCCCAGCCCCTCTGCACACCTTACTGAATAAATTATCTGCTCACATTGGTACCCTTTCTGTGAAGGTGCTCAGCTTATCCCAGCTCAAACCTTCCCTTTGCCTTGCTAGTCTCTTACCGCCAGTACAGCCCAGTTTGCTGACACAGTGGACTACTTTCTATCCCTTTCATCACCCTCGCTCCTGCATTCCCTGCAATTCACTTCCTGCTGCTGCAGATCTTCTGCATCTGCTCTCTTAAAGGCACAGACTCCTGCAATAGCCTCACCCTCCTGTCCCCTCTGCCTGGGCCACTCCCATCTCAAAAGTCTCCGCTTCATTGCTTTTCTTTGACCCTGCATTGTCCAGTTTTTTTCAGCCTTAGATTCTTAGAGATAGAGGAGGATTCAAGTATCTTGAGCTAAAACCCTTACCCAGAGCAGGGATCCTGGCATGGAGTCAATGAGCCTCTTCCAACATTCTTCCTGTGAGTAAAAGTAGGTTTACAGTTGTAATATAAATAAATAATACAAGAATAAATAATAATACAAGAATAAACTCTGTTTCATATACTCACAACTGTCAACCTACACTTGCCCACCCATGTATAATTTTTTTCATTCGTTTCAGTGGTTCTCTTTGTAATTCCATTATTTTTGGTTTTCTTTTAATGACAAAAGCAATATATGTGCATTCTAGATAAAAAATAAATGAAAATTTAATATTTATCCCTCGCTCCACTCCCTTTTCAGCACTTTTCTCCATATATATATATATATATATATATATATATATATATATGCATAAAGAGAATTGTTATTTGTTTTCACCCTCAAAATTATGATATAGATATTCCACTTGCTTTTCTCATTTAGCAGTATCTTGTAAGAGTGCTTCAGGTCAAAACTTATAAAAAGATATAAAACTAACTCATAGCTCATAATAACTGCACAACATTCCAAAGTGTAAATGCTCTACCATTTATTCACTATTCCCACATTAATGGGCATTCAAATTGTTTCCAGCTTTTCTTTGATGATGTTTCTTGTCATTTGCCACACAAAAACAATTGTTATAAATAAACCCTTATATACCCGTATTTGTAAGTGGAGGATGGGTTTCCAAATCTGGAATCAAATGGTGTGCATAATATTAACTTTAAAACATATTGTTAGGTAATTTTCCAAAAGTATCACTAAATCATATCCCCACAGCAGTGCTTGAGGACACCTCTTGCCCCACATCCTCCCTGTGCCCCGTTATTTTTGTTGTCTACGTTGTTTGCCAATTGAGAGAGTAAAAAGTGGTCTCTCACTGTTGGGTTAATTTCCACTTCCCTTGCTGCTAGTCAGGTTGAGCATCTTTTGCATGCTTATTGGCCATTTAGATGTTCTCTTTCATAATTGCCTGTGTATAATATTTGCCTATTTTTTTAAATTAAGTTGCTTGACTTTCTGTCAACTTGTGAAAGCACTTTTTATACAGGCACCTTAACCTTCGTCCCTATAACTTCATTTCATATGCGCTGCAAATAATTTTCCAGAGCACCACTTATTTCATTTTGTTTGGGTGTTGGCCTTTGGTTATGAGAACTTAACATGCACAAATTTTAAATGCTCATCTTATTCAAATATATATTAAGCATCTAAATGTACTGTCTTATTTAGGAGTGTTCCCCTAATGCCCAAGGTTATACAAATATTCTGCTAACTTTCTTCCCTTTTTTATTTAAATCTTTAATGCACCCGGAGGTTATTGTTGTGTATGGTGGGTGGTAGGAGATTTATGATCATGTCGCTTGCTTGGGTAGAGCCGGAGGCTGCCTTCAGATCATCTCATCTCTGGGTCTTTACTCTGCCCTTACGCTGCCCACACAAGTTCAAGGACTGTGGGGCCCTGATGCTGAATGCAGCTTTCCTCACCTGCTAGTACATGAGCTGAACCCTCAGACTTTGAGGACTGGGTTCCTACCAATCCCGCTTGGGAAGATTTATGACAGTTTATTTTAATTGTTGTGCTGTCCCCCCAAACCCACTTCTTCTACATTGTGAGTCTGTAACGGTATGATTTCCCCCTGAAGCTTAGCCAACCCAAATAGCAAATACTTGTCTGGTTGAATTCCTATCACTATACCTCAGATGTCAGCACCCTTCACCCCCTGAGGCAACACCCTCCCCTGTGCTGTCTGGGGCCAGAGCACATCTGAAGTGTTTTGTCCCATTTTTCTGGGAATGGGCTCATGGGAAAATGCCACTCAATTAAGCCCTTTTGGGTTTCCTTGGGGCACTTGCCAAAATCATAATTGCATATTAATTTGCTACTCAAGTGGGTTTTCATAATTGCTGTGGGGGTTGGGGTTGAGAGTCCATGTGCCACCTGTGTCTCGGGGAGGAGGGGATGCTGCTGAGTCACGAATTTCTCCAAGAAGGGAGATGGGAAACTCACAGATTGCCCGCATTTCATCAGTCACCAAAGGTCTAATGGGTGTCAGGGTGCCTCGCTTGGGGCTGGTTCATTTTCATGCACATGCATGCCTGTAGACTTTAGGAAATATGTTTCTTTTTCATGATGCTCAAAAGGGAAAAAAGAAAAAGAAAACACACAGAGATATGGTGAGAGAAGAAAGAAGAGTTCGATCTGCTTCATCCTTTCCCCTTCCCTCTAATTCAGTTCACTTAATATTTAGTCTGATAATTATTATAACTTTTGAGTTCTGAGTCCTAGTTAACATTCTACTATCTATAAAATGGGAATAGTAACTCACCAATTCATGGGTATAAACAAATCATGTCAAGTGCTTCACACAGTCTCTGATATTGAGTGAGTGCTCAATAAATTATACCTGCTATCATTATTATCATAATCATTATTATTATCATTGTGTATTTCCAGACACTATGTGAGGCATTGAGGATAAAGTGACAAATAACACAGAGTTTCTGCCCTCAAAATAAAACAAGGAATGCCTAAAAAAGAGAGAAGAAATTCTTTCTAAGTAGGAACAGGAGGTTTATGGAAGAAATGGGTATGAAATGTTCATTATTAACAGGACTGGGAGAAATAGGGACGTGGATGAAGTTTCAGATGACTGTGTATATGGTAAGTGAAGTCATGAGAGAATAAAACTGGTAGCAGAGGGTGAAAATTTTGGAACCAGAGAAGGGAGACCCAGAAATGAAGAAAAGTTATCAGTTCCATGCACTTCTTCAACACTAAGCAACCCTTGAGGATGTTTTATTGCTGGATGCTAGGACCACAGAATATGAATTAGTCATTTCCCTGCCTATGGAGGCTGAGTCTCTAGTGCACCAACTTTTCAGTGAAGACAGTGGACCAAGCTGTACAGTCCCTTCCAGCAATTTGGCCTTCTCAATCTACAGCAGAGAACATAGATGGGTTTGGAACCACAGTTATAGCAGTTGAAAAACTGCTTTCAACTCCTAAAGGACCCTCAAATGTGGCTATATTGGATTTTCTCCCTTCTGTAAGTTCGTTCTCGTTCTCTCTCTCTCTCTCTCTCTCTCTCTCTCTCTCTCTCTCTCTCTCTCTCTCTCTCTCTCTCGAACCCCTACTTCATCTCTGACAAGCGAAGTGCTTATATTACTTGATCCTGCAAGTGCCTTCAAGTTCTGCTTTTCTGGGAATTCTATCCCTGGATGCATTTCACAAGAAGAGTAGAGAATAGCCACTTGTAAGAGGAATCAGTAGTTCCTTTAACTTATTCAACAAATATTTATTGGGGGCTGAGCACTCTTGAAGTGGGGTTGCTGCGTGAACAAACCAGACAAGTGCCTGTTCTGTGAGGCTCACATTGCAGCAGGGGAACAGACATATGCAATGTTGTCAGATGGTAGCCACTGAGTGTTAGGAAAAAATTAAGTAGGCTGAGGGGGGATGGCAAGGGAGGTACATCAGATGTGGTGGCAGGAAAAGCCAGGCTGAAAGGTAGTATCTTAGCAGAAGAAGAAGGAAGGAAGAGAGAGGGGAGGAGTCCAGAGGTCAACAGTTTCTCTTGAGTTAGGATAAGCCTATGCCACAGTCTGTTTATCCATGGCTGTGAGAATCTGTGAGACCTGATCCTAAAAAAATGTTAAAAAAAATGCTTCACCAGTTATCTGGTCCAATCCCTTGCTGTTACAGATTAAGAGGAAGAAACCCTTAGAGGGAAAGAGGCCCATAAGCACTCAAGGACCTATGAGTAAATGTTAGGTAGTAGGACCCAGACCTCATGACTCCTACTACAATGCTATATCTTCACTGCCACTCAAATTCTTGGGCAAGATCTAAACATGATGGGAAATGTTTGTTTTTTCTCTTTCATAGGCCAGAAAACAGTCCCTAGAGAACTAAACAAATGTGTCCAAAGTGGCACTTTTAGATCCATGTCTTGTGGCTCTTTGCTGTTTTTCATCTTACCACTCTCTCCATTTATCTTATGATAAAAAGAGAATAAGTTCTGGCATAAGACCAACATGGGTTTGAATCCTGAATCTGCCCCTTTATTAGCTAGTCTATTTCATTAAGTCTTAGTTTTATAATATGTAAATTGGGATCATAATATAACCCATCTACACTAGTCAGAATAAGTTAGGCTTTGCTGTAGTAACAAATATCCCCAAACCTTAGTGGCTCATCACACTATGTATCACTAACTTGCTATATCTGATGTGGGTAGGGTAGACTTTCTCTATCTTGTAGCCACCCATCTGGAACATATGACCTCTTAGGTTGCTATAGCAGGGAAGGAAAGAACCGGAGGGTTAAATGGGACCTTTTACATCTAAGCTTGAAAGAGGTATAATGTTGACCCACATCCTGTTAGCGGGAACTTAGTTGTAAGGGTCCCAACATAACTGCAAGTTGGAATGGAAAATGTCTTCCTTGTGTCCAGGAAGAGGCAATGATATGATGAACACATAACAATGTCTTTACCATACTGCTTCACAGAGCAATTATGAGGATTAAACAAGGTTAGGTTATCAAGGCCTTGGTCAGGTTATCTTGCAGAAGGTATCAAATTGCAGCTGCTCAATAAAATTCAACTACTATCATCATGTAATCACTGCCTAATTTAGTTCTGGAACTATCTAGGCTGGGTTAGCAACAAGCACTCAAACCTACCTCTCCTATCTGGGCCTTAATTTTCTCCTAAGAAGAGAGAGGAGAATTGGAGTAAATCCTCTCTCAGTCTCCTTTCAGCTCACTGAAAATCTTATCACTTAAGCAGTTCTTCCTCCTACTCAGCAGTTCTAAAATGTAGACAAAACAACTCTTCTTTCTAGTGATGAATCTACATCTCTTTGACAAAGCTTAGGGGAGTCCTAATAAATGGGAGCTGGGTTCCCTTGAGATTCCTGAAAAAGATCTGATAGGAAATTGATGATCCTTCACCAGTCCTACCGCCTCATAGCTTCTCAAGCTTGGGCACCATCAGGCATCCTGCTGGACAGGCCTTTGCAGGAGGGTGAACTCTGAGAGTCTCCACCACCAAGGAAGCTCGTGGCCAAGGAAGTTTCTGTTTTTGTTGTTTCTGAAGAGGGCAAGATTTGAGCATAACTCCTGTCTCCCATTCCCTTCTCTCCATTGTTTTATGTATTGGTATCCGTGTCTCCCACATAGGACTGCCTCCCACCCCTTAACGCCAGATGATGTCTGTTGACAGCAGAGGCTCATTCTCTCTCCATCTCCCTCACAGGAAATACCCCAAGCTCTGCCAGTAAATAATTAAATAAAATAAGACAACCCCATATGATGTATTATTTATCTATCTTTACATAGCTCCTACCTCTTACTCCTAAAATTACTTGTTAAATTTTAGTTTCCCTCCCTGCAATCAAGCTTTCTTCTCTCACCCACGTGATGCATACCATCTCCTCAGGCACTCATGACCTCCCCCTGTGCACTGACCCTCCTTGCCCGGAGGCCAGCATTGGCAGTAAAGACCAGAGGGAGCCCAGAGTTCAAGCAGGAAGGTTCCAAAGGGCAAGGTGGAGGGCTCAGCATGCTTCCCCTCTGGCCAATGTGCCATCATGAGCTGTGGGCAGCCAGCTGATGGCTGTATCTTCTATGAGCAAAGGCATCCAGGGAAATCGCAGAACCCGCAGGCAAGCTCACCAATGCCAGCATTGCCCTTTGAGTGCCCGGTGAGCAAAAGGAAAGGTCAATGTCTCCTCTCAGGCAGACTGGCCCCCACCTGCCCTCAAGGCACTCAGTGAGGACCATCCTGACACTCCAAATGGCAAGGTTAATAAGGAGGGTGGCTTCTGCTGACATTGGCATAGTGAGTTACTAGACACAGGATACTTTCATTTCATTTCACTTAACCTCAAGAGTGCCCTGGGAAGTTACTTTCAGATTTATTTTGTGGATGAGAAAACTGAGCCTTAGAAAGGAGTCATATTTACCCAAGGCCACACAGCCAGAAAGTCGAACCTCAGAGATGAGATCTTTGTATTACTCAGTAGATAAATCCTGTATTTCCAAGTTCATATAACCAATCCATAAATATCCATTGAGTGCATATTAGGTGCCAAATACTAGGGACAGAGAGTCAGACTGAGACATGGACTCCAAGACACATAGTGTCTGTATTATATTTTATGAAGAACCTTCAGGAGATGGGACTGATCCAGAGGTAGGAACTTCTGGAAGCAAATAGCAGTGGAAAGACTGCAGATTTGGCCATTGGGGCCTGAGTTCTGTTCTCACTATTCGCTATGTTATTTCCTATTCTGGTTTTCATTTTTATCTCTTCTGGAGCCAAACTGCTTGTGTGCACATCTGTGCAGCCTGCCTCAGTATTCTATCTATAAGTGGGGATACTCTTAGTACTTATCTTTATAGGATTTTTGTGAAGCTTAAATGTTACCAACTCGTTGTTATTAATTGAGATATGACATGTAAAGTGTTTAGGACAGTGCCTGGCACACCATAATTATTTAATTAATGTTAGCTCTTATTGTCAATAATGTTACCATTGTTATAAAAATGGAGATTGGGCTGGATAATCTCAGAGCTCCGTGTGTAAATGTATGTAGCCAGGTTCAGTTGGATTGGAAGTGACTTTGAAAGACTGTACCTGTTCCTGAGGCAATGCCTAGTTTAAGGATAGTATAGAGAGTGTTTGGCCCAAAGCAGTCCCCTGTGTTCCTTTCCACCCTGTCACCAGTTTCCATTTGCTAGTCTCACTCCCCCAGACTTCCGATGTGCTTGAGGCAAATCAAGTGTGGAATCAGGCACATAGGACACTTTCAACAATTCTTTACTGAACGAATGAAGGAATGAATGCACAAACCAACAAGATTGAAGAAGACTCATGCCCTGATGAACTACACATGTAAGGAGGAATTTCAATGACATCTATTTTCTCTGTCCTGGTAACATGCTAATGAGCTGGAGAGCTCTGACTAAATTGCGATTTCCCAAAATGAGTTAATTAATAAACTGATTTTGGGATGATTAACAGGGGGGCACCGTTAACATGATTTTAATGGGAAAACGTCAGTGAAGCACAAACTCATTAGCATAAAACTATTTCCTGCCCCAGCAGGCTTGTCACATACTACTCTTTATGGGAAAGCCACACTGACAAGGACTGGGCTCCGTAGCAGCCAGGAGTTCCTAAGGACAGCACACACTCCTCAAAGGATATCCTCTTCTGACAGCACCCCTCATAAGTGGATTCTTTGCTGACTGTTCATTGGATTCAATGAATTGTCAATTGCTAATAAGCACATTTACTAGTAATACCTTAGGTTCCAGTGTTGCTGTTATTGAAGAATAGGAACAGAGAGTGTGTGCAAACTAGCTCGTTTGGTTCCCAAACATTAAAAAAATAATAATTGCAGTGATAAGTACTCTTATAGAAATCTTTACAAAGCACTTTCCTTGCGAGTAAAATGAAATTGTATTGGCATTTCATTTCTGAAGGGTTATCATGAGAATCAGCACTGATAATTAATAGCTGCCATTCTGTGAGTGTCAACTCTGTACTAACTACTGTGTTAGTCACCTTACATGAGGATGACCTAATGAACCCCATTTTCAGACGAGGAAACTGAGGCTCAGAAGAATAAAGAGAATTCACTACATGTACACAAGTACTTTATAAAGCCCAGTTTATATATATTATGTTACTACTGTCTCTGAGCAGCCTGAAGAGATGGATCAGGATGATGTTAATGTCCCCATTTTTGTGGTGGGGGGACATGGAGGCTCAAGGAGATGTTGACTTGCCCACCAGAGTTAACAATTAATGCAAATAGCCATTTTGGACCCAAAACTTCAGAAAACAAATGCTGTGTTCTTGTTATAACATTTTTGGTACACACAATGTACAAATAGACTGTGCAAAAAGCAAGAAGGTGCTGGACCTCACATATTGGAAGGACTGAGATCATGGTAACTAGAGAGTAATAAAAACTTTTGTTCTAAAAATTGGATATAATCCAAATTCCGTTCTGCATTGAATAGAAGACCCAATTTTATTATTTTGAGACATTTTTTAAACTGCGGCAACACCTAGGCAGCAGATTTCTGAGTTGACTTGGATGTTAATGATATGCAATGAAGGAGTAACTGACTTGGACACCTGAGGTTGGCTTGATGCAACAGAGGGAAAGGTACATGTCTGTGGAGGAGAAGGGGAATCTGAAGGTTTCTTATGAGACTGCTAGTTTGTCCTTAAAGAAGTTCTGTGTTACATCTAGAATGCTAAAAAACTGGACTGGACCTTAGAGACACTCTAGAACAAGTTTCTAACTAAGATCATTTTAAAGATGAGACCATTGATATCTGGAAAGATAGGTTACACTATTCCCAGATGCACCAGGAGTTAATGGCTGAGCCCACATCAGAATTCAGTTCCACTGACATCCAATCCAGTCTCAGCATTAATATAGCCTTTCAACAAATGAGTAAGAGAAACAAAAGAGAGTAACTCTTGTTTAATACAGTGTGCCAAGCAAGCACTGCTGGGAGCTTTTAATGTGTGGTTTCATTAAATTCTCTCAGCCCTGAGAGGTAGATGGTATCTTCCTTATTCTGAAAGTAAGGGAATTCAAATGTAAAGACATGACTTGCCTAAACTAGTCAGTGGCAGTGCAGGAATTCTAATTTTGCTCCGCTTAATTCTAAAACCCATGTCCTTTCCACAATACCACAGGTCATCAAATGCATCCCCTGAGTAGTAAATGCTAACATGTATCGGTCTCATGAGAGACTCACTTCCTAGTTCCAGAGGTGGGTGGAGGTACAAGTTCTTTGTCCTCTAAGTAAAGGGCTCTATAGAGAGCACACAGGATTAAAACCTCTCCTTTCCTCCCCGGGCCCCAAGAGGAAGAAAAGAAATATTTCTGGCCAGAAAAGAGAGGAAGGGTCTTGGTACTCACCCCTTAGGACACATACTGCTCATTCTTACAATAGAGAAGGGCTGTGAAAATACTCTGGCAGTGTGCTGGTCTCCAGGGAACCTTAAACACAAAAGAATTGGCACTTCTGCCCTAACTGGTGTGGCTCAGTGGATAGAGCATCCACCTATGGACTGAAGGGTCCCAGGTTCGATTCCAGTCAACGGCACGTACCTTGGGTTGCGGGCACATCCTCAGTATGTGCAGGAGGCAGCTGATCAATGTTTCTCTCTCATCCATGTTTCTAACTCTCTATCCTTCTCTCTTCCTCTCTGTAAAAAATCAATAAAATATATTTTTTTAAAAAGAATTGGCACTTCTGAAGCCTGACTCAGATGCGATGGTCAGAGCTCAGATCTGGTCCATGCCTTGTGGTCCAAGCTGCCCACAAAAGGTGGCCATCATGCCCTCTCTATTCATGGGCAGTCTCTGTTTTTGATCTTTTAAAAAAATATCCAGGCATCAGGACTAAATAGGCCACATACAAATAAATCCACCAACCCTATGAAAACATAGGTCTCTCACTCACATTTTAAAATGTATTTTACCAAAATTCAAATGACTGCAATACTACCAGGTGTATCCACATCAGATCTTAGGTCCGTAGAATCCAATTAAGTTAGGGAGCAACTGGTAAGCACAGAAAGGAAGCATCACTACAAAGTGTTCTTTGTTTGGGGGTGGAGCTGATGGTAGCAAAAGGGTTTATCAGGGGATCTGAACCAAGACTCAGCCTGTGCTGAATGCTGGAGGAGCACAGTGATGCATCGGCTGAGGTCATGGTGCTCAAAAACTTAGAGGGGACATGGCAAAGACAACAAATACTGCTAATTCAAGGGAGAAAGCAAATCAAATCACAAGACAGACATCAGATAAAGTGTGTTCCAGATGTGGAAGAGCACAAGCAGTCATACATTATTGTTAAATTTAGTTGTCATCATAGCAGTGGTGGGAGGTTTAAGTTACCATCTGTTGAGTGCTTTCCATGGACCACACTCTACACTGACAGTTTTGCATGCTTCTCTTATTTCAATCTCACCATAGCCCAGTGATGTAACTACTAATATTAGCCCTACCTTACAGAGGAGAAAACTGAGGTTCAGAGTGATTAAGTGACTTACCAAAGTCTTAAGAGCCAAAGTATGAACTCAGACATAGACTCGTGAGCCCTTTTATTAAACACTTATGTGACCAGAAGGTCACCTGTTGGTCATCTGCCCTTCACATCAATATAAAATTGGCTCAAAATCCCATTGTACATCCTATGGAAAGTCCAAGATTTTCACCAAGAACGTTGCAAATTCCGTTGTCTCTAGTTCTACCTTTGGTTCCTAAAGAAGTTCTACCAGGAGCCACCTTGCACCTGAACTATCACCACCTATGGAGATGCTTGTCTCTGGATCTCCTGCCAAATAGCACACACAATTTCCAGAACTGTCCTGGGCCCATTATGGCAAGTGGCAGGTAAAGTGAGATACACCTGGCATAATAAAAGCTCCCTGTAAGCTCTCTTAAATTCTGTGGTTCAATAAAGTTATTGTTTAACTATTCAGAGATAATTTTGACACTGACATCCCATCTAGGAAAAGGACACCTAAATGTGTAAATAACATTAAAGGCCAGAAACTAGACTTTTCCTTCAATGGTTGGAAGACTGGACCAGAGCTGGCTTGAATTTTTTCACTAAAACTCCACAAAAACCAAAACTATCTTCCTTTAGAGACCTGGAGGCTTAGCTGAAGGCAGCTGCTGCAATCTTAACATTTTTTTGAGGCTTCCTTTAGGAATCTTAAAGTGTTGTGTAAATTTTGATATCTAGTATATAAAACATAATATCTTTGTTTTAGTATAAAAAATAACACTTTAATTATTTCTCACTTCTTTAACTATATTCCCAACCAGGGATTCGGGAGTCAGGGAGGTATATTCCAGGAGTATATATTTAGAGCTTTATGAATGCTATTTTATATAATTCTCACAATAACCCTAGGAGAAAGGCATTCTTTTTATTAAAAAAATATTTTTTTTTGATTTTAGAGAGGAAGAGATAGGGAGAGAGAAAAATATCAATGATGAGAGAGAATCATTGATCGACTGCTTCCTGCATACACCCTACTGGGGATCCAGCCTGCAACCCAGGCATGTGTCCTGACCAGGAATCCAACCGTGACCTCCTGGTTCAAGACCAACACTCAACCACTTAGCAACACCGGCCGGGCAAGAAAGGTGTTCTTATTTCTGTATTTTAAGTGAGGAGACTAGGGTGCAGTGGTTAAAATGCTCACCCTTTATCACACAACTAGTAAGGGGTGAAAAAAAGATTGTAAGTTCAGGTTGTCTGACCCCGAAGTCTCAGCGTCTAAACAGAATGGCCCCTCTGGTATCTTTAGAGGGTTTGCTGAGGATCTGTGAATTTATATGCCCTATTGAAAGAACTATCTACATCCAGTTTAATCATGTCACACTGAAGGTTGCACTTCACTTAGGAAAAAGATAGTGTGACAGCTCAGCCTGCCATCCAAACCCAGAGGCCCACAGAATCTAAAAGATGATTACATCAGATAGAAGGAGGCCTCCCAAATTAGTCCCCAGAGACACTCTGTCAGGATCCCCCGTCTCCCCCGCACCTGGACTAACAGCGCCTGTGGAAACGCCAGTCTCCAGCTCCTCTGCAAACTGCCAACCCGGTTTCCTGAGGCATCGCCGGGGCGATTAGCCTGGGCTGCGGTGGAGTGCAATGCACCTGATAAAATAAAAAGGCTTTGCACAAAACACCCCAAATCAGATAATATGGATCTCAGCAAGTTGTCTGAAATCCAAGCATGAAAATAGCTCAAGCAATTTGGCTAGAACTTGCAAAGTGATACAAGAAAGATCTTTTTCCTCACTGGCCCATCCCCCTTCTTTCAGGAGATTTGAGGATCACTTTTCAAACACGTGGGAAATTTTCAAAACTGGAAGAGAACTCAGTTTCAGGGTTGAAGTTGACCACACCTTGTGCTCACCTTCAGGGTCGAAGTTGACCACAATATGTTAGGGAAGTGCGGTGAATTCCAGTCCCTTAGCCAGCTGCTCCCATGGGCTAATACACCTTGGGAATGAGAATATTAGCATAAAAACAGCCCTGCCACTTTCACGCTATAAGGTCTGAACAAATTACTAAACTTAATCACTAATTTATTTTCTACCCTTTAAAATAGGAAGGGCAAGGCTTCCCTAGTAAGACAGGTGAAATAATGAAATGCGATAACCGACAAAGCTCCTGCACATAGTAGGTGCTCAACAGATTCAAGTTTTCTTCCTTCTTTAGCTACACATCCTTTTTCCACACCTCCATAACTTTGCACAGGCTGTTTCTTTGCCTAAAATATTCCTCCTTTTCTACTTAGAAACATCTCCCTGATCTTCTATGGCCCATCTCTAAAGTCATCTATTCAAGGAAACTTCCTAAGGCTCTACCTCCACCCTCAGTCACAGAAATTCTATCTTCTCTGTCCATTCGCCCATACTTAGAGCAGGTGATGATTTAGGCAACACATGTGCACCAGGACCAGCAGGGTCATCTGCTCATCCCGAGGCAGATGGCCTGGTGTAATAGAGCAACTACAGGGCACAGTGACTATCAGGGAAGATGCTGGCTGCTACAGTAGACCAAGACTTCTGCAATCCCTGTGCCATTAAGCTATGGACCTGTCAGTGCCACAAATAGTGATTGTCTGCCTACTATGGGCAGGCCCTTTAGAATGTGCAAAGATGAATTAGTGGGAAACTCAGCCCCCAAATAATTCATTGCCTAACAGAGGAAAATATCTGAACAGAGAGATTATAAAATTCAGAAAGAAAGCCAACCAAGTCCTAAGAGTGACTCAGATAAAAGGCTATGGAAATTGAGAAGGGCAGCGAAATAAACCACATACAGCATCCAGTTTGTGCCAGGGACTGTGCAAAATACATTGACAAAGTCATCTCCCAACCAACCTGAGAGGAAACTGTTATCATCCGTATTTTAATTACTTAAATCTAACACTGAAAATGGGCTCAACAACATACTCAATGTTATAAGTGTCATGATAACCTGGGAGTGATCATTGCAAATCTGAATGACACAATTTCCTTTGTATTTGAAAGGACAGCAATACTTGAATCCTCAGCATTTAGACAGAGCACGCAATAGCCTGTTATTAATATGCTAATACCCTGCATTAGGGCCTCCGGGTCAATACTGGATCATTTTTTTCATAATAAATGCATGCTCAAGTCAGTGTGGCCGAAGTTCCCATTGCTTGGCTCTTTAGTGCCTGTGTTCAGGAAGAGCTGACTACTTTCTCTAAGATGAATGCAACCCCACCCTATGGATGTAATTGTTACTTAGTTAATTGCCTTCCACTTCCAAAGAGCCAGGCATTGGGAGATTCCCCCCTCCTTGCAACAATTCCTCAGTATTTTATCTTTCTTGACAGCCAGCCAATCCACACAGGGCCCCTTTTATAATTTCTATTGATTTGCATGTACCCACAGCAGAACCCATTTGCAGACCATCACTAGAGTTCCTGGTCAGTTTTAATGACCAGGAAACCTGTCTTTGGGAGTTGACACAACTTCAAACTGTGAAACTCAAGGGTATTCATCCCGCTCACCTTGAGGGCCCCAAGATCAGCTCAAGGCCAGTGACTTTAAATAATTCTGCCACAAAGGCAATCAGAACTTGGCTCTTCCTCTGTAGGTCTGAGTCACTTACTTGATCTGTGGCTCCATATCCAGGGTTATCTTATGGGGAGACCAAAAGCAGAGGTCACCAACTGGCAGGCTGAGACCTCATCTGGCTCAGAGAGGGGATGTGTTTGGACCACAAGGTATTTTAATTGGAACTAGTTGGCAACACTAAAAACTTTGTGAGATGCCATCACATATAAAACACATTTCAACTTTGCATGGAACCTGCATGTCTGGCAGAGCTGGACCCATGTGCCCACCTGGCTGTCAGCGTAGCTGTTTGCTGGCTTCTCTCCTAGATGGACAACTTCATGCTTCAGATTGTATTTTGCCCACGTGCTTCAGTTCTTATGGAACTGGCCTGGTCCCCTTTGACCTGTGAGTGTGTGGCCTCTAATTTAAATATAAGAAAGAGATTGATGTTCAAGTCTTGATTCCCCAGCCAACCTGGATTTGGGCATGAGGTCACTTACACTCTGAGCTTTTTTTTTTCATTTTTCTCAATCAGAAAAATGAAAAAATTATTCTATTCATTCTTTTGTAATCTGGACTAGACGCTCTACTAGGTGCACTAAGGATACAAAAGCAAATTAGAGATAGTTCTTACCCCAAGCTTGTTATTTAGAACAAGTAAAAATGTATTTCAAAACCACGTGTCAAAGTGCAGCAATACAGAAATGTGCAGGAGGGATGAGGCACCATCGGGGAAGTCATCTATTCCAAAGATAAGAAAGACCAGAAAGATTGTCCAAGGAAGAATGCCTAGGCAAGAACTGCCAAGGGGAGAGAATAGGTACAAAGCATGTTCAGAGAATAAGCCAAGGTCCATTCCTGATGCCAGTCAAGAGAACAAGAGTAGACAGGGATATTATATTTAAGATCGTTTTTCTTGAAATATTAATATTTATTGCATATAACATTATTATATTTAAAATCATTTTTCTTGAAATATTAAATAATTTTAAAAAAGAGTAGACAGGGAGATTTGAGAAGCCTTGATTGCTTTAATTTAAGACCTCAGACTTTGGCCTGTGGCATTGGGGAGTTACTGAAGACTCCAATATTCCCCACAATATCGGGGGAATGTGACCAAAGGAATCTATAATAATAAAAGGGTAATATGCTAATTAGACTGGACGTCATTCTGGATGTCCTCCCTTATGAAGCTGGGCTGGAGGGAAGCCAGGCCAGGTCCTGGGTGCCAGAGAGAATCCAGTGCCAGCAGCCAGGGGATGGAAGGCCTACTCTTGCATGAATGTCGTGCATCAGGCCTCTAGTGTCTCAATAAGGTCACCATGGAAGAAATTTGACACATGGGTTCTTCCTGCCTGCCCTGGTCCAAGAAGTCTGTGAATGAAAACTACAATTCACTCTCAGAAGGGAGGCTACCAGATATCTGATATCCCCAGCCTCTGACTGATCTGATGGAAACCCCAGGCTGGAGGCCAGCTGGAAGTGCATATGGGTATGCACTATGGGAAAAGTTCTTCAAGAGATGCATTTGGTTTGTAAGAAACTTCAGAGATCCAGGTTGCTGCAACGGGAACTTGTTTTACATGCAAGGGCCAGGTGGTCAAACCACCAGCAGACATTGAATGGCAGTTGTCCTTCACCTCAGAGAAAACGGTACATGGAATTTCTGGCATCAGCCTTGGTTTTTATTTTATTTTTCAGAGTTATAGGTGATACAGTGGTAAATAAGAAAAAAAATAAGGTTTACATTGCAAACATCTCTCGAGAGGCCACTTAATGAGTAAATGGATCAATAAGAAAAACATGTCATGTCAATGAAGAAAGACATGAAGAAAAGAGGAGGGAAAGGAAAGGGAAAGGGAGAGGGAGAGGGAGAGGGAGAAGGAGAGGGAGAGGGAGAGGGAGAGGGAGAGGGAGAGGGAGAGGGAGAGGGAGAGGGAGAGGGAGAGGGAGAGGGAGAGGGAGAGGGAGAGGGAGAGGGAGAGGAGAAGAGAAGAGAAGAGAAGAGAAGAGAAGAGAAGAGAAGAGAAGAGAAGAGAAGAGAAGAGAAGAGAAGAGAAGAGAAGAGAAGAATAATACAATAGATAATGGCCATGGAAGACATTTAATGGGGTGCTAAAGGAGAGCCCTTTTAGAGGTAGAGTTCAAACCTAAAAGATGCGGAAAGATCATGAGTTCAAACCTAAAAGATGCGGAAAGATCAGCTTTGGAAAGACCTAGCAAGAACATTGCAGATCTGACAACCTACCAGGACCAAGAGCACTGAGAGAACACTGAGTGGAGAGCAGTGGAGCTGCTGTTGTATTGCCATGACTTCTACCAAAATAGGATGCAGAACAGTGCCATTGGGAATGACCTCCTAGCACAAGAACTGAAGAGAGAGATCTTTATTGGCTGTCCAAGTTGTTAATGAGAACTCATGCTCCATTTGAATTAGGAAGGAATGCCAAGACAAAATATGTTCAAGCAACAATTTTGTTATAAATACCTCTCTTCACCTTCCCACACGCCCCCACCCCCATTCCACATCATGTTTATATGTTGACATCCAGATATGAAGGAGATAGATATCCTGACAAAGCTTAGATCTCATCTTAGGATAAGAAAAGGCCTTCTTGGGCTTATCTGATTGCAGATAAAACAGATAAGAAAGAGCCAGGATAGGAAATCAGTTTATGGCTATCAGATAAACTGCTCGCATGCATCACCTCCATCTCCCTTGCACCTGGCAGACATTATTAATAGATCATGGCTCTCTTTCCTGCTGAGACCAATTGTGACTGCAGAATCCTTCCCAACTCACAGTGCCAAGCAGCCACAATAAATCAACCAAATTTGGAACAAGAGATGAAATCTATATGTCATCCCACAACTTCAACCATCCACTGAAGCAAAACAAGACATTTTGATGCAACTAGGTGGAAAAGGAAAAGCTGTCTAACCAAATAATGTATGCAGAGGTATCCTTGTTCCTCATCCCATTACACACACACACACACACACACACACACACACACACACACACACAGGATGCACACAGCTCTCATCACTGATTTATTTATTAGCTTGAATGAAAAATGATCTCGTGGCAAAGTAGCTATGTAAGGTAGTTACCATTTTGAGACCTCTGGGGAAGGGTAGTCACTAAGCTCCACTGAGTGCCTGTGTCACTGAGTCTTACCATCTCAGCTGCTGGTGAGGAAGACACAGCCAGTCAGTCAAAACTATGCAGGGCCCTAGCCGGTTTGGCTCAGTGGATAGAGCGTTGACATGCGAACTGAAGGGTCCCAGGTTCAATTCTAGTCAAGGGCATATGCTGGGGTTTCAGGCTTGATCCCCAGTGTGGGGCATGGAGGAGGCAGCGCATCAATGATTCTCTCTCATCATTTATGTTTCTATCTCTCTCTTCCTCTTCCTTCCTCTCTGCAATCAATAAAAATATATATTTTTTAAAAAAAACCTGTATGCAGGGTCTAGTTATTAGTTCTCTGGAACCAGATGTCCAGGTTTATACTGATACTACCATTTAAAAGTTGTGTGACTAATATATTAAACCTCACTGGGCCTCAGTTTCCTCATCTGTAAAGTGGGTATTAGAAGTATGCCTACCTCATAGGTCAGTCGAAAAGATTAAAGAAGATAATTCATGTGACAGTGTTTAAAACCATGCCCAGTACATAGTGAGGGATTAATGAATGTGAGAGTATGTAAACAGAGAAGACCAAGCAGAATTCAGAGGCAACTGAGCCTCAGGAAACCATGCAGAGAGTTTGTCTTTAGCACTGAGAGAGAGGCCCTGGCAGCTGAAAAGACAATTGGGTAGACCAAGGCAGGGCGCAGCCCCGGGAGGGACTGCATTACCCTGGGGTGTGGAACAGACATGGGCTCTAGGGCCAGGCAGAGCTGGGTCGTGATCTCAACTCAGCATCTTCTCAGCAAGTCACTTGCTCTCTAGGAGGTTTAGTCTCCTCATTTGTGACACAAGTACACATATAATACCTGACTGACAGTTTTGATGTGAGGATCAAATATGAGCTGCGTCCGGCTCAGAGGGCATGCTCAAAAAATGAGTTATTGCCCTACAGTAGGGGTTCTCAGGGCCAGGGATGAAGGGGAGGAATGGGTGGAAGGGGTGAAAAAGAGAGGGGAAGTATTCTGGTGCCTTGATAGGGAATCCAGGTGAGACTGGGAGTCAGGAAGGTGGAGACTAGGAGCCAGTTGCTGGCACAAGTCCATCAGAGCAAGGTGAAGTCGGAGTTAGGCCTGGAGCCAGGGCCATATGCTGCAAGTCACACGGCATCAAGTCAGATTCTTAACCACTCAAGGCCAAGGGCAGAGAGGGCTGGGAGTGGAGAAAGGAACTGCATTGGGCAGGGAGGGGGGTGCTACAGGTCACAGAGAGGAGAAGAAAGGAGGGGCTGGTTGGACCAGCAGGGCCTTACAGCACAGATCTGCTCAGCTGCCAGAAAGCCAAAGGGCCTCGATTCTTTAAAGCTGAGTTTTTTAACCTTTTTCTCAGGAAATGAGGGGAAGTTGAGGAAAGAAGAACCCTGCATGTTAACCAGAGTCAATTCAATTTTACTTATTTTATGAATTGAGATTCCATGGAGTTTTGCTACTCCATGGAATAGTAAAGTCATGCTACTTTGTAAAAAAATCATTTCAAAACCATTTGTTTGAAGCATAGAAATGTTGACTTTTAGAATCAGAGTAGCTTAGAATTAAAAACCCTCCTTGGAACTATTTAGTCTATTTTCCCAAAGCAGAAAAACTGTCCCTGCCTCCTATGAGGGCAGCATCCAGCTCTGTCTTCGATATGTTTGTTGACGGGGCATCACTACCTTACATTGTCAGTGTGCACCTCCTCTGATTGTTAGGAAACTCACCCTTCATCGGGAGATGAAATCAGATGTCCTCTGACTTGCATCCATTGCTCTCATTCTGCCCTCATGAAATTGGCTCCCATTTGCCACCCCCCTCCCCAAGCAGGCCATCTATTACTTCTCCTAGAGAACATGCCTACTCACATCACTCTCCTCAAATGCTTCTGCTCCAGTGTGAGCTCACTGAGCAGAGGGACCACGCTGCACCCACCTGTGTATTCCCATTGCTCAGCAAAAGGAAAGAGGTCAATACGTTTTTCATGAGTATGTGACTAAAGGAAGGAAGGAAAAAAGGAAGGGAGGGAGGGAGGGAAGGAGGGAGGGAGGGAGGGAGAGAGGGAGGAAAAAGGGAAGGAAGGAAGGAAGGAAGGAAGGAAGGAAGGAAGGAAGGAAGGAAGGAAGGAAGGAAGGAAGGAAGGAAGGAAGGAAGGAAGGAAGCTCAGGCTCTTACAGAACATCAATTTAACATTATCCTTTTATTAAAGAACCATTAACGCCCAGAGGAATTGTGTGAATGACCCAAGAATGCATAGTGGCAGAGCCAGAATCAGCATCTAGCTTTCCTGATGCCCATATAATATGACCTCATAACCTAGAAAGAACCCTGGGAAATGTGATTTGTGAAGGCACCTGCAAAGCATGGTTTGTGAGAACCAGGGCCCTGTAATCCTGAGCAGGGAGGAGGGGAGGAGGGCGGGAGGGGCTCTGAAGGCAGATAGGCTGCACAGACATTAGAACCAGCTGTGCACTTGACAGTTTCCTAGTGGAGTCCACAAAGCCTTAATGAGTGCAGTGTGAGTAAGCTCTGAGCCAGGGCCCGAGGGGGAATCCTCAAGCTCCTTGAGGACCGTGGTCATGACTTGGCGCCATCCAAGGCAGGTTATGCAGAGGAGGGAGTGACCCATCCCTCCTAGGACTATTTGGGAAGGTTTCATGGAATAGTAAACATTTGACTTAAGCCATAAGTGGTTAATAATAATAATAATAATAATAGTGGGTGAGCTAAGGCAAAAAGTCCTGAAATGAAGAAGAGGGGTGTGGCATGGCTGCAGCTATAGGGGGCAAGTGGTGATGTGGGGAAGGAAGTTACAAAGATAAGCTGGGGCCTCCCTAAGGAACCACAAAGCCTTACTCAGGACTTTGCCTCTTTTCTATGCCAGGGAAGTTACCGAAGGGTTTTGAGCAGAGGAGCGATATAGCGAGACCCTTGTTTTAGGAATATTGTGGACAACCTGTCCTACAATAAACCAGCCATGCCAGGCCACACCGTCTCCTCCCTCCCATTGCAGGAGGAAAGCCAGGCTGGCCAGTTTGCAGCACCTGTGGCAGCCTTCAATGTGGCTCCCTCTGGACCCCCAAGGTTTCCCTTGGCAGTGAAACTGAAGAGATGGACATGCATGGGTTGAGTAACACAGTAGCAGAGAACTTGACCATCCTCCTCCTGTCTAAGCCTGGAGCAGAGGATCTAACAATAGCTGCTGGGAAGCTCTCATTCGGCTCCACGTGCACTGCAGGACTGAGTAGACCAGGAACCTTATCCTTCCACACAGAACTGATGCGGGCCCATCTCCCCACTAGACATGAACTTCTCTAATCAGAGGCATAGTAAAATGTGTCCCAATTCCTTCATTTCCCAGCTATGTGATCCTCAGGTAAACCTTTTCGATTATGTAAACTTCAATTTCCTTATCTTCAAAATGGGAATTATAATGCCTATCTCAAGAGGATCTTGAGGATTAAAACTCCTAGCCTAGTGCCCAGCCCAAAGCAAGTAATCAGTATTGTAGATGGAAAATCCTCTCCCTTCCGCTCCTCCAAGACAGGGAGTCAGACTTACTGGACTGTGTTTCTCCGGGGCCAGGCGCTGACTCAGGGCTTAATAAATGACTGGTGAGACAGTGGGCGGGAAGAGCTTGGCATCTCATGTGTGACCTTTGCACTAACTACACAAAGCCCCTGGATTCACCTTTTGCTTCCCCTGCCTCTCAAGGTGCATCTTTCCTTTTTGGATAACAGATCTGTGACTCACCACGCTCAGTGAATAGACTACTGTTCTGTGGCAGAGTGTTGTGAGTGGTGTAGCTGCAAGGTATGGTGGAAGCACCAAGTTAAAAAAGAAACCACAGAGGTGTCCTCACGGAGCTCCATGTTTTCTCACATTTAATTAACACAGAAGTCATAGAGCTCTGGAATCGTTTGTCATCACTGCATAAAGTGGTCTGGGAACTTTCACGGGAGCCGACACAGCCCGGGGAAAATGAGTCAGAGCAGGTCTGCATGGAGAGCTAGGAGGAAAGTTAGAGATTGTCATCATGACAGTAACTTGTGTTGTGGGTACGTAAAGGATCACAAGCTTCTTATTCAGACACACACAATGTATATATTTTACCCCATCATGTTGTCAAAATAAATATTTAAGGTTGCATACATGCATGCTAACATGTATTACAGAATTACATTATTAGAAGATACTATGATAAGTCATTTATGCATCTCATTTACTCCTTGGAGTAGCTGTATGAAATAAGTACTACTTGATATTACCTATTATTGATATTAACATATCCATAATAATCATTGATGTATTAATATCAATTATTAATATGTAACATGTAATTGATATCACCTATTATATAAGCAATTCTATTGTGGACTGGCAATGCTCACATCTGGGCTCTGGAGTCAGAAAAGCTGGGCTTGATTTTCTGCTCCCGGTCCTTGCTCTTTGGCACTGAGCAATCCCCTGAATCTCTCAGAGTCTCCCTCTCTCGGATGCAAAATGGAGAAAATATCATCAGTGTAGAAAGACTCATTGAAACAATAATAAAAAAAAGTTTAGAATAATGCCTGTCATGTGATGCATACACAGTGAATCTTAACTACTATTAATAAGTAACTTACCCAAGCCAACAGCTAGTGAGAATAGAAGCCCAACTTTCCTGAGCTAAAAGCCATAACCTCCCTGCTAGGTTATTACCACCTCATCTTTTTCTCTCCACAGCCTCATGTTACCTTCATCCTCTCTGTTAGAAACTTGAGAGGCAGGGAAGTTTAAGACCCTGCTCAGTGCCACAGAGTGGGTATGTGCCAGGTCCCACAGAAAACCTAGGTCCTTCAATCCAAGTAGAACCTAAATCCCAAGCTTTCTCATTCTTTTCTTTTTAAATATATTTTTATTGATTTTTTAGAGAAAGAGGAAAGGAGAGGGATGGGAAGATAGAAACATCAATGAGAGAGGAAGTCATCGATTGGTTGGCCCCCACTGGGGATCAAGCTCCCAACCCAGGCATGTGCCCTGACTGGGAATCAAACCAGCGACCTCTTAGTTCCTGGTTTTACACTCAACCACTGAGCCATGTCAGCTGGGCATTTTCTCATTCTTTCCCAAGTATTCTGTTCTATACAGTATATTCTGTTGGCTTTTAACGATACTGCCTGGACAAAAGAGAACAGAGAGGAAAAGACAAACAAAGATACAGACACAGAAATAGAAAGAAAGAAAAAATATAAAGAGAAAGTCAGACTCTTACAAGCTAAGAGCATTTTAAAATCCTTCTTGTTTATTCCAAGAGGTCCCTAAAGTGATAAACAGTTGGTAGTTTTTAAGAAGAGGGGGGTGGAAAAGAATGCAGTTCTTTGGCAAGTCTGATGGCAGTGCTGAAATTATGGAATTGTGACTCTGACAAGCTTACAGTGTTTCAGTCAATACCCTCTGCACCCTGCCTCCTGCTCCTGATCCGTAGGAGAAGCTATTAAATGTGTAGTGAGGATCATCCAGGTGCCCTTGTGCAGTAGAAGACGTGAGAATGAACTAATTAAACACTCAGAAAGTAGAGACAGGCATTTTGCAAGTGCAGGCTCCCATCACTTCTTGCAGTTACAGCCATCTCACCTGTACCTGGTGAACATCAAAGGTGCCCTGGACAGGACAGCCAGGCAATTGCGCAGCTATTACCTGCATTGATGCGGAGCCCATTAGAGGGGAGATGAGAAGCAACGATCTGGGTAATCCAGGCCACCAAGCCACATCATGGGATAATGAGACTTGGGGGCTTGAATTAAAATCTCACCCGAATTGGCCTGTGATCTAATACCCAGAGCAGTGATTGATCTTCAGTGGGCACTTATAAGCTGCTAAGCAAAACCACTATTTTCTGTATACAATGCAGTTTCCCACCCCTTTGCCTATATGTATGCTTTTTCCTCAGTCTGACATGCCCTTTCTGCTCAGTCCCATCTCTAGCCTTGAATCGTACTATCAGGGATCAGTTAAGGTAACTTTTCTCTACAAAGATTCTCTCTACCACTAGCTAGAAACAGCCTCTTCCTTCTCTGAGCATGCAAAGCATCTTCAAGTTTCCTGTGGCTCTTGTAAACTTATTTTTCATGGGACTTCATAAAAAAGACATACACATTTATGGACAGTCCATACAAAGGGAAAACATATGTGGCTGATTATACATGCAACTCGGTGTGTATAGGGTTACCATGCCCAGGAGTCCTTTCTAGCTGACTCAGTTCTGCCTGCTGCCCCCAATTTGGGGAACAAAATCAGCTGTTCTTTATGAGAGGTGGCACTGCCTGGACCAGGGCAAGTACTAGCCCAAGGATGAGTTCTTTATAGACCGTCTAAAGATTCATTCATTAATTTAATAAATATTACATGAGGAGTTATGCTATGCCAGCATTGTTCTAAACACTGGAAAGATGGCTGAAAACAAAACAAAACAAAAAGGTCCCTGCCCTCTTGGATTTTATAGTTTGGGGTAGATAGCAATAAGCAAAAAATAATAATAAGTCAGGTTAGTAATAAGTGCTTTGGGGAAAGAGAAAGAAGAGTAAGGGGATTTGAAGTGACATGAGAGGGGAAAGGAGTGTCATTATATACTAACTAGAGGCCCAGTGCACGAATTTGGGGACCAAAGGGGTCCCTTGGCCTGGCCTGTGGGATTGGGCTGAAACCAGCTCTCCAACATCCCCCAAGGAGTCCCAGATTGCGAGAGGGTGCAGGCCAGGCCAAGGGACTCCACTGGTGCATGATCAGGGCCAGGGAAGGACGCAGGAGGTTGGCCAGCTAGGGAGGGACCATGGGAGGGTCCCAGGGTACCCAGTCCGGATTGGCTGGAACCCAGCAGCAAGCTCACCTACCGGTCAGAGAATCTGCCCCCTGGTGGTCAGTGCACATCATAGCAGTTGAGTGGTCTTAGCATATCATTAGCATATTACACTTTGATTGGTTGAATGGCTGACCAGACAACCAGACACTTAGCATATTAGGCTTTTATTATATAGGATGGTCAGAGCAAGTCTCTCTTATAAAGCAACATTTGAGCAGAAACCTAAAGGAGGCAAAGGAGTAAGTGTGATGGCTAGATTTATGTGTTAACCTACCTGGGTCATAGAATGTCCAGATATTTGGTCAAATATTATTCTGTATATTTCTGTGGGGGTGGTTTTGGATGAGTTTAACATTTAAGTTGGTAAATTAAGTAAAGCAGATTGCCCTTCATAATGTGGGTGGACCTCATCTAATCAGTTTAAGTCCCAAATAGAACAAAGGATGACCCTTTCTAAGTAAAGAGAAGTAATCTCATCTGACTGCCTTCAAGCTGGGACATCAGTTTTTTCCTGCCTTCAGACTTGAGCTGAAACATCAGCTCTTCCTGGGTCTCCAGCCTGCTTTCCTTCGGATTGGAACAATACAGTCAGCTCTTTCAACTGCAGAATTTGGGGGTTGTTAGCCTCCATAATCACATGAGCCAAGTCCTTACAATGAATATTTTTCTGTACATATATACATCCTATTGGGTCTCTTTCCCTGGCGAATCCTGACTAATAGAGTGAGCCATGTGGATAATTGGGGAAGCAGAGATATGGTCAGTGGGAAGAGCAAGAGCAAAGGCCCTAAGGTAGGAGTGTGGTTGGCATGAATGAGGAACAGCGAGAGGAGAGGAAGTAAGGGGAGCAGCAAACGCTAAGGTCAGACTGTCACCAGGTCCAATGGTGTAGGGCCTTAAAGGCTGTGGAAAGACTTGGGGTTCATGCTGCAAACGGTGAGGATTCATTGGAGAGTTTGAGCAGAGGGTTTTGAGCAGAGGAGTGATGTGATCTGACATATTTTCAAAGGACCATTCTGACTGAGGTAAAAACAAGGAGATCAGTTAAAAGGTCTTTACAATGATGCAGGACAGAGATGATAGTGTTTGAAGCAGAGTGTTGTTTACTGGAGGTGTTAAGGACTTGTTGATTTCTAGACATAGTTTGAAGCCAAGAGTCTCTGCAGGTGGTTTGGATCCAGAGGGGTATCAGGGATAACTAAAAGTGCTTTAGCCTGAGCACGTTTTTTGTTTTGTTTTGTTTTGTTTGTTTGTTTGTTTGTTTGTGTTTCTTTTGTTTTTGTTTTATTTTTTACTGAGGTGGGACAGGCTACAAAAAATGTGTGGGCTTGAGATAGGGGCCACAAATCTGGTTTGGGATGCCATTGCACATCCAAGTACAGATGTCAATAGGCTATTGGTAGATGAATGTGGAAATGCAAGGAGGTCCAGCCTGGAGGTGCAAATTTGTGAAGAATCAGTATATACGGTGTTTAAATCATGAAGCTGGATGAGATCACTGAAAGAGTGAGAGAGAGACCAGAGGGGACCAAGGACTGCGCCCTGAGGCCCTCCAACATTCAGATCAGGGTTTTTCAAGCTGAGGCTTTCAGCTCATTAGTGGATCATGAAATCAGCTTGGAGGATAATGAGGAGTCCTTTCTCTAGTGGCGTGGAAAGGAATGGAAAATATCAGAGCACTTTGAATATAGTTTTGTTTCATGAAATATTTCTCATTATGTTTCTAAAACCTTTGTTGATATATGTATGTGTGTTTATATATTTGTGTGTTTGTGTATGTACATATGAATGTATATCTTTACCTCATGCTGTGTATATATTTGTATACCTACTCATGATGTAAGATATACTTTTTCTTAATGTATATTTTATTGATTTTTTTACAGAGAGGAAGGGAGAGGGATAGAGAGTCAGAAACATCGATGAGAGAGAAATATCGATCAGCTGCCTCCACTGGGTATGTGCCTGCAACCAAGGTACATGCCCTTGACCAGAATCGAACCTGGGACCCTTGAGTCCACAGGCCGACACTCTATCCACAGAGCCAAACTGGTTAGGGCAAGATATACTTTTTACAATGGATCATAATGAATTTTTTTTTTTCAAATGGAAAGTCACTGTTTTCAAAGCCCAGTGAAATACCCTAGCAGCTAAGCTCTGGGGAGATAGTGGTAACTAAGCCACTCCCACTGACCCCTCTGGGTGGACTGAGAAAGTGGAGAGGGCTGGCCAGTGGACAGAAGGGAAGACTGGAGCAGATAGACAGAGAGCATGGATGTCTCCATGGAAAAGAAACAAAGGCAGGACCAGGATGCCTTCTCCCTGAAGCCACTTTCTTTCAGACAGCTTGTGGCTCCATTTTGGGTCCAAATGGGCTTTATTCACAAAGATTTATTTTGGTATTGTCCTTAACAGCAAGCAAGCTAATCCCAGGACAGCTGTGACCCCAGCCACTAACTTCACTTCTTGACCCCTCCATTTCCATGTCTGTAAGATGAAGCTAATACTGTCTTCTTGGGGATGTTATGAGGATTAAAAGGTAAAAAGCAGTAAATGCTTCATGGAAGAGAGGTGGCAGCTGATGCTCTTTTGTGCCCTGCAGCATTCCTCCAATGCTTCTCTGTGCCTGGCATCAAGCCCATAGTGGTACCTAGCACATAGTAGGTTCAATATATATTTTTTGGCCAAAAAAAATTTATTAATTCAGTTCAGCAAGCATTTGTTGAGCATATACTATATACTAATCACCATATTGGATACTGAAGAAATAATTATTTCTCCACTTTTAACTATCTCACATTCTAATAAGGGAGACAAATATTTAGCAAAGAAACACAGTGTGGAGAATAAAAATAGAACTTTGTTAAGATACAGATTTAGCCCAATTAAAGGAGTGATTAATTTTTTTTATGAGAGGATAGAGAACCTTCTGGGAGGAGGGGATATCTGAGCTGGGCTTTAGAGGATAAATAGTATTTCAACCGGCACACAATGGATAGGGGTATATGAAATGGAAAAGCATATAAGACAAGCTAATGACACTAACAATCAATGAATGAAGTATCCCAACTGCAATGTACATGTTTTAAGGTCATACATGTTTCTACAATGTTGTGAGCATGATGCTGAATTCTCAGAGGCTATTGGCTGGTGCTCATGAAAATGACCTAAACCTCCTGGTTGGCACAAGTCATAGTACTAATGCAAACATGCCTTGGGAGCTGCCAATAGTAAAAGAAGTCAGTTTTGGAAGAGTGTGGGTATGAGGACAATTAAGATTCATTTTTTTTAACTTCATTTTTCTTTCTGAAGTCTGTTGAATCTAATTTAACATGTTAAGTAATTTGTTCAAATGAGCCAAGACCACCTTCTGGTGCTGAGGGGAACTCCAGAGGCTATATTACACAGGAATATAAGTGTAGAGCAATCCCGTTGATCAAAAATGAATTAGCCAGAGGTTATGTGATCAGAAAAGAGGCTTCACGACAAGATGAGGTCATGAAGGATTTCGTCTTGGAAAAGGCAGCCAAGGACAATGTACACTAATGTCCCAGTCCCATCATTCAAACCTAGAGGCCTTCATGGGGGCCCACCTACTATGTGCAAGGCCCTCCCTGTAAATGGTGATTGAGATGAAGGAGGTGAGGCCTGTTCCTCCTCAGTGCTCATGGTAAGAAACAAGTGTGATTATAAAGAAAACAAGCATTTTTTTTAAAGCACCCACTATGTGATAGACATTGTGTATGTTCAGATCCATCATTATAATTCATCTTACATTTAACACTGTGACATATGGTTAGCCCCATTTTACAGATGGGAAAACTGATAGATGGATATGAAGAAGTGCCAGGTAAGCATAGGGGCAGGAATCAGCAACTCCACAAGGAGCCGGTCTCAAAGGGTTCACAGAGAAAAGTCACATCCCATCCCCTCAGTCATTCATTTAAATTACATCTGATGAGCTACTAACAAGCACTGTGGTAGATACTGGGAATATAATCCTGAACGATGAAAGATGGGGTCCCTGCTGTCATGGTACCCATAGTCACAACAGGAAGTAGAAATAATCAAATACCTGCAAAACTGCAAATTAGGGTAAGTGTTCTGAAGGAAAGGGGCATGGCTTCCTGAGAGCATATGACATAGGACCCAGTCATCTAAGAAGGTGTGGGGGGAGGAGGGCGAGTCCACAAATATTTTCTGAAGAAGTGACACTTGAGTGGAGGACAGGACAGATGGGCTTAATGGAAGCATTAAGAGCTGTGGTATGGACCAAATTCATTCCGTAGAAGGAGAGACCATGCCAGTCAAGGGACTGAAAGTGGACTAGAGCCCACAAAGCCAGGGTGAGAGTGGGATGGGAGTGGAGCCAGGTGCCTCAGACACATAAGCCACATGGAGGATTTTGATCTTGTTCTAAGAGAATTGGGTTATAATCAGATGGATGACATGAAGCATGGGCATTTTGAAAAGATAATCCTGGGTACTGTGTGTAGAATCAAGGAAGAGAGATAGTGGATGCAGAATGGTCGAGGGAGGGGACCACTGCAGTATCCAGGTAACCTGGGTGCACAGCTCGGCTTTGGGCAAGGAAGATGGATACAAGTGGAGCTCCTTATAGTGTCTGGGACAGTGTTTGACAATGGATTGGAGGACAATGTGGCTGAGCAGGAAGGAGTGACAGGGCAAATCAGGACAAGTGCACACGTGAGGTCAAGGTTTCTACCTAGTGCCCACTTCTCTGAGATGGGGAACAGGAGTAGAACGTCACGTCTTAGAAAATGGGTGGGAGGTTCAAGCAATGACAGTGTGTTTCAGAATTACAATGTGGAGAAGAGGGCCAGCATTGCCCAGGGAGAAAGGCTGATGTCCTCCCAAATCAGGTGTGCGCCAGCCGTAGCCAAAACAGTTTCCCCTGTAATCGTGCATGTTTCTCTGTGACTTTTGTTGCTAACTTCCTGGAGAGTTGCTGCTTATTCAAATGAAGCTTTTAGGTCTCTGTACTGTATCTTTTCCCAAGCATCTGCCATCCCCTCTTCTCAGTACATAACTGGCCACATCCAAAAATGCACTCACAAAAGGAACGGAGGGGTTGTTTTCTAGAGAGCGGTGAGGTTGAAAGTTTCCCCAGAACTGCCCCACTCCCCTGCAGGCTGAGACGAAGTTCCCAATGGCAGTGTTGGATGTCCACGTGAGTCTCCATACAGACTGAGGGGCTGTCTCTTACCAGCTTCTCCATGGGAAGTTCTAGATTGAATATTGCCTCCAGCACTGCTGCCATGGACACTCCTGCTGCCTGGTAGTCAGGAGACCTGGATACACAGCCATTGACTGATTATGAGTCCCCCAAGTTCATTATTGGTGTATAGAAATTCCATAGATTTCTTAGCATTTATTTTGTATCCTGCTACTCTGCCGAATTCATTTATTAAGTCTAATAATTTTTTGATGGAGTCTTTAGGGTTTTCTATGTACAGTATCATGTCATCTGCAAATAATGACAGTTTTACTTCTTCTTTTCCAATTTGGATGCCTTTTATTTCTTCTTCTTGTCTGATCGCAATGGCTAGTATTTCCAACACTATGTTGAACAGGAGTGGTGAGAATGGGCATCCCTGCCTTGTTCCTGTTCTTAGGGGAAATGGTTTTAGTTTTTGCCCATTGAGTATGATGTTGGCTGTGGGTTTGTCGTATATGGCTTTTATTATGTTGAGGTATGATCCTTCTATTCCCAGCTTTCTGAGAGTTTTTATCAAGAAAGGGTGTTGGATTTTGTCAAATGCTTTTTCTGCATCAATTGATATGACTATATGGTTTTTATCTCTCAATTTGTTTATGTGATGTATCACGTTTATTGATTTGCGAATATTGTACCATCCTTGCATCCCAGGGATAAATCCTACTTGGTCATGATGTATGATCTTTCTGATGTACTGCTGGATTCGATTTGCTAGAATTTTGTTGAGGATTTTGGCATCTATGTTCATGAGGGATATTGGCCTGTAATTCTCTTTCATTGTGTTATCTTTATCTGGTTTTGGTATTAGGGTGATGCTGGCTTCATAGAAGGAGCTTGGAAGTGTTCCTTCTTCTTGAATTTTCTGGAATAGTCTGAGGAGGATAGGTTTTAGCTCTTCATTGAATGCTTTGTAAAACTCCCCTGTGAAGCCGTCTGGCCCTGGGCTTTTGTTTGCTGGAAGCTTTTTGATGACTGCTTCAATTTCTTCCATGGTTATCAGCCTATTGAGATTTTTAGTCTCTTCCTAAGTTTTGGAAGGTTGTGTTTTTCTAGGAATGTGTCCATTTCCTCCAGTTTGTCTAGATTGTTGGAGTAGAGTTGTTCATAGTATTTTTGACAATCCTTTGTATTTCTGTGGGGTCTGTTGTTATTTCACCTCTTTCATTTCTGATTTTGTTTATTTGGGTCCTGTCTCTTTGCTTCTTGGTGAGCCTGGTTAGAGGTTCATCAATCTTGTTTATCCTTTCAAAGAACCAGCTCTTGGTTTTGTTGATCTTGTGTATTGTTTTTTTGGTCTCTATGTCATTGATTTTTGCTCTGATCTTTATTATTTCCTTTCTTCTGCTCACTGTGGGCTTTTCTTGTTGCTCCCTTTCTAATTCTTTGAGTTGTTGAATTAGATGATCTATTACCATTTTTTCTTGTTTTTTGAGGTAGGCCTGTAGAGCTATACACTTCCCTCTCAGGACTGCTTTCAATGTGTCCCATAGAATTTTCAATGTTGTGTTTTTATTGTCATTAGTCACCAGGATGTTTTTAATTTCTTCTTTGATCTCATTGATAACCCAATCATTGTTTAGTAGCATGCTATTCAGTTTCCAAGTGTTTGAATTTTTTGGAATGTTTTTATTGTAGTTTATTTCTAATATTATGCCATTGTGGTCTGAGAAAATGCTTGATATGATTTCAATCTTTTTGAATTTGGGGAGACTTTGCTTGTTACCCAATATGTGGTCTATTTTTGAGAATGTCCCATGTGCACTTGAGAAGAATGTATATCCCATGGCTTTGGGGTAAAATACTCTGAAGATGTCAATTAGGTCCATCTGATCTAGTGTGTCATTTAGAATTGCTGTTTCTTTGCTGATTTTTTGTCCAGAGGATTTATCCATTGATGTAAGTGGTGTATCAAAGTCACCTACTATGATTGTATTGATGTCGATCTCTCCCTTGATATCTTCCAGGAGATTTTTTATGTATTTGGGCACTCCTGCATTGGGTGCATATACGTTTACCAGAGTTATATCTTCTTGCTGGATTGCTCCCTTTAGTATTATGTAGTGGCCTTCCTTATCTCTTATTATGGCCTTTACTTTGAGGTCTATTTTATCTGATATAAGTATCACAACCCCAGCTTTTTTCTCATTTCCATTTGCCTGAAAAATGTTTTTCCATACCTTCACTCTCAGTCTGTGTGAATCTTTTGCTCTAAGGTGGGTCTCTTGTAGACAGCAAATATATGGGTCATGTTTTCTTATCCATTCAGCTACCCTATGTCTTTTGATTGGTGCATTTAATCCATTTACATTTAATGTTATTATTGATAAGTACCTGTTTGTTGACATATTTTTCCTTAGTGTTTGTGTTTCTTCTTGCCTTTCTCTTTCTTCTTTTTACAGCAGCCCCTTTAGCATTTCTTGCATTGCTGGCTTGGTAGTGATGAACTCTCTTAACCCTTTTTTGTCTGTGAACCTTCTGATTCCACCTTCAATTTTGAATGATAGCCTTGCTGGGTATAGTATTCTTGGATTCAGTCCCTTGTTTTGCATCACTTTGTATATTTCATTCCATTCCCTTCTGGCCTGGTGTGTTTCTGTTGAGAAATCAGTTGATGTTCTGATAGGAGATCCCTTGTAGGTAACTTTCTGTCTCTCTCTGGCAGCCTTTAAGATTCTTGCTTTGTCGTTGGTGTTCATCAATTTAATTATGATGTGTCTTGATGTCGGTCTTTTGGGGTTCAACTTGTTTGGGACTCTGTGTACTTCTTAGACTTGGATAGTTTTTTTCTTGCCAATGTCAGGGAAGTTTTCTGTCATTATTTCTTCTAACAGGTTTTCTATTCCTTGCTTCTCTTCCTCTCCTTCTTTTATCCCTATTATTCGAAGATTGTTTCGTTTTGTGTTGTCCCGAAGCTCCCTTAGGCTCTCCTCTTGCTTTTTAAGTCTTCTTTCCAGTTGCTGCTGTGTTTGTGTGTTTTTTCCTACCTTGTCTTCTAATTCGCTGATGCGGTCTTCAGCTTCTTCTACTCTACTCTTTAAGCCTTCCATTGTGTTCTTTATTGCAGCTATGTCGTTCTTCATCTCCTCTTGGTTTCTTTTTATGTTGGTGATATTTTCACTCAGCTCCTTATATTTCCTGTTGAGTTGTGTGTATTTGTCATCCATTCATTTAAACATCCTTATAATGAATACTCTGAATTCTTTCTCTGTTAAGCTGCTAGCCTCAAGTTCATTTAACTCCCTATCTGGTGATTCCTCTTTTTCTTTCCTTTGGGGATTTCCTTTTTGTCTCCCCATGTTTTCCTGTAATGTTTTAATTGTAGATCCGCTTGCTTTGCTACCCAGGTTCTTTTGGGGATGGTGCTACTGGTGTAATCTCTCAGTTCTCCTGGGCTTGGTAATCTAGTGTAGCTCCCTAGTTGAGCTACTTGGGTTCTCTTGATGTGGCCTGCAAGCTTGAGAGGCACAACTGTGGTGTCTAGAATTCAGCAGCTATAGAGGGGAGTGTCCCAGTTTTTGCTGTCTTGTACCCTTAGTTGAAATTGTGCGTGTCCAGTGGGGACTCATAGTGGCACCCAGGAACCATCTGTTGGGAGAGCTCACAGTGGCTCCCACTAGCACCCTGTGTGTAGATGGGCTCAGGGTGCCTGCCTGTTGTAAATTCGCTTCTGTGGAGGTGTGTTTGCAGGCGCAGAGCTCTGATGCACTCTGAGGGGCCCTGGCACTGAAGTTAAACAGCTAGGGTGTATGTGGGAAGTTATTCAGGATAAAGGAGTTCAGAGTTTCTGCTGTGGGGCAGCACGTTCTGGGCTGTACAGAATCACACCCAGCAGGGGCTCAAAGCAGCTCCCCAGAGGACCCCTTGGGTATATGGGCTCAGGGAGTCTTCCCTTGTCTGTGGCCTTGAGTTTGCCGGCTCTGGAAGTGTGCGCAAACTGGTGGCGCACCCGCCCGTGCAGAGCTCTGATGCATTCTGAGGGGCCCTGGCACTAAAGTTGCACAGCAGGGGTGTCCGTGGGCAGTTATTTAGGAAGAGGCAGTTCAGAAATTCTACTGCAGGGCCACACACCCTTGACTGTGCAGAATCACACCCTTGGGGGCTCTCAGTGGTTCCCAAGCACTGCCTGGGTAGTGGAGTGCCTGGGTGCCTACGGGCTGGGGACACGGTGAATCCTGAGTTCAGGAGCTGGGAAGGGGGAGGTTGTACTTACTGCTTTCAGTGGCGCACTTTTGGAGGTGAAGGTCTCAGGGTTCGCGCATCTGCAGCTGGGGTGGCAGGTCTTCTACCAGAGTGGCTTTAGTGTCCAGGTTTGCTTCCCGACCAGACTGGGTGGTGGCGAGGCTAGGATTCTAGTCTCTAGCAGTTCTTTTCTTAAAGATGGTGGGGTCTCTGTGCCGCTGGTGTCCTCCCCGGAGTGTTTGCAGCAGCCACGGGGTTTTGCCAACTAAGACTGCCTGGATTGGAAGCCCCGTGGAAGAACTGCAGGGTCTAACTGTCCCTATTTCACTCACACACACACCCACACACGTCCACATACACCTCTATCATTCCTTCACTTGATCACATACTCTCCCTCCCTACCTTCCTGCCGGTTGCCATCCAGCACTGACATTTTCTTTATAATTAAATTTTAATGGCTACACAATAATATAAGAAAGTCCTAATTCCCAAACATTATATCCATTTTTTATTATTATGAATAATACTGTAGTGAACATCTTAGTGCTTAAATATTTTATATTTCCTTGGCATAGATCCCTCAATGAGGAATTATTGAGTCAAAGAATATGAACATATTTCAGGCCTTTGCATTAAATTGTAAAATTGCTTTCCCTGAAAAGTTACATCAATTATATTCCCACCAAAAACTGTTAAAATGCCTACTTAACTCACTACCATTAAATGCACTACTAACATACACACACACACACACACAAAAAGGACAAGTCAATGGGACAGAATACCCATCCAGACAAATGTTAATATATAAAGATTATATAAGAATAAAAAGTTTCCATAAATGCTACAAATAAAGTTGAGACAACAAACAAATCTATTTAAAATGGGATAAATCTGATATGCGGTAGGTTATTATCTTCAATATAGAAAGAGTTTATGTGAACCAATAAAGCACATCATAATCAATAATTAAAAAGCTAAGAACTTTAACACACTAATGTCCTAATTCATCTTCAGATTGCAATGTGAGGACTTTCAAGTATCCAGTTTAGAGAACAGGAGTAGAGAGCAAATCTTGGGCTCCACTGGTCATCTCTAACATACATGCTTATTTCAGCAATGCCCAGGAATGGGACTGGAATTTCCTAGCATTTGTGATAGTCTGAATAAAATCAAATTATCTCTCTTACTGGAAAAGCCATGCTCAAAACAACACAAGGATCACGATATAAATAGGTCATTAGTTTACCATCACAAAGAGAGAAATTAGGAGGATGCAACAGCAATCTAAGAACAATTCCAACAGAACAGATGGCTCTGCTCTGGTGAAACGGAGCTTTGTGGATGCTGCCCACCTCTGCGGTTCCTGGAGAGGAGTTCATTATTCCTTGGAGATTTTAGCTATTTGTATAAATTTCTGGCTCAGGAACTACAGAAAACTGAAAGAAAGGCGAGATGAAAGCACCCAAAGCATCCATTGTTCCTGGATGTCAAACTGCTGTCAAGAGTCTGGGCTGTTATAAGTTTGAGAAAATTAGTCTTCCTGCCAGTAGAAATCAGAGCTAGGGAGAAATACATTCTGATGTGCAGTCCCTTCCATTATGTAAATCGCACAATACCATCTATGGAAGGTTGTAATCATTTGCCAAGTGTATGTAGAATACCATTCAGCATCAATGTCAGTGGATGGGGACAATGGCAATAAGACCCTGATCCTCATCCTCAAAAAGCTCTGAGTCTTTTGGAGACAACTGTCTGGAATCAGAACCAGAGTGACATAATGGGCTGACTTCTACAAAGCCGGCACAGGGCAGTCGGAGTTCAGAGACAGGAATGAGAAGAGAGACAAGAGTCTGAGGGAGCAAGTCCAGACAGCTTCATGAAATACGTGGAGATGAGCTAGGCTTTGACCTGAGGATAAGAGCAGAGGAGGCTACTATCTGTCAGTATAGTGTACCAGCACCATTTCTTTCCAGACCAAGATCAGCATGCATTTATATTTCCAAATAGACAGCATCCCAAGCATGATTAAATTCTTGGGCAGGAATGCAAGGTTCCTGGTCATTGCATGGTCTGACCCAATGTGGTCCCTCCACTGAAATTTGAAAATGAGGAGGGGAAGGAGATATTATTTGGCTCTAGCCTATCAAGCATTAATAAGCAATCAGCTTTTATTTCCCCCTATTTATTTATTTTTGATAGTGGTAATATTTGCATAACATAAAATTTACCACTTAAACCATTTTTAACTGTACAGTTCAGTGGTATTAGGTGCATTCACATTGATGTGCAATGATCACCACCATCCCTCTCCAGAACTTTTTTATCATCCCAAACAGAAACCCTGTACTCATTACACACAACACCCCTTTCCCCGGTCCCTGGCAACCACCATTCTACTTTCTGTCTCTATAAACTTGACTATTCTAGGTACCTCATATAAGTGGAATCATTCCATTTTTTACAAACCGTATGGTGACTATCAGTGAAGTCCCAGCAAAAAACAGATGGCACACTCAAACTGGTTGATTGAGGTGAACTTACGAAATAGAGTATTTGCTATGTCGTATAGCTGCTAAGATGTGCCTATGGGATATTATCAATACTGTACATATTATTATGGTTTATAAAATTTTGGAAAAATGCAATCATACATCTGAACACTTAATGGAAAATTAAGAAAGGTATGGAAAGAAGACTACCCAGTTGTAAGAACTGGTGGTGGTTATATCTAGAGAGGGAGAGGAAGAATTAAGAATGTTTTCTTGTTGGTTTAAGTTCATGATGTATTCTAAAAAATATGTATTATAGCTTTTAAAAATACTTGGAAATAGATAATTTTTAGAAAATAAGTAGAGTATTTGCAAAGATTTGGGCAGGATTTAATGAAATTACAAGGGAGGATATAAACCACATGATTAGTAACAGCACAGAGCAATTACCACCCCTAGGCCTAAACAAAGAGTATCCTGGCCAGTGTTTTCTCAGTGGTTAGACTGTTGGCGGGCACCCCTAAAGGTCGAGGGTTCAATTCCCAGTCGAGGGTTCAATTCCCAGTCAAAGGCACAATCCCAAGTTCTCCCTTCTTCTTCTCCTCCTCCTCCTCCTCCTCCTCCTCCTCCTCCTCCTCCTCCTCCTCCTCCTCCTCCTCCTTCTTCTTCTTCTTCTTCTTCTTCTTCTTCTTCTTCTTCGTCTCTACCTCCTTCTCTCCTTCTCTCTCTCCCCCTTCCTCCCTCCCTCCCTTCCACTCTCTAAAAAAATTAGTGGAATTGGGTGAGGATTAATAAAAATAAATAAATAAATAAATAAATAAGAAATAAAGAGGACCCCTGATAGAAGCTGTGGCCTTCAGTAGGGGGCTGCAGCCAACTCACAGGGACCCAATAGTGCGGGAGTCAGGGGACTAGATACCTTGACCTCCACTCTCCTCTCACCCTTCCACCTCCTTCCAGTACCTCCCACTGGCTAAACCCAGTCAGACACGCCAGAGGTCAAGAGCACCCTCCCAGAGGGTGGCCTCTGGGGGAACAGCAGGGTGGAGAAGAGTGGAAAGTGGATCTGGAGGTCAAGTGAAATAGATCCATCACAGGGACCTCCTTTGACATAAACTGGGCATATGATTAATGTGATTGAGCCAGAGGTTGAATATGCAATAAATTAAGAGGAAGATGATGTGGAAGAGTGAAGTAAAGATAGTATTTTAGGACTTATCAGAGGGTGGAAATAAGCATACCATTATCTTTTAAAACAAAATAAGCACCCCAGATAGGTCCAATAAATGGACCTAGTATTTGGGCAAGGAATATGAAGCCAATGAAGCAATTACTGCACTATCATCAACTGTGAGAGGGGAAGAGTCCTTAATCTTGTCCACTTAGGTCATTTTCTATATAAAGACTCTGAGATGCAGAAGGGGGTGGTTTCTATATAATACACCCCCTCTCCCCCACCAAACTCCACCTACTTGAAGATGTTTAAATCAGCAGCGGTTCTCAACCTGTGGGTCACGACCCACAGGTTGAGAACTGCTATCAGGGTTGCCTAAGACCATCAGAAAAGACAGATATTTACATTACAATTCATTAACAGTAGAAAAATTACAGTTATGAAGAAGCAACAAAAATAATTTTATGGTTGGGGGTCACCACAACATGAGGAACTGTGGTTGAGAACCACTGCACTAGACTAAGTGTTGTGGGATTCAAGATTGTATGAGAGGTAGCCCCTCCACAGGCAGGAGCTCCCAGTTGGAGAAATAACCACATAGATGAGCAGGCAATCAGCAGTATCCTGTGAATATCAGAGCCTGAAAGGCCATAGAAGAGAAAGTGCCTCCAACCTATGGGTGCTGGGCAGACATGAAAAGCTTTCTGGAGGAGGAGGGAGTTGAATCAGGTCCTGAGGAGAAGACAGGATTTGGAGAAGACAAAGAAGTCCTTTCAGGTGGCCAGTGAAGATTGGAACCAAGCATTCACTTGTGCCTTCAGTCACAGAGTCGATGTGTGCTGTATTACTGTTTGCTGCACTGGGTTCTCAGTGCTCCTGTTCAGGGGTAGTTAAGTGGACCACCCTTTCCCCCAGAGCATCAGGCTGAAATGGAAAAGTCACTGCATTCCGCTAGCTACCTGCCCTTTACATAGAGGCTGGAACCAGTGCTCAGGAGGCTTGGATCTTGTCCCAGCCCTGCCCCTACGTCCTTGGGCAATTCCAGAAAGATCCACAGCAGCATAAAGGTGACTTCCCATCTCTGGGCGTCAGTTTCCCCATTAGTAAAATAAGTGATTTGGACTAGATGAGCTCTAAGGTTCCTTCCATCTCCATAATTGTGTGATTTTTGTTTCTGAAGACCAATTTGCTGATGCCTGTTACATCATTCACCTTATCATCACTACCTACTCTTACATTTTTTTCTTGTTCCCATATTTCCAGCTTCTTATAAATCTCCACACATGCTGTGCTGCCCCTCAGGCTTTTACACAGTGCATCGCAAATGCCTAGACTCTGTACCCACCCTCCCTCAACCTGGCTGGAAGGCCTTCCTTGACTTCCCAGGCAAACTGAGATGTGCCTCCCTGTATAGCCATTTCACCTTTTACATTTATGCATTTTACTACCCCTTGCTGAGCTATGTCATTGCCCCTTTACACATGTCTCTCCCTCACAGGTCTGTGAGCCCCTGAAGTTCAAGGAATATACCCCCAGCAATTAGCCCAGGGCTTAATTTAAGTCTGTTTATTGAGCAAACATATAAATAGGGTTTTTGTGGTTCAAGAAACAGACATCCCTGCAGGGCTCTGTGGTCTCTCTAATCAGGAAGCCTCCCTCTCCCCTCATCTGCCCCATTCTTCCCTCCCACTCATACCTCATAGGTCTCTATACCCTGACTTCTGCTTGCTCAGTGTTTTCTCCCACATAACTGGGCATGCATGTAGCTTGTCAGTACCCCACTGGTCTCTCTCTCCATCTAACCTTTCAGCTTTAGCTCTCACCACCAGTAGCCTCATTTCCTGGGGATTTCTTAGTTCTCATTCACAAGACACTCAGTGCCATTGGCCCAGCTGATCTTTTTTTTAATACATATTTTAATTGATTTCAGAGATGAAGGGAGAGGGAGAGATAGAAACATCAATGATAAGAATTCATCAATCAGCTGCTTCCTGCACACTCCACACTGGGGATCAAGCCTGCAACCCAGGCATGTACCCTGACCAGGGCATCAAACCATGACCTCCTGGTTCATAGGTTGACACTCAATCACTGAGCCTCACCGGCTGGGCCCAGCTGATCTTTTGACACCAGACCGCATGGTGGGTCACTGACAAGCCTGTAGATTGGCTATTCTTGATTAGTTCAGTCAGCACTGTCCACAGGGCAGGACCATGTATATAACTCCACATTGACACATCAGAGCCGACTCCCACCTCCAACTTCAGTCTGACTTCCTAAGAGTCCTGGATCCCAATCCAACCTGCAAGTCCTGATTCTGAGGATAAAAATATTGGAAGCGATTACCAAAGGAGAGACATGTTCAGATGTGACTGCCAGCAACATCACTTGTTATGTGGAGGCATCAGGAATGGAAACCAGTTTCTGTAAAAGATCTCACTGGCCAGAACCCGTTGCCCAGCACTGTGAGTATCACTCAGATCCCAGCTGTGGGGGCTGCAGCCCTGGGACGTGCCAGCAGTCACCCCAGTCTGTTTTACAGGGAATCAAATATTCTGATCTCTGACTTCCTAAAAGTGCTCCCAGAAAAAAATAGCAGGCTGCTTCTTCAGGCCCTGGTGCTGCACTGGCCGGATGTGGCTGGAATGCAGAGGCAGCAGTAGCATGAACAGGACAGTGCCCACAGCCGCCTCTGCACCGGGACCGCCAGAGCGGATCCACAGATTGAATTAGAGAGGGCTCTTTGTAATAAATTGTTCCTTTCTCCGCTCGCAGCAGGGGGCCAGCTGCTGGCAGTTCTCTCAGCGTGGAGGGCACAACTGTGGGTTCAAAACTGGAGGAGAGCAGATGGGCGGCCTCTCAGCATCTTGAGAATGGCTGCCAATTTGGGTTTGTGCTGCCATTTGATCTATTTTTTTTTTCCCCTCCTGATGCTCATATTGTGCAATGTGTTCAGCAGCATGGTGTCTGGGAGAGAGCACTGGACCAGGAGGGCCAGGCTGGGATCCCAAGGGTGTTCCTGGTGTTCTTCACAAGGATTTGAGCTCCACTGTGCAGCATGCCTTTTGTTAACTTTATTGAGCTCCAGACCCTACCCCAGAAAAAATCCAAGTCTGGTTGGAGACAGACCAATAAATGACCACCTTACCACGTTGCAAGTGCAATGATCCCCACTGAGCTAGGGAGACCTACTCCAGAGCAGGGGAGAGCTAGTCCTGGAAGGCTCCCAGGAGGAGGAAATGCCTCAACAGAAGGTAGAAAGGTAATAAAAGGAAGACCTGTCAGTGGGGGAGAGCAAAATGAACAAAGGCCCAGCCTCACAAAAAAGCACGTATTTGACTTGTTTTCAATACAAGGGTAGAGCCACTGCTGTTTTGCTTTACTAGAGAGAAAACAAAGCAAGGAGGTGAAGAGGAGCAGGTGCAAATCCTGAGGCAGTGGGCAAGGCCAGGTCATGCAGGACAGCGGATGCCATCCTTAATTAAGTATGCATACAAGTCCAGCCAGTGTGTTCAGTGGTTGAGTGTCAACCCATGAACCAGGAGGTCACTGGTGCAATTCTTGGTCAGGGCACCTGCCCAGGTTGCAGGCTCAATCCTCATAGGGGGCATGCAGGACTGTTGATGCCATCCTTAATGAAGAGTGTATACAAGTTGGGGATCATCACCTGGATCCTCAGGCAAGTAAGTCGCATGGACTGTGTGAGATTCAGTCTCCTCCTCTGTGTGACTGGGGATAATAAAAGGTTCCACATTCACTTTACAGGACTACGGATGGAATCTTTCACTCCTCACCAATGAACATATATTGAATGCCTGGTGCGTGCCCAGCATGGTCGGAGGACTAGGGATGCAGAGGTGAATCAGACATTGTCAGAACTGTCCGTGAAGGTACCCACAGAAAGAGCTAATTAATGAGTCAAGGAAGTTAGAGCAGAGAGACCCGATGAGGAAGATGAAGGAACTACATGTATTGCATGTGCAGGCATGCTTTGGGAGGTGTTATGCTATTTAGTCTTCCTAGAAGTCCTCTGTGGTAAAATGGAAAGCACAGCTCTCCAGAACATCTCATCTCAGGGGAATCACAGATTTCAGGGGGGATGGAAGCATCGGCCCAAGACTCTGGGTCAGGCTTACCTGCTCAGCCAGCGAAAACTAGAAAAAGGTCCTTAAAAATATCCAATCTGACTCTTTATTTTTATTCCTGGCCTTTGCCTTTTCACTCTTTAAAAGAATATTCATTTGCTCTCTTAGCTCTATGATCAGAGCTTGATTTACAAGATTCATGAAGAACTACTTGAATGTGCTTCAGAGACTGGGTATTTTGGGGTAGAAGCAGTCCCATGCTGAGATACCTGTTGGCAAAATAATTCATATACAGAGCAGAAATTAATACTTTTTAAATTATGATTTTGTTTTGTGGAATATTCATTACATTTGAAATTATGTTTTGCATTATATTTTTGTCTCACTGCAGACCTATTGTGAAGGAGAATTGGGCTATTGGAACTCTAACAAGAGCCACCATTTAAGCAAAATTCATTAATCAGCACCGTCATTAATGATAATGATGAATGAAGTAGCCATTTTCATTTATCCATTTGATCATTCATGCAGTCACTCAACAAATGTTTACTGAGCACCTAGCATACATTACCCACAACTCTCTGTTCTAGGCATATGTTAATAAGCAAGACAGACATGGTCCCTGCTGCATAAGGACCTTGGGGTCTGCAGAAAGAAGATAGACAGTCAAAAAATGTTTAAAAATAACATAATTATATGATTGCAAGTGATAAGTTGTATATCATATGCAAATGATATATGTTATGATTGGTATCATGTAGAAGTGCACTATACATGAAAACATTGTGTAGGGAGACCTAACCTAATCAGAATGCTTAGGGAAATCTTCCTTGAGGTGACTGCCTTTAGGCTAAGCTTTGAAGGACAAAGAGATGTGAGTGAGGTCCAGGTAGGTGAAGAGAACTTCAGGGGAGATACCAGTATATGAGAAAGCTCAAAGGCATAAGGAGGCTTTCATTTTTTTTGAAAGACAGCCAATATGGCTGTTTGAGTAATCAAGAAACTGAAGGGAAGAAAAATAAAAAGGTGCTGTGATTAGTGGATTAGTGCCAAGAAAGCAAGGGGAGCCAGTGGAATGAAACAAGGAAGAGTGGGATGGAGAAGACAAGGTATTATAGAAAGAACCACAGAGTCCATTGCAAGAATGGCCTGCTAGATCTAATATCTCATCCTCTAATTCTCCTCCCCTTCAAGGCACAGCTTCAATATCACATCCATCTACTCTGGGAAATGATGACAGTCTCCTCCTTAGAGACTCAGAGCGCAGTTTAGGATATCAACAACTCTGAGAAATTCTATAACTAAGACATATATTTTTCCAAGCATTTCCTAAGCATATTAAACTACAGAAATGCAAGTGATACTGGTGTTCCAAGGAACATATTTGGGGAAGTTCATTTAGTACACTGAGTTGTCCAGACTTGGATTGAATTCTGACTGAGATGTTTAATAACTGTTGTTGTTTAATGTTGGTGTTTAATAGCTGGGTATCTGTTTAATAGCTGGGAAAAATTGTTCCACTACACTGAATCACAGAGTCTTCACCTATAAGCTATTAATGCCAACAGCTGTCTAGAAGGTTTTCTATGAAGATAAAATAAATAGCACAGGCAAAGTCTCTATTTCAATAACTAAAACACAGTAGCTGTACAATAAACATTAATTGCCTTCCCTTCATTCATAGAAAAGATAGATCAAACTTTAAGGAATCCTTACATTATAAATCAATGTAAGACCAGAACATTTCACAGGACTAAAAAGCAAATGTCTTCAATTTAAAGGATTTATCAAGTTCTGAGTGCAATGCATTCAATTTCTGAACTCAAAGAATAGAGAGACTATCCCAAAGCTTCCAGAGAGAATAAAAGGTCATATACAAAGAACTTGGAATCAAATTGGTCTCAGACTTCTGAATACCAAGACAAGAAATTGGATGACAATGGAAAATGGCTTTAAGTATTTTGAAAGAAAATCATTTTCAAACTGGAGATTTATACCCAGCCAAATGGTTACATAAATTTAAGTGAGTAATAACACAATCAAAGACTCAAAAAGACTTTATAACTCATATACCCTTTCTTAGGAAAGTAAATTGAAAAGAAAATCATAACACAGGAAGCTAAGGGCTTCAGGAAGTGAGAAGTCAATAAAAAAAATAACTAAAAGATCTCCCAGGTTGATAATCAAAAGAAGACCCCATACACCAGCTGTGCAGCCATCCTGGAAAGCAACCAGTTGAGACTGGAACAGGAGGACAGCTACGGAAGGATGACCTCTAGACAAAATTTAAAAAATAAAAGGAATTGGTATGTTTGAGTTTATAGGAAAATTACAGGTAGGTGAGTGGTAGAGATGTGGGAACATGTGTCTAAAATTAGAGAAAGGTTAAAGGAAAGTATGCAAATGATGAAGCAAAGCAATTGTTCCCTTTTACAAAAACAAAGTCAAATACAAGAAGGAAATACAGTTTAACTCTACACCACATGAACACCGCCATATAGAAATCCATGGAAGGGAAGTGAAGGCAGTGAGAGAACAGGTCTTCCTATACTGCTCAAGGAAGTCAATACCTAAAACTGATCAATTAAGGAGAAGAGGCCTAAACATATTATTTACCAAAAACGTGGAGATCACTATCAGAGGCAACAGTTAGAAGAGATCAAGTAAGACCAGGGATTGGAGTTTTCTAAGGCACATATTTTACTCTATTTGGCTTTTTAAAATACTTATGTATTACTTTGATAAAAAAATAAACTTCAATCTTAAAAGAATATCAAAGTCTAGCTGTAAAATAATTAAAGTTTTAATTATGCAAAACTTACGTAGACACACGGGCAAGGCCTGAAAAAGAACATAGCGAATGTAAGCAGTATGACTTGATAGGGTAATAATATCCAAAGAAATGGAGAGACTAAGCCTAGAGGTCAGACTAGCCCAATAGAAGCTGTGACGCAGCATCGCTCTAAGCCCTGCTTCCCTCTTCTCTCAAGTGAGGATGAACTAGAACACATTTCATAGGGCATTATCAGGATTACACCAGAGAATTCACATTAAGTCTTTGGCACAGGTTTTGGACTGTGATCACTAAGAGGCAATAGCTTTTATTAAATAAGGAAGAAAGGAAAGAAGAGAGAGAGGGAGATTTTTGTTCCGCCTAAGTTATGGGTGGGAGTGCCATCTACACAGCCTTGCGAGCAGCGTGTCGGGGCAGGCTGTCCTCTGAGTGTCCGTCTCGTTAGAAGGACTTTGCCAAGATTGGCAGGCTCAATTTAATATACGTTAAAAAGAACTTAGCTTGTGTCCTCTGTTCCAAAAAGGCTGTCAGCGCCAGGGAGAGGGTCAGCTTCACCACAAGGTTAAAAGACTTGCTCAAGGAAAACACTCCATGGTCCAGCACCTCCCTAATCATTCCATTTTATTTTTACGGGCATCCAAGTTCTCACTTGGAAAATGTCCTTTGCCACATAGACACATCGCTGAAAGCCCAGATCCTCCAGGTGAAAGATACTTGCTGGGTATAATTAGGCCCTTCCAGGCAGTGCTCTGGCTTCCCTCCCACGAGGTCCATGCTGACAGGCTGCCTCCTGTGAACTCAGAGCGGCTAACAGGGACCAGGCATTCAAGCCCCAAGAAGCAGTGCCACCTCTGCAAATTCTGTTGCGTTTGCTTGTACAAAGCAGACCCCCGGACAGACCAAGCAAGTTTGTACAGTAGCAAAACACCGAGAGTGGAAATACAGAGCTAATGAGTTTCAGAGTCAGAATTCCAGGCTGGGGCTGGCTGATTGCAAGTCCTGTGCTTGTCTCCAAATATCGCTTTATCTGGCCTCCAGACAGGGTTCCAAGCAGCCTGGGCAAGTGGGAGGGATTCTAGGTTTTATCCCAGCTTTTTCACTTCCCAGTTCTGCAATCCTGACTCTTCCTTTTATCATCTATGAAAGTAGAATAATCATATAATTGGTCCCTGTTTGAATGACTTCATGGTCGGACTCACTAAAGTGGGTCTGAAATGTACAAAAGCATAGAATATGGAACAATGGTACTGGCCAAAGAGCAGATAACAGTATCCCCACTCCCGGGCCTTGACATGGCTCAGGCCTGCCCTACCTCATGCCATGGAGAGCTGGGCACATCAGAACTAGTCACTGGCAGCAGGCCTGGACTCACCTGGAACCACCCTCCTGCTGACTGGCTTTGAGGTGACCTCACTGCTCACATCTCCCTGGCTCTTCCAATCCCTGGCTCCATGCCCTGGTTTCCACTGGCTGCTCCCCTCCTTGTTTCCCAAACCCATTCAACTCCCTCTCTCACCACCTGAAGCTCAGCTGCACATGTCCCCTGGATTTGAACAGCACCCACCACTCCCAGGTAAAGACATTTCTCTGGCCTCTTTGGTGAGTTACAGCTCAGGCCAGAGGATGGGAGCATGGTTTCAGGCCCCTGGTGTTCGGCCAGAGCTCTTTCAGCGCTCGGCTGCTCATTGCCGCCCTTCTGAGTTTCATGCCTCACCCTTGGTGGCTCCTGCCAACTTTGCAGCTCACAATTATATCAAAGCAACGTTTTCTCTTCTGGGGCTCCTCTTTTTGTTTTCAGAGCGACAGCTTTATGACCAGTTCTTAAGCAAAAATTGATGGGAATGGGGAAGGAGCAAGAACACAATACAGAGTGGTGTTGAGGGTAAGGATGGAAATGCCAGGGAAGGAAAATGAAAGAGGAGGAGTATGGAAAGTGAAAGCAGATGCAGAAGACAGAAATGGGGACAAAACTGCACCAAAACTAATGAAAAGAGGTCAAGCTAAGGAGGAAAGTTGATTGGCAGAACCACGTTATCTTATTGCCTTTACTCTTTAGCGCCTCCTCTGGTGTGAGGCATTTGAAATGTAGAGCAGATGAGTGTTGCCTTGCCTGGCAGGCTCTGTGCCACAGACCCCGGTACATAATGAGCAATCCCAGGCTTCAGCTCAGATCCCAGATCAACTTGTGTGCAGTCATGTGCTCAAGCAAATCTTCATAACCCCTGAACCTCACTGTCCTCATCTGTAAAACCAGAATAACACCCACTGCTATGCAGGACTGTTGTGAAGACAGAAGGTAACATGTGAAAAGCAGGGACACTGTCTCCCACGCACAGGAAGTGCTCAGTAAACAGTCACCACTATGAGAATCAGCTCCCAGGACAGGGCCACCGTGTTGATTACAGTGCACTGGAGATGCCCTGGACCCCGGATGCTGCTACTCACTGCCGCTAAGGAGCAGCTTGGTTTCAGCTGGTCCTGCACCAGTCCCTTTGTGAACAGGCTCTGCCCGCCAATCAACTTTCCTCCTTTGCTTGACCTTCTTTCATTAGTTTGTTGCAGTTTCTCATGGGGGAGAAATGTATTTTTTAAATTACACAACCTTCTGAATTAGCACTTGAAAGCGGTTGTAAATTCATCAGCCAAACCACTGGAGAAAGTGCCACCATCTCAGAGGATGTGATCTTACAGCATCTGCATCTCATCAATGTGTACACACAAGTGTGTGCTTGGGAGGGGTGGAGGTGCCCTCGAGGCCACATACACACTCACAGGTAAATGTGACATCAATAACTCCGAGTCCACTCTGCTCACCTTCATCCTCCAAGGAACCCTTTAAATTCCTAGCTCCTGTGTGCAATTAAATACATTAGATTGGCTGCTGTAATTGAGTTCAGTTCAATTTCTCACTTCAGACTTGGAAAATTATGTGTAAGGAAAGATTCGCAGGCCTTGCTAATCAGCCAGAGTTGACAGGAGAAAGGGAAAAAAAAAGAAAGAAAACTTCTGATCACTCAACCATTAAACAAATGCTGGCAAGAGTGCTCTGTAATTACTAGGTTGCTTTGGGCTTCGGTATTTCTAAAAACAACACCCTAAGTTGTTAGGCCGCCACCCTCCAGAAATCAATGGCTTCTGCCTTTCATCCCCTTTGCTTCTGCATGTGCTACGTGGGGGCCAGTTTTGTGGGGCCTGAGTGGACAGCATGCCCTAACTCACAGTGGCAATAGCTCTAACCAGGTTTGGTGGCTACCACCACAGGGTACCATGCATTTTGTTGTCATTTAATTGTCATTAGTCCCTTTACCCTTTTGCTTCTCTTCTGATGGTAGGCATTTGACACATAGAGGAAGAGTTCCTTGTAGTGTTATGCACAATAGCCAAAACGTGGAAACATTCCAAGTGTCCACCAACAGATGAAGGAATAAACAAATGTTGTTATATCCATACAATGGAATGGTATTCAGCTATGAAAATAAATAAAATTTTTATATATGTTACAACATGGATGAAACTTGAAAATAGTATGCTAGGTGACATAAGGCAGATACAAAAGGAAAAATATTGTGTGATTCTAATTATATGAAATATCTAGAATAGGTAAATTCATAAAGACAGAAGGCAGATTAGAGGTTACTAGGGGTTAGGTAGAAGGAAAAATGGGGAGCTATTGCTTAATGAGTACAGAGTTTCTGTTTGGGGTGATGAAAACATTTTGGATCTAGATAGTGGTGATGGTTGCACAATATTGTAAATTAAATTAATACCACTGAATTGTATGCCTAAAAATGGCTAAACTGGCACATTTTATATATACTTTACCACATTTTTTGAAAGCAATAAAAAAAAAGACATAGAGGAAGAGAGGAAAATTCATTCAAACCACTGGGCTAATTGGGATTCTATTGAATGTAAATGACCAAAAGCCCAATCCAACTGACTTACGTAAAGGGTAAATTTATTGTCTCACATAAACTGAGCCATCTAGGGTAGGGCTGGATTCAGGACTGTGCCCTTTCCTTTCCTTTTGCTGCTCCAGATTCACTTGCTACCCTCCTTCTCCCTGCCCTCTATCTCCCTGCCCCCAAAGCCTGCACTGTCTGGGCCACTTGAACAGGGCTCCAGCAACCTCTGCCTTCCAAGGGGCTTGGCTAATGGGGAGGAGGGAGCCAAGGGAAGGTCTGGGTGTCTATTCCCCTGGCTCCCTCCCTGCAGGGTCACCTCAGTCTGGCTCTGTCCCCCAATCCAAGGTCACTGTTTTGCTCTACCTGACTCTCCCCTGTAGGTTCTGTAACTACTCCCTCTGATGTCCCCTTGGACCTGCAGGTAGTAGCAACTCCAGTTACTAGCTCTGGGTTCTTGCAGAATTTTGTGCATAGGGTAGTTTGGCACCCTACACTCTGCCCACAGTGAATGGTCCCTTTATTAAACCAGTATCTAGTGCAAGTGAGCCATCTATCTCCTGTTGGACCCTGACTCTGATGAGATCGCTAATGTATCTTTCCTGCTGGGACCTGTCTTCATCTCTGGGATATGTCTTTGCTGGACTGGCTGCAGTCTCTCACATGCAGTAACAGCTGCTGCTCCTGCGTTCCTAGTTTCAGGGCCCACAGGGAGAGCTGAGATTCTGATTCCTATAGTATTTCCCAAATTCCCATTTGCTTTCAGTGGCTCTGAGTGTGCCCTGTGCCCTTCCCTGAGCCCAGCAGAGGGGTCAGGAAAGGCTCTGTGGAGGAGCAGTGTGGGAGAGAGCAGTTCAGAGGACCATTCCTGTGACATGATGATTTATAATAAACAATATATATTTGGTCTTCATCCTGGTTTCTGGCACCCAGTTCCTAAAACCTTTGTCATTTCCTAAATGGTGGGGTCCATAATGGTGTCTTTTGTTATGTTAATGGAGTACTTTTGGGTGGGGGTTGGGTGCCAAGAGAAATAGCCATATGATTAGAGAGTTGGAACCCTCAGGAGTGGGGAGAGGGGCTAGAGGTTGAATCACTCCCCTATGGCCAATGATTCACTCTCTCAAGACTATGAAAGAAAGTCTCTGTAAAAGCCAAAAAAAACTAGGTTCTGAGAGCCTCCGGGTAGATGAACACAAGGAGATTGTGCACCTGGAGAAGACACACACACTCTGTGCCCTTACCCCTGCCCATCTCTCTTTGGCCTTTAAATATAAGGCTCTTCTGGTTTGGTTGTCCACAGAGCCAAGAGCCTGCTGCCTCTAGGCCAACCCTACAGACCCTGGGGCCCAACAGAAGTTCCAAGCACTCACACTTCCAAGGGAGAAAGTACCCTTTCGTTTTTTTAATTGCATCTCCTTTTATTTTATTATAAAAGAATTTACATAGTAATCTAAAAATTTGGAAAATTTAAGCAGAGTTTATCCCACCTGAGCATCCCTGATGATAACATGTTATCATATTCTTCCCAGGATATTTCTTAAGCATAGTTTATTTTTACATCTGATTAATGATAACTTGTTTCTAAAATTTGTTCTGCTTGATTTTGCTTCACATTACATCATAAGCAGTTCGCCATGCCATGAAAATGCCTCATAAACATCATTTTAAGTGTTACGGAATGTTCCATCCTACATAGATGAGTCATAATCTGATAACCAATCCCATATCAGATATTAGATTACTTCGAATATTCGTTACTGTAATAAGAAGCCTGGTGATAAACATATGTGTACATAAAGCTCTATTTGCATTTCAGGTGCTTAGGCCAGATGTGAGGAAGGGAAATGACTGGGTGAAATGACATGAACAGTTTTCAAGCTCTTATTCTTCAAGACCAGGTTATCTCCCAGTGATATTGACCCAGCATGGACTCTACCAACTGAGCATGAGAGAACCACCTCTCTGCATTGGTCACACTGTCTTAATATTCTCTCTCCCTTTCTTAACTCCACCATTTACACAAGTCTCCCCTTCTTTTCATCCAAACCCATCTTCTAGGTCACAGAGACCTGGGGAAGGCAGGGACAGGGCTGAACTGATTGCACTTAGGTATTTCTTCTCCTACTACCCTGTAGGGGAAGCAAAACCACCTCAGGCCCTGGAACTTTAATTAACCTCCTAGCAGCAGGAACCTGTTCCCTGAAGTTAGTCATTGCTCTGAGCTCAGTGCTGGGCCCCCAGCAGGAAAAAAAGAGAGATTCTGATTCCCATAGTATTTCCCAGGTGATTTACAATAAGTAGGTGTGATCATGCATATAAGAAATGGCCTGGGACTTAACCTCCTGGACAGGGAGGCCACATTAGGGGCAGAGAGACTTCCATTCACTCAGGAGCAGGGGATGAGAGAGCCCATTAGGCATATAGAAACATATTCAGCTGGCCTGCCAAAGGCCCTACATCAGGAGCAAACATTCAGGTCCAGGCCCAGGTCTACATAGACAAGGGCCAGGAGAGGCCAGCTTATATCTAGCTCAGACAAGCATCTTGTTCAAATGGACTTGAGTCTGGGAATCTCAACGAAGCGGAGAGCCTAGAAAGAAGGCAGGAGGCTGCCCGAATCAGAGACTATTAGAGAAGTCACTGCTACCCAGTGTTTGATTACAGATACAAGGTAGGCACGGGGCTCCCTGACCTCCATCTATTCTCCTTTCTGCTATCACATTCTGCCTATATTTTATTCAGAGAAAGTTGGTCAGTTGGGTTTTTGTGGAAAAGTAGCTGTAACAAATGCCCAGATGTCAGGACAGAACAGTTTCTAGGGGAAGCCACATTCCCCAAGGGGCTAGATCCTCCCACCCCCTCTCCAAGCTACTTTGTCTGGAAGCGGGGTGGGGGGAGGATTTTTGCACATTTGGGGTTACTTTTGTAAAATGCGATGCGCCTTGAGCCCCAAGAATAAGGTATGGTGACTTTATTCTTGCTCCAGAGCCCCCACCCAAATCACACATACACCTCTGAAAGAAGAGCATGCCAGCCCACACCAGGCATGATTGTGGCATGTTTCCTCTCAAGTACTTTATAGCAAAGTGGAATCTGGGCAGGGAAGTTACCAGGAGGACTGGCCAACCCACAGAGGTCTGGCCCAGCTCTCAGAGCCCGGGCTCTGTAACTCTGTAGCTGCTCACTGTTTCCAGCCTTAGTGTCTCATCTTTAAATTGGAGAGGACCCCACTTCTTCAGTGTATGTCTCGGGAGCTATTGTTAGGATTGGCTGAGATACTGTGGTGAAAGCTGTTTGTAAACTGAAAACATTCCCTGGGTGTAAGCCCGACATGTTATCTGAGTGAGAAGGTACTGGGGTGGAGAAAGGAATGGTGGCATTCAAGGTAAACAGCACCTGGCAGCCACCCCTGCTTCCCCTGCTCTGGAGACCACAGATCTTCCTGGGCCATCGTGTGGCAGCGGACCCCTTAGAGCAGTATTTTTAACCTTTTTACGCATAGAATCTTTATTGATAAAGAAATATTCCATGGGACCCCCGACACACACACACACACACACACACACACACACACACACACACACACACACCCTAGGATGAAATTGGTAATAGTAACATTGCTTCTGTTAGTGGGGTAACAGAAGCTTTATGAGGCATTTTCATGGCATGGTGAACTGACTTTATTTGTAACTTTTTAGGTGCCAACTCACAGAAACTGAAATATTTGTCCGTTTATTGAGAAGACAGTTACTAAGCCTCCAAAATGTTTAGGGTCTGACTGGCCTAAGTCTGCCTCCCGCCCCTTAGGGGTCAGGGAAGGGGTTTTGCTGACTGGGGTCTCTCCTTTGCTGGCCTGAGTGGTCTTCTTTTATACTTTTCACGGACTCCTTTATCATTCATCAATTTAGTCATCTAATCGTTCTAGAGCCAGAGCTGAGAAGGACTCTTTCAGGGTAGCCAAAGTTCCCATCAATAGTACAAGGCAAGTGGGTATAAAAGAAAGAACTTAGTATCTGGAGTCAAACTGATCTGGTCCCAGACTTGTCCCACTATTAATAAAGACAATACTCTGGCTAATCCTATAAAAGGGTAATATGCAAATTGATCCTAACAGCAGAAAGACCGGTCACTGTGACGCTCACTGACCACCAGGGTGCAGATGCTCAATGCAGGAGCTGCCTCCTGGTGGTCAGTGCGTTTCCACAGGGGGAGCTCTGCTCAGCCACAATCCAGGTTGACGTCTGTGAGCGCAGTGGTGGTGGCGGGAACCTCTCCCACCTCTGTGGCAGCACTAAGATGTCTGACTGACAGCTTTTGCTGGCAGGTGGGCATACCCCAAGGGATCCTGGACTGTGAGAGGATGCAGGCCGGGCTGAGGGACACCCCCTCAAACCCTGCAGAGTGCATGAATTTTTGTGCATGAGGCCTCTAGTCCTAAGATAATCTCTTTTATGGTTCCAGGCATCAATTTCCTCCACTGTAAATGCAATGCCTACCTCCCAGGGATGAATGTTATAAAAGACAGTATAGTGCCCACACCAACCTAGACACATCTCAACTAACATTCTCAGCATCCAAGATAATAGTGTTTGTTTTGTTTAACTGCATGTGGGCAGGCACTGGCTGTGGTTTGTCCATTGTTGTAACCCTAGAACCTGGCATAGCCCCAGCCCATGATGTACTCCATATACATTGAGGGAAGGAATGAAGGGCTTAGAATGATCAGAGTACCATGCTAAGCACTTTGCTTGCATCAGCCAAGTAAATTCTATATCATGATTACTATTCTTTACAAATGAGGAAACTAATATCCACAGAGGCCAAATAAATTGTCCTAATCCATGTAGCTAGTAACGGGCTGACTGACCTACACTTAAGAACCCAGGTCTATCTGCTCGAGGCTCTGCTTTAGCCACCACACACCTCTGGCTAGAGAATAGGAGTGGCCCAAGTAGATCTATCAGTGCTTGGACAGAACTTCTCTGGTACTTGCAGAAGAGAGAGACGACTCATCAGGTGTCCAGGTGGAAGGACAGATTGAGAAAAAAGGAGGGGTATTCAGAGACTATCATGCCATCCAGGGCTCTGAGAACTACAGAGCCTGAAAGAGGTTGGAGATGGTTCATGGACAGCCTTTGTTAGCAGACAGGAACTGGGCTGGAGTGGGTCTGCTTCGGCCAGCCTGTAGTGTGTGGATTCTTGACTTCATGCAGGAAAGCCCATGAGTCCAGGTGATTTTGAGAGTATGTTAGTAAAGCTGAGGATAGTGAAGTGAGGAAGGGCTTGGGATAGAAGAATCATCAAGAGAGAGCCTAGGTGGGGCTACTTGGGGCCTCTAAAGACATTATAGGAGAGATGTGAGTCTAGGGAGAACTGCTGTTGGGTCACTGGGAAGTAAAAGTCATAGTGACAGAAGTAAGCCAAGCAGGGCTGCTGTTGCTCACTGAAAAGTCAGAGAAAAGGGGGCCCTGGAGACAGGTTCAGGGGTTAGTCTGGGATGAGCTGCCACTGCCCGTTGCTCTCCTGATTGCAAGAATCATATGGACCCTTAGAGTTTAGGAGATGCCCACCTGAGAGGGAAGAAAAGGGGGAAGGAGAAGGCATGGGGCCTGCACACAAAAGTGAATGAGCACTGGATCCTTTGTCTTAAGGGTTTTAAAGGCTGGGAGTTTAGTGGGGGAGGATCTCAATAGAATATTTATCAGCTTTATATTGATTCACCAAAAATGAGATTTATTCTCTTCACTTCATCTGTCCTTGGATGTGATTGGCACAAATGCACTAATTGGATTTCTACTATCTACCTCCCTGAATAGGGTGTTTAAAGCTCTTTACTCCCTGTTTTGGAGGGGGAGGGGAGTGTAAACCATTTACTCTTAAGTGTCCTTGGTTAGGGAAGATAGGCTTTTGCTATTTGCTAGACGGCTGTAAACTGCTTGGCCATTTACCTGTCTGCCTCAGTTTCCCTGTTCCACTTGTCCTGGCTTAACACCTTGTCTCACTTGGACCAACAAGCTGAGGATGTGGGATTTGTCTAAGGGCATTCAAGGGCCCTTGAAGGGTTTTCATCAGGACAATGACACCACCGGACTTGGAGAGTGCAGTCTGGCAGCAGGGCGGAGGATGGGTGAAAATGGAGAGAATGACCAATGAGGCTCTCTAGTCAGGATTCCCCTCTGCCTCCGACTTGCTGTGTGAGCTTGGATAAGTGATTTCCCCTCTGCGGTTCAGTCTTCTCATGTGTACTGTGGGAATAATGTAGTGTCTACCTCATGGGGCTGCTGCGAGAGGTGAAGGGCATGAGACAGAAACAGTCTGTGACACTCACCAGGCTGCTTTCATATGAATAGAGGTGGAGAGAGAAGGTTGATAGTGGAAGCATAGACGTATAATTACAAATGTCGGCTACTGCTTCAAGGTAAGGGATAAGGGAAAGAGAAATAATCAGAATTCTGGGTGTCTGAGTGTCCCACCTTGTTTGAATTTTCAATCTCTTGTCCTATTTAATGTCCCCCATCCTCTCTCCACAAGGGCAAGCCAGGCTTCAGCCTCAATGATTCGTCAGAGGTAGGGAGGAGGGAAGCATGGATGTCATTAGAGAGGATGTCAAATTGGATGCCTTGCCAGTACCATGAGCCAAGTTTAGAAAGCACCTCCCTTGTCCTGCTCCCCTATTGGCCACGTACTAGGCGTTTTGAAACACGGCTCATTTTTTCCTCACTCCAGACCAGAGATTGTGCTTTGGATTTCTAAAATAACATTGAGGGAAATCAAGAAACCTCTCATGTTATTTCTCTACTCCTCTTTGTAATGATTATTAATCATAACTAATATTTGTAGAGTTCCAGTTTACAGAACATTTTCATCTATATTGTATCAGGGATCAAAGAAAATTCATCAAACATGACTGGCTTATTGAACCCTCGGAACTCAACAGGGCGCAAATACAAATAGGTTTTCTTTTCTCTCTAATCACCCCCCCGAACCACACAGTCAAATCTCCCTCCCCACCCCTCAATGACCCCTTGGACAGATTCCATACTTTTTGGGTTGCTTTTGGGCCCAAGAGTGCCCCATCTTGTTTGAATTTTCAATCCTGTGTCCTATTTAATGCCCCCCATCCTCTTTCCACAAGGGCGAGCCAGGCTTCAGCCTCAATGATTGGTCGGAGGTAGGGAGGAGGGAAGCATGGTCGTCACTTCAAGTCTGGAATGGAAAATGGGAGGAAACAGGGTTTTCTCATTTATCTGAATTGTTGTGGTCATCTCTGTTTTGAACTTCTAGAGCTAAGCATGTTGTCCAAACACAGGCTCTCTTGCAGACATACGTAAAAGTTCTTCCGGGTACCTGTCAGGGCCAGATCTTTCCACTGCTCAGATCCTTGATGAGGGAGGGAGCTCACAGCTTGGCCAGCCTCTTCCAAACCTGCCCCTCCCAGCTGCCATTAATGTGGTCCCATAACCTCTCCCCCAGCCTCTTGCAGTCAGGGGCCTTATGGATGATTCTTTCATTCTGCTAGTGGGTCAAGCTTTTAACTCACAGTTGAAGAATTTTCTTGTTTCCTTTGTCTTCTGCTTAAACACCTGTCAGGATGAGTGAGCCAGGAGGTCAAGGCCAGAATGTGGTACCTCCCTTCCCTTTGTTCCTAGCTTTAGACTCTGGTGGCAGATTATCCACTCTCTGTCCAGTTACCTAAGTTGTGTTTGTAACCTTTCCCCCTCCTCCATTATATTTTCCTAAGCAGGGTGGATTCTACTTTGCAGAATCAGCCCTTTGGGGAAGAGGGTGATATGGGGGTAATGCCAGGGAAGGGAGGAATGGGAGGAAAGGGAGACGAGATTGCTGACACAGGCTGGAGTTCATGAGAGAGCCTGGGCACTATCGGTGTCCAGAGGAGAAAGCCTCTGTGGAAACTGCAATGTGTAAGAGATGTTGAGAAACAGAGTGATGGAGAAAGTAATGTTTGAATAAACTGCATGCTGCAAATATACTCTATATTTAATGTGTTTGAAAGAGCCTGTGGGAAAAGTGAAATTGCTTGTCAATTATTTCTAATGCCATTTGGAAATCTGACATTGAAATGGGGTTGGTTTTCAGGCAAATTATATTACCTTTCACAAATCAGAGCTCTGGAAAGTGTGTGTTATCATCCCATTTCTAAGGTGAAGAAACTGAGGCATAAAGAGGTTAAGAGAATTTCCCAGAATTAAGTTAATAAGGAATAGATCCCAGGCTCTAACTCCAGTATCAGTCTAACTTTAATTGCTAAAATTGTTCTATTATAGAATACTGTTACTATATAATATTGAAAAGAACACTGTGACTCTTACAAATTCTATCAAAATCAGAAATGTATAAATAAAATACCTCCTAAAATCTTAAGAATTCAAATAGGCTGGTGTTGGGGATCTCCAAAATTCATTTTCATAAGCTGAAGCTGCAGACACCCTAAAAGTCACATTAAGGAAGCAAACAGTCAATACCCCTCCTGCAGATGTCCCTGATTCCCACCCCACAATCTCTCTTGAGAGGTCAAAGAGCTCAGTCATAGTGACCAGGGCCAGGCCTCTGCCTCTGGCAGGGCCACTCCAGAGAAACAAGGAGCCATTTCTATAGTAAAGCAGAATCTCAAAGTCCACCTCCAAATGCAGGCACCTGGAGGGTGGAGGTAGATTCCAGTCTTGAGTGTCACACAGTCCACAACTGGAGCAGGTAGAGATGATTCAATATAACAGCTTTGCCAGCAAATACAACAAACACAAGGGCAGGACTGTGAGGAGCCATCAAAAACTGAGAGCCTGACCCAGAACCCAGGACCCCTTGTTAGAGTCTGTGTTGATGCTCTCCAGGCTGCAGGGCCCAAGTCTATGCCTTTGTAGAGGGTGTGCCTCCAAAATGATGTTGTAGCTTGACCTAAACAAGGTAGCACTCCAGGCTAAAGGACATTCTAAACCAGGGGTGAGGAACCCTTTTTTTAATTATTATTTTATTGATTTTTTACAGAGAGGAAGAGAGAGAGATAGAGAGTTAGAAACATCGATGATAGAGAAACATCAATCAGCTGCCTCTTGCACAACCCCTACTGGGGATGTGCCCGCAACCAAGGTACATGCCCTTGACCGGAATCGAACCTGGGACCTTTCAGTCCACAGGCCGACGCTCTATCCACTGAGCCAAACCGGTTTCGGCATGTGAGGAACCCTTTTGCTGCCAAGGGCCATTTGGATATTTATAACCTCAGTCGTGGGCCATACAAAATTATCAACTTAAAAATTAGCCTGCTATATTTGGGCAACCATTTAATTAACTCACCCCTAATGCCTTTTTTTTTTTTTTTTTTTTTACAGAGAGGAAGAGAGAGGGATAGAGAGTTAGAAATATCGATGAGAGAGAAACATCGATCAGCTGCCTCTTGCACACCCCCTACTGGGAATGTGCCCGCAACCAAGGTACATGCCCTTGACCGGAATCGAACCTGGGACCCTTGAGTCCACAGGCCGACGCTCTATCCACTGAGCCAAACCGGTTTCGGCTCACCCCTAATGCCTTGGCAGGGCCAGACCAAATGATTTCACAGGCCTTATATGGCCCACGGACCAAACGTTCCCCACCCCTGTAAATCTAAACTAACATTTAAGTTCCGTCTCAGTGTTGGGGAAACATCCAGTTTCACTGAATGTTGAACTCAGGTTTACCCAGTGTTTCTTTTTTCTTGATTTCATTTCTAATTCAAACAACAAAATCCCCTGATAATATGATACATATGTACCTAATTAAAAGTATATAAAAACGTGTTCATATGTATGACCCATTAAATGATTACTGCCTCCTATAGTTTTTATTTGTTTTTTAATTGAATGTGCTATATGCCAGGCACTTTATTATACTCATTTGATCCTTAAAGTGGTCTTGGGTATCAGGAATTTGATCTCCAACTTATAAATGGAGGAACTAGGCACCACAGCATATTTGTGACCTTTCTCAGGCCTCAATTTATGATACGATGACATTGGTGTTCTAATGGGGGGGGGGTGATAGTCTCATGTGTGACAATGTGTCACAAATTACACAGCACAGGCACCCTAGTCCCAGCTGCACAGTCAGATAGACAGAGGCCACAGGAAGGGAAGGGCCAGAACACGCTTGGTCTATGAAATGAGATGAGAAGACAGGGCATTGCTATGGTTTGTTTGAACACAGTCTAGGCAAAAGAAAAAAAAAAACCTGCAGAAAATTAACCAAGATCCTGAATAAAGACATATTCTCAACCCACTGTCACACTCCTCACTTCATCAAGAATAGGGGGAAGAAGCAATAAAAAAATAGCTCTTCAGCTGGGCAGGGCACTTCGCATTTGTCTCATGTTTCCACGCCCATCATACTTTTGATCTTCATGTAAACCCGGGAAGAAGCAAGGCCAGATCAATAGTTCTGCTTCACTTGTGTCTCTTGGAGATGGGAAATGACTTACCCAAGTTCACACACTGAATGGTGAGTGGAAGTGGCCGTGATGGCTGTCCTGTTTGTCATTAGTGTTTCTAGTATGATGAGCAAATCTGATCACAGTGCTCTTCAGCTGAAGACCTTGTCTCCTCGTCTCAGAAAAACCTCTCCATCTTTCATTATTCCTGCAAACCTGCCTCATTCTACCACGCACAGCCTCTCCCTAATCCAAGTTCCAGAATTGGCTAATGGTGTCTGGCTCTCCAGGCACAGCATGTGGCTTCACCTCACTGCCTCCACAACTGTTCTTCCTCGGCGTGAGATGACCTCCCAACAGCGCCGTGTCCCCGGGCTCTCCAGGACATCCCCACACTTGCAACACCCAGCTTATTCATCACTTCCCTTCAGTTGGACACACTTGTAGAAAGTTTTTTTGTTTATTTCTTTTTCCACATTTGGGCTGAAATGTATCTTTCTGTAGCTTTTACACAACAGTCTCTTAAAGAACATATACAGTAAGTCTATACCCACTTTTCTTCACACTGTTCATTACCTGAAGATCCCAATATTGTCTCTCCCAAACATCCCCTCTTCAAATTAGACATGTAATCTGGACACAGGACATGGATTCAAGTGTCTCATAATTCTCGTCTCTCCTCAAGGCACATGCTAAACTATTTCTGCATTTGTGCAGAAGAAAACAAAATATTCCAGGTGTCACCTCATCAGCACACAGTGTTGGAACCCATAAGGGACCAGTCTATATTGAGCTACATCTAGAATTCTGCCAGCTGCTCTATCTACATTATCTCACTTCAGTCTTCATTGAATAATGTAATGGTATTATTACTTTCCATTTACCAATAAGAAAATTGAAGCTCAAAAAAATTATATGACTTGTCCAAGGATGCACAGCCAAGAGGTAGAAAGGCAGGAATCCAAACCTTGATCGGAACAACACCAGACCCATGCTCTTTCTACTACATTATCAGAGACATTCCTCTTCCTTAGGACACCACTTAAATTAATTCAGCTGCATAGAGAAGTCAAATATTAAAGGCACAGCCTATTTTTTTCCTGCTCTGCCAAGTAGCCTATGATTATCTTGAATTTCCTAGAATCCAGATAATTTTCTGATTTGTGAAGGTCAAAACTGTGATTTCAGTTCCCCTCTTCAAGAAAATTAAAATAATTGGTGTTCTCCATCTCATCTGCTCTTCTGCACCTCTCTTATTGTGCCAGTTGCTGAACAAACATGCCAGCTAAAATAGTCACATCTTTAGCAGTCTCCATCTGCTTTATTGGTTTCTTTAAATAAAATATGACTGTGATGAATAAAATCATCTAATTGTAAATGTGCACATTGCAGCTCAGATACCACAGCTTCGAGTGGCTTCCCAGAGTGCTTGATGGGGACTGCAGACCTCAATGGCCCACAGAGTGCCCATGAAAAGTCATTTGGACAGAGATCATGGTCCATCTCTCAGCCACACAAAACAATGTCAGTGTCCCCCACTGTCTGTTATAGGCAGCACCATCCAAAATTCAACTGATAGGATATGGGTATGACTGCATCCAGGCACTTTCCACTCACCACAGCCACCCAATTAGAGATGAATAGATGGATTAATAAGTAACTAATTAATATAGATATTAATGGATGAAAGAGTAGACAAGAGAATGAATAGACGGACATTCAGTGGCTGGATAAATAAATGAATAGGTAAGTGGAAAGATAGGATGAGTAATATTGGAAAGAAGAAAGAAAGGAAGGGAGAAGAAAGACAATGTAGAAGGAAGGGAGGGCATTTCCCAAAGGCAGGGCACTCATAAAAACTTACAACATAAAATTTAAAAGGGCCACTTGTTAATAGTAATAATAAAAGTAAAACTTTAATTGAATACTTACCATACCCCAGGCAAGGAGCTAAGCATTTTACCAAATTATCTCATTTACTCTTCACAAGTAGCATTATTACCCAGGAATAAATATAGATGCAAAAGATGATAGAATGGGCCACAATAAATGTCCCTCTCCATATCCACCCTGATCTAGTCTGTTGCCTGGAGTCACACAGACCAAGTGTGCCCTCTCTTCCCAACAACTCAAATTAAAAACAACAAACATCCATTGAGGTCTCATACTATTTGAGGAATTGTATTTGATGCTAAGATTTAGGGTGAATAAAACTGAACCCATCAAGAAACTGGTGGTGAGACAGGAGAGACAGATAAGTAAACACATTTACAGATTTTTGTGTGATCTGTTAAAGAACAACACACAATGTTTAGAGTTTCAAGAACACATGTGAAGGTTGACCCAATGAGGGGGCAGTGATCACATACACCCACTTCTGACACTCCCTTGTGTAGGAGGAACTTCCCTTCCTTTGTATGTACTCTTCTCCAGATCCCTTACCTACCTGGCCACCATACTCTCGCGGGGGGAGGGGGGGCAGTGAGTGGGGGCAGGGGGTTCGAGCCTATCTACATCTTTCTCAGAATGTGATTCCTGGGACAATCTGATTGGGGAGAAGAAAGGATGGTATGGAGAAATATTTCCTGCCTATCCCATATTCCCATTGCTGGAATGAAATGGTTAACCAGAGAAGATCATGGATGCTGGTTTGGGCTATTGGCCTCAGCAGCCAGCTGTCTCCACTCTGCATTGCTAGGAAACAGTAAGAGCAAATATTATCAGGTAGCCTGTCTTTACTCATTCATTTTGTCTATTTCTGTTTCAGATAAGATTTCCTTTTTTTATTTGGAATCCAAATATGACTTAATGAAATATGTTACATTCAAATACACACCAAGCAGTATCACTGTACCTTGTAATGATGACTTTCTAACAGTGGTTCATTGTTAGATAATGGAAAGATTGACCGTGCATTCCCAATTAGTTAAAGATAGAGAAGCCTACATCTACAGTTCTCCACATTAATGAAGAGATGAAATTAAAGGCACATTGTCTCAAAGCATATATCATCAGATGTCATCTTTTCCCATACTTCGTGTACAGGGTCATGCACTCATAAAAGCCTATAGTGAGTCATCTCTTGAAATGTGAACTTGAAACAACATAATAACCTTTCTCACTTGTCTGTGTTCTCTGGGGATCCTTCAAGGTTTGGCCCAATCCTCCCTCATCTCTGAAGGCTCCCTAGACAGTGCTTCTCAAAGTGTGGTCCCTTGACCAGCAGCATCAGCATCTCCCTAGGAATTTGTTAAAGATTCAAACTTTTGAGCCTTACCAAATCAGAAACTTTGGGGTGGGGTCCAGTTATCTGTGTTTTAACAGACCTTTCAGGTGATGCTGATGCATGAGAACCATTGCCCTAGAGTGGTGGCCCCTGGGGAGTATTCAGTTCAAAACACAGACATTTATAGAGAAATTACTATGAGGCAAGTCCTGAACTAGGCACTGGAGTCATACAGATGAATAAGATACAGAGCACATCTTTAAAAAACTAGCAGTACAGTAGAAACTACACATACATCTAACCGAGCAGAGGCAGACTAGTGTAGTTCTGTGCTGCTGCGTGACCAGAGCTGGTCAGTAGAATATGTAGAGCTTAAAAAAACTACATATGTATAATTATATATTCCTGTGTAATTATATAATCTATATATACATGATGTGTGTGTTTATATCTCTATCTCCAGAGATTCAGGAAGTCTAGCATGGATACCAGGACACTCATCCTGCTTGAAAACACTGTTGTGATTGAGGACGCAGGTCTAGAGTCAGACTTTGGTATGAACCTTGTATCCGCCATGTGTTTGTTTTGTGATCTTAGGCCAGTTAGCCATTTGCTCAGCAAAAGGATACCATGTAGTGATTGCAAACACGCAGTCTGAAGCCCTGCTGCCTAGGTTTGAATCCCAGCTCTACCACACATTAGTTGTGTGACCTTGAGCACGTTAGTTAAATTCTGCATGCTTTGGTCTTTCCATCTGGGATGTGGAGATACTTCATATCATTATTGTAAGAAATCTGTTGTGCGTATAAGGACTTAGAACAATGATTCAGGCTATGCGGGATTGGTGGCAATGGTGGTGGTGGTGAGTTCAAATGGAAAATAAAATAACAGCTCCCAATTCATAGGGTTGATGGGGCAATATTAAGAAAGAAACCTAAGAAATATTTTATGAGGAACAAGGTTACCTAAGAAACCTAAGAAATATTTTATGAGGAACAAGGTTACCTTAGGGTTTACTTTGTTTCTTTTTCCCTCCTTTGGGCATATATTGCCCTGCATAAATTTACTATGAGGAGAAATGGTAGGTCAAGGAAGATCCAGGTATCCCTGGATCTCCCAGCCAAATAGCATAGCAATAACATGGTTCTGTCACCCTTTAATACTGTTCAACCTTCCCATGACTTTTGACTTCTGACTATGTATATTCTGTCTCCTGAGCCTTGGCAATTTGAATGCAAGCACTAAACTTTTGACTATGTCTCTTTCTACTCTTAATTCTCAAACTTTATGGTGCATGAGAACCACCTGGAGATCTTCTCACAAAGCAGGTTGCAATTCAGTAGGTCCAAGGTGGCACCTGAGAGTCTGCATTTATAGCAAGCTGCCAGGTGTTACTGGTCCATAGTCCACACATTGAGTAGCAAAGCTGTGTAGACAGTTCCTAGCAGGCCTTTCTAGAACAAGTCCCTTAAAGCTTTCAAAACCTCCACAAGAGAAATTTCAATGTTGTTAGAAGGTAACTTTAGCTTCAGGTCCTATCTGCTGAGACCAGAAATGGAGCCAGGAAAAAGAACTGGCCTAGGACACAGAAGGCCGAGTTTCAAGTCCTGCCTCCGCTCCTCACAGCTATGTGACTGAGAAAATTACCACCTGTCCAGAGTGTTTCTAAGGCCTCCCAACCTTACCCCCTTCACACTCCTTACCTAGTGTTCTGAAAGTCAAATGAGGTAGTGTATGTGAAAACACTTCCTAACTGAAAAGCACAGCACGAAAGGAAGAGATTATTGCCAAGTTTACCGCCAGTTAAGGGTATGCATGTTCTACTTTTTTATCAGCCCCTGAACCAGAAACTGAGGGCACAAACTACCTTTCCTCTTTTTTCACATTCCATCTGCTCTAACACTCAGACATCACAGCATTGGTTAGGATCCAATGGTAGAAAGGAGAATTCACTCTGGGGAGTTTAATTAAAAAGGGGTGTATTATACAGGGGTTGGCAAACTACTGTCCCACTGGTCAAATCTGGTCCTCTGCCTGCTTTTGTCAATAAAGTTTATTAGAACACTAGAGGCCCGGTGCACGGAATTGTGCACTGGTGGGGTCCCTTGGCCTGGCCTGCACCCTCTCACAATCTAGGACCCCCTCAGGGGATGTTGGACTGCCAGTTTTGGCCCGATCCCCACAGGCCAGGCCAAGGGACCCCACCTGTACACAAATCCATGCACCAGGCCTCTAGTATGCATATAAGATCTTTGGTTAATCTCTTCCTGCCATTCCCCCTCCCCACTTCCCTCTGAGAGTCATCAGTCTGTTCCATGTTTCCATGCCTGTGCATTGAGTGTCTACCCCCTGGTGGTTAGTGTGCATCGTAGTAACTGGTCAAACGGTAGCTTAGGCTTTTATATATATCGATGGTCACACCCTTTTATATATTTTCTAAAGCTGCTCACATCCTGAAATGGAAAGTTGAATAGTTACAACAGGAACCATATTGTTCCCAAAGCCTAAAGTATTGACTGCCCTGGTCCCTTTCAGAAAATATTTGCTGAGCCCTGGATTATAGGTCTACTGAGAACGGAAGAGACTGAGCCTCGGTTGAGCTTCCAGGAGTAGCCCTCGAGGCCACAGCAGAATTGAGCTTCCAAGAGAGCTGCTGGCCCTGCTGTCATCAGGAAGCAACAGAAAGAGGGAGTTGCCCCACATGATGGGAAACCACCACTGCACGTGCTGGCTCTAGAGCAGTGCTCCCTTTGCTGTGATATACATGCTGTCCCACTGGGGACCTCTCCTAAGGACCACACAAGATATCAAATGCCTCCATGACTATCCCTGCCAGCTAACACAGTAGAAACCCAGGTGCACAATGTTTCACCTTTCATGGGTGTATCTTAATGGAGAAACTTAAATAATATCTGAATCTCAGCCATAAAGCCATCTGGGAAGTCATTTGTAGCTTTCCATGATAAGAAGATGTGATAGAAGGAAATTGAAATATACATTGAACAAACCAGTATCCACCACAATCCTCAATCAGGAGTAAGTCCTATTAGAGCTTCATTCCATTCCAAAAGATAACAATAGTTTTCTAGCTTCCTAAATGGGGTCCTAGCATAATGATTCCAAATTCATTTGGGTCTCTGCCCCTTAACAGCATCTGAAGGGGTCCTACAACACCAAGGCTTTATAAGACTCCAGGAATTATTTATTGAGAACTGAACCCGCACTGTGGAAGGAACTACCCAGAACTCACTGACAGACTTCTTTTTTATTTTATTTCTTTATTGATTAAGGTATTACATATGTGTCCTTATCCCCCCAGTACCCCATCATACTAACAGTTTTCTTAAGCACAAATATGTTGGTGCAATTATAAATAACTCAGGGACCAACCCACCCACAGTGAGGTGCCCATGAGCCCCACAGAGGAAAGTTGTGCTCATATCCTGTGAGGCTATTTCTAACCTGTTGAGTGACTTGGGGACACTATTCATCTTGTCTCCCTGAACCAAATGTTTTCTGAAGTCCCTTTTCACTCTGAAAGTCTATGATTCTCAAAACACGTTGGTTCCCAAGAAATGACTATGGGATTAGAAAGCATGTTGAACTGCAGCAGGTGTTGTAAAATTTCAAGATTTCATCAGCCCAAGGCAGAAGCAGAGGAGGCCTGGAGTTTTAGCATCTTGTGAGAGCCAGATTTTGTGTACCAGATTAGTAAACGGACCTGTCACCTGGAGATTAGCTGCTTAATTCCTACGTTCAGAACAGCCATTTCTCAAGAAGCTGACCTGTCACCCTCGCTGGGGGGGTTTAGTCACCCCTTGCCAAGGCCTCAGTCCCCCCTCTGTCTTCCCTTCATTTCATTTTGACAACTGAAAAGATGACAGTGACAAGATGGGGACAGCCCCGAAAGATAAAAACAATGTGAAATGCAGAGATTGGGAGCTTATCAACCAAACAGGACATGGGATATAAAAAAGTAATCAACCTAAAGCTCTTATCAAAATCTCTCCCAGGGAAAGGTTTTAAAATCCTGTCATTGCTCAAGGAAAAATTATCGGATTATTATAATGGAATTTCATTTGCTGTGCATTCAGTACACAGAGAACACATACATTCGTGCTACAGGCTACAGGTAGTTTATGTCTTAGGAATGACAACTGATAATTTTAGGCATTATATTTTTTTAAATATGTTTTTATTTATTTTCAGAGAGATAGGAAAGGAAAGAGAGAGATAGAAATATCAATGACAAAGAAACGTCTACTGGCTGCCTCCCACATGGGTATCAAGCCCATCACCCAGACATGTGCCCTGACCAGTAATCGAACCAGCAATCTCTCGGTGCATGGGCCATCACTCAATCACACCAGCAGGGCCAAGCATCACATTATTTAAAAATAAGACAATAATGATATACACACAGGCCTACCATCACTATACTAATTATAATACTTCCTATAGTTTTCTTAAACATTATACTAGATATGTCACATATATTATTTCATTTATTCTATTCAAGAATTCTATCATGCTGATATTGTCATTTCCACTTTACAGATAAGGAAACTGAGACTCAGAGAAATTTCCCAAAGACACACAAGTGCAAAGTATTAGAGCCAAGGTTCACATACATCTCGGTGCTCCTCCAAAGCCCAGGAAACACTTATGTCAATCAAAACCCTTCAGAGGCTGCCTTCTAACTTTGGCATGAACTCCAGATTCTACCACTTCAATCACTGCAGGGGACCGTAGTATTATAAAGCTTTCTACCAACTCTTAGTTCTATTGAAGGAAGAGGAAGAGTCCCAGGGTGAACCCTGAGAACACAGAAGAGGGAGGGGCCAGCCAAGGTGTTAGAAAGAGAACTGTCAGCTGTAAACCCTCCCACCATTCACTACCACTTCCCCACCTTCAAAATGTTCAGTAGTGGCATGATTGGAATACAGCATCTGATTTATGCATTCAGCTGTTTGTCCCTGTAAGTCCATCTGTCTGGAATTGCTCAAAGCACACCCAATACAGTCAGTGCATTCAAAATAGCGTTGTGTTTGAGGAAAGCTAGTTTGGAAATTTTCTTAATTACGGATCAACTGAGCACTTTAATAGAAAAAGTAGGGCACAGGGCAGCATGCTAGAGCCAGAAGATACCTTGGGAGGCATTGGGACCAACCCATTAAAATGAATAAACTGAGGGACAGTGAATAAGGGAGACCAGACCCTGCCCCCAACAAGCCAAGGCCAGGGGCACCTGATGTTCACTTCATAAGCTCCTTTGGCCCAGCCATGGCTCATAAACTGCTTGTTGCCCAGAGAAAGCTTTACTCTAGCAACCTGGAGATTCGGCAAGGAAGGGGAAAGTGGTAATTGGGCATTTTTAGTGGTATGGGCAAATGCTTATATTAAAGGAGGAAAGGTAAACTTCAAAATTGTACAAAAAAACAATAGAACTCAACTATGTTTTCTTAAAAATTTAGCAAAAACATCTTAAAGAAAATATGTCAATATGTTTATAGTGATTGTTTAGGAAAGATAAGGTCAGAGGTAAATTTACCTGTTTGGTAATACTTCTCTATACTTTCCAGATATTCTGAGTAGAATAGAATAGAATAGAATAGAATAGAATAGAATAGAATAGAATAGAATAGAATAGAATAGAATAGAATAGAATAGAATAGAATAATGGAATGGAATGGAATAGAATAGAATAGAATAGAATAGAATAGAATAGAATAGAATAGAATAGAATAGAATAGAAACAGGAAAAATTAATGCTCCCACAAAATATAGCGAAGAAGGGTGTTGGGAAGGGTAACTGTGAGAGCTGAGCCCCACAGATGGTCCAGAGAGAAAACCCCTGCCTTCAGTTCAGGGGCAGAAAGTCTAAATTCTGTCCTGCTTGTCATTGTGTGAAGTTTAAGGAGGCCACCACTTTCTCTGGGCTGCTGTCTCCCAATCCTACGTGGCCCAAGGCCCCTCATCACTCTGGCACCTTGTAGAAAAGAGACCTGTACAGTGTCCTAAATAGAGTGAGCCGTGGTCAACCTCCAGGCATTGGACCCCAGTGAGCACAGGGACTTCTCAAGTGTGTCCTTAGATGTTTGAGATGTAGACCAGTAATCCAGGAAGGGTAACCATAGGAAGAAGCAGCAGGAGGACTCTCATCCTGGGGTGGAGGCCACTGCTTTAACTCAGTGGACTACAGAATGAGAACACTCAAGCAGGGACCTGCAACCGCACCCTGAGAGCAAAACAGTCCTAAGGTCTTTGCCTGGCTGAGCCAGAAGCACAGCGGAGGTCATCGCTACACTGCTCTTACACATGGAAAGACACCAGCCCTACAGGCCCATGACCTTATCCCGAGTCCTGGAAGACCATGATTTCATTTCAGAAAATATAAGGAGTTGTCAAAGAAAATGTCTCTCAATCCATACATATCTCAGGCATTGACCTTCTCCAAGGAAGCCTTCCCAGTCCTTCCCCAGGCAGCCTCAGGCTATACCACACCTCCTTCCTCTGTATCCCTCAACATCCTGAGTGTCCCACTCCCGGGAACTCACCTTGTATGGTGTATGTAGTGTTGTTTAATTGTGTGTCTCCCTCATCAGACTGTGCAGTCCTTTAGGCAGGGTTGGGATTCATTCACCCAGCCATGTGCCTTATCAGGATAGATCGGGGTTCAGCAAAGTATGGCTCACAGACACAGGCAGCCACTGCCTGGTTTTATAAATAAAGTATTATTGGCACACAGCTGTGCCCATTGGTTTCCATGGTATCTGTGGCTGCTTTTGCTCTGCAACAGCAGAGTTGAGCATTTACAACAGTGCCCATTTTGCCTGTAAAATCCAAATTATTTAGTATGTAACTTTCTAAGAAAAAGTTTGCCAACCCTGAAGTATTAGTTTGCCAGGACTGCCATAACAAAGTGTCACAGACTGGGTGTTTTAAAGACATGTATTCCCCCCACGGTACTGGAGGCTGGCAGTCAGAAATGAGGTGTTGGTAGGGTTGATTTCCTCAGAGGCCTTTCTCTTTTTTAAAAATGTATGTTTTTATTTATTTCAGAGAGAGGAAGGGAGAGGGAGAGATAGAAACACCCATGGATGAGAGAGATTTATCAATTGGCTAGCCTCCTACATGGGCCCTACTAGGGATCAAGTTTGCAACCCACATGTGCCCTGATGGGAATCTAACTGTGACCTCCTGGTTCACAGGTCAGTGCTTGACCACTGAGCCACACTGGCTGGGCAGAGGCCTCTCTCCTTACTTATAGATAGCCATCTTCTACCTCTGTCTTCCCACAGTCTTCCCTCTGTCCATGACTGTGAACTAATCTCTTCTGATGAGGACACCAATCCTATAAGATCAGGGCCTACCCTAAGACTTCAATGTAAGATGTTACCTCTTTAAATGTGACAAATACTAGTAGAGTCACATTCTGAGGTATTGGTGGTTAGGACGTCAATGTATGATCCTGGGGGAGACACAATTCAGCCCGTAACTCCTAGGTATAGTTCCTCAGGGGTTATATGAGCTGAGCCTTTTCTCCCATGGCTCTGGGCACATAGTTTGCACTCAATAAATGTGTTTCCCTGTTCTTTGCCTCAACAGTAATCCAAACAGCTTCCTTAAAGTTACAAAGGCTCAGGAGGGAAATTTCTACAACAATGGAAATTAAAGATCTCTTTCTTTTAGCATCTTTCCAACATTCATTCACTAGTTTCTGTAGAGTCTTTCACACCTTCAGTTGTATTCTTTCATAGTCAGGGAGTTTCTGGGTTGTATATTTGCCAATCAAAAAGCTCTCCTTGCATTTTGAGTACCAACAACAGCAATGAGGAAGCTGAAAAGAGAAGGCAGGAAGCCACAGTGAATTCCAAGGGAGCCTTGCCCAGACACAGATATACAAAGTGTGGTGTGATTTTTACACGTCTTAATTGTGAAATGCCAACCCGCCCCCAAAAGAAAGTCAGTTGTCGCTCCCCTCCCTGATGTGTTCAGAGCACAGTCGCAAAGCACATATTTCCAAAGCTTGGCTCAGAAATTAGGCAAATGGATAAGGACCAGATGCAGCAGTAAACCCCCAATGGAGGGGTGCTCATGCTGGTGTGGCAAGACCAGGCACCAACTGCATCTATTTGACCCTGTGACATCTCTGACTTGCCCTCAGTAGAACCAACCCCTCTTCACTCTGTGCTTCCAGAGTCTGTATGTCTCTAAGGCCCGGAATTACACAGGCCCATATTTCTGGAGTGAATGATCCCAGGGCATCTGGGACATACCTTTGTTTTATCCATCAGTGTTTTGCATGTCCAAGATGTCAGTCCTCTCTATTAGAAAGTGGCTTCAACAAGGAAGGATGCTGGAGTTTTCTCTTTCTGGGACCTGGCACTGCCTTGATAAATGGTGAATTTGCTTTCTATTTCTTTTGCTTTTGTTGTTATTGATAGTATTTCAGATGACTCCCATCCACCCCCCATTTTCCCCCCTCCTCCTTTCCATTTGTAATGAATGAGATAGTACATAATATAAAACAAATGAGATAATACATATCAAATATAATAAAAGAGAAACATGCAAATTGACCATACCTCCACCATGCCCATCAGCCCATCAGGAGCGAGTATGCAAATTAACCCAACAAATATGGCGGTGGCCACAGAGCTGGAGAGAGCAGGAGGCTTGGGTTGCCCCCGGCGATGGAGGAAGCCAAGCTTTCCACCTGCCCTGGCCTGCCCTGGCCTCCGTTCAAGGTTACAAAGTTTCAATTATAGAGGATAAATAAATCCCAACAAAAATGGCGGCAGCCACGGAGCTGGAGCCAGCCGGAGGCTTGGGTTGCCCCCGGTGATGGAGGAAGCCAAGCTTTCTGCCCTCCCTGGCTGGCCCTGGCCTCCGCTCAAGGTTACAAAGTTTCAATTATAGAAGATAAATAAATCCCAGATACCAGGGCCTCCGCTTGGGTCATTGGTGGGTGTGGCTGGCCTGCAAACCACCACAGTCCCCTCACCCAGGCTGCCCCATGCCCTAAGGGAACCCCCACCCTGATCTGGGACACCCTTCAGGGCAAACCAGCCAGCCCCAAACTGTGCACCAGGCCTCTATCCTATCTAATAAAAGAGTAATATGCAAATTGACCATCACTCCAACACACAAGATGGCTGCCCCCAGGTGGTCAAAGATGGCTGCCCCCATGTGGACACAAGATGGCCACCACAAGATGGCCTGCAAGGGAGGGCAGTTGTGGGCGATCAGGCCTTCAGGGAAGGGCAGTTAGGGGTAACCAGGCCTTTCGGGGATGGCAGTTAGGGGTGACCAGGCCAGCAGGGGAGGGCAGTTAGGGGCAATCAGGCTGGCAGGAGAGAAGTTAGTCATTAATCAGGCTGGCAGGGGAATGGTTAGGGGGTGATCTGGCTGGCAGGCAGAAGCAGTTAGGGGCAATCAGGAAGGCAGGCAGGCGAGCAGTTGGGAGCCAGCCTGCCTTCCTGATCGTGAGAGGGATGTCTGACTGCCCGTTTAGGCCCGATCCCGATAGGGCCTAAACGGGCAGTCGGACATCCCTCGAGGGGTCCCAGATTGGAGAGGGTGCAGGCTGGGCTGAGGGACACCACCCTCCCCGCCCCCCCCCCATGCAAGAATTTCATGCACTGGGCCTCTAGTACTGTATATAAGGCTTTATACATAGTAAGATCTCAATAAAATAGCTGCTATTATTGTTATCTGTTTTACAATTGGTCAAGCTACATTTGGTCCCAGTCTGCCTGATTTCAGTGAGCTCATCCAACCATGCCTCTGTAGGTGGTTTAACTTTTAACTCTCTTAGAGAAGGAAATAGAGGGGACAAGGAGTGTTCCCAAATCTACTAAAATAATGGGATTCCTCATCTATTCTTTTGGATAAGATGGATTTCTTTTCAATTATCAGTAAAAGAATTTTTTTTACAACACCAAAGTATTTTTTCAAAGGTTACCCTGTCTGAGAGAATTAAGATCTCAAAAGACTTAGGTTAGTTTTCTGCTTCAGACCAGTTTATACTCACGAGGCAAGGAGGCAATGGTGGTTTATAATTAGGGTGACCATAGGCTCCAGTTTGCCTAGGAGAGTCCCAGTTTATTCCAGGTGCTCCAGTGCAATTATTATTAGCACTTCCTTTCACTTTCAAAATTATCCCAATTAGGATAATAAGTTACATGTCCTCCAGTTATAGCCGAAACCGGTTTGGCTCAATGGATAGAGCGTCGGTCTGCGGACTGAAAGGTCCCAGGTTCGATTCCGGTCAAGGGCATGTACATTGGCTGCGGGCACATCCCTGGTAGGGGGTGTGCAGGAGGCAGCTGGTCGATGATTCTCTCTCATCGATGTTTCTAGCTCTCTATCCCTCTCCCTTCCTCTCTGTAAAAAATCAATAAAATATATTAAAACATGTCCTCCAGTTATAATGAAGTAAGCAAAGGTTTTAGAGTCACAGAGATCTGGTTTCAAGTCCGATTTCCACCACTTACTGGCTGCATTCTGTAATAATTTACTTCTTGGAACTTCACATTCTCCTTCTATAAAATGAGAACAATACTGCATGTTTTCTAGAGTGTTGTGAAGACCAGAAAATAAGCTAACTATGGAAAGCACCTGACACATAGTAGATGTTTTATAAAGTTGGATTCTCTTTCTCTTACTCTCCTCCTTCCCCATTCACCCAACACTCTATAGGTCAGAAGACTATGGATTCTTATTTTGTGGTTCTCTAAGCACCTCCTTTGGTTATATATCCTTTTCATAACTCAACACATATGAATGCAGAAGAAAATTTCATACCCTAAAGGTGATACAAGCATTTCCACAAATAGCTCTAGTACAAGGCAGTTTATAATGAGTCCCAGGGAGGAAATACAAGAGGCTATGGGGTATTAAGCAGGAAGTGATCCCATCCGGTTGGGTTCTAAGGCTTCCTCAAGAAAGTAACATTCAGGAGAGATTATCAAAAGGTGGGTGGACTACAATAGACATAGTTAAGTAAAGACATTCTAGGCAAAGAAAATAGCCTGAGGACATACTGGTATGGAGAGGTGCTCATGGGATGGTAGTAGTCCAAGTTAACTGAAATTTTGGATAAATTGGGACCATGTTGTAGAAAGCTAAAATAAGAAATGGGAAGCCACTGAAGGTCTCAGGGGGAGGGCTGGTCTTACTACTGCTGAGCCTTAGAAATCGTTCTCTGGTTGCTGTTGCATAGAACTGATTGCAAGTAACACAGGCAGGCAGGAGGCTATTCGAAGAACATTGTTTAGTCAACTTTATAATCAGGAATTCAGTTCAGCTAGCCCCTATTGCCTCCTGACCCTGTAGAACCAAAGAAATCAACTCTCTATCAACAGAATTACATATACCAATTTCTCCCTTTTCTAATCATCTGCCATAAGAGGGAATTAAATTGCTTTAACATTTTTTAATTCCTCTTCATAAAACCAAGTTGATTGCTAGACAACTGGACACAGGAGAAGCTTTGATGCTCACTTATCACTTATCACTTAACTCAGGGGTCCTCAAACTTTTTAAACAGGGGGCCAGTTCACTGTCCCTCAGACCGTTGGAGGGCCGGACTATAGTTTAAAAAAAAAAACTATGAACAAATTCCTATGCACACTGCACATATCTTATTTTGAAGTAAAAAAACAAAATGGCAAAAACACCTGCATGTGGCTCGCGGGCCGTAGTTTGAGGATGCCTGAAACTGCATGGTCAGATATTTCATAGGATAGAGGACATTACCTCTTGTTTCTTTAAGAAATGTCCTCTCACCTCTCTTTCTGCCTTTATCCTTCTAGTCCCTGTAGTGCCGTCATCTCTAGGAGACTGACCCAAAAATACTGAGTTGCAATGCTCTCAAACTTGCTCCCTGGGAGTTGTTCCATCTTATAGGGAGTCTTAATCCAAAGCAGAGCCTGAGACAGTGATTTGTGTGTAGGTCACATTTGGGAATGTGATCCCAGGGAGTAAGAGAAGGGAGAAAAAGAGAAAGCCAAAATAAGGATATGATACTGAGTTACTCACTACTAAAGCAACTGCTTCTCAGTCCTACCAGGACCTTTGCAGAAGCCTTATGACAAGCAACTCAGAATGCACTCCCTGCGGGATGAGAAGGAGAAGCATTTATCCCTTGTGTCCTTTCCCTCATTCGTCAAGGAGGGCATCATCGGTGTTGACTCCCCTGAACTTCCTAATGGCATGTATATGACTAGAGCAGGTTCCATAAAGATTCTGGGAAGCCCCAGGGGAGGAATAAAAGACACATGGCATGAGGCCCAAGGCAAGGTGCTGTCCAATCATGTCTGCACAAAGCTTTCAAAACCTGTGTGAGACTGGTCAGTGGGGCAGTAACTGGAGTAAGAAGTTGGGCCTAGAGGATGCTGAGCAAATATGAGGCACAAGATGCAGCTAGTGTGCATGTTTTGTCTGAGAAGAAGCCACTCTACCCTCTGCCCATTGCACTGTGCCCATATTTATAGAAGTCCTCTTTGATGAACAGTAATTCACCAAAGTGAGACTCTAGTTATATATCTGGAAAAAATTAAGGATTGTGAGTTTCTAATTGATGATGTCATAAGCAAAGTACCATATGTTACCTCCAGTTTTGAACTTCTTTATAAACACTATCAATCTCTTTCCTGCTTTAGTAAGCACCGTAGCCATCATTGGATCTATCCTACACATAGTCAGGATACTGCTATTACGCTAGGTACCAAGAATCACAGCTTTTCACTTTCTTTCCATATCAATCATTCATCAATATCAACTAATTCTATCTTTCCAAAGTCTTTCAGTTACCTTACATGGCTGGAAACTATAATATTTGAAATGAAAATTTACCAGGTAGGCTTACCAGCCAGTTAGATCCAGCAGGAAATAAAACAATCAGTGACTGTGAACAAGGCTAGAAACTGGCCAAACTGAATCACAGAGTGGAAAATAATATAGAGCTATGGGACATATAAAGCAATCTAATCAACAAATCCTCATAGATAAAAGGAAGGACTTGGGAGAGATGATATATGATAAGTTTTTCAGTTCTGACCATCTTTGTTTCTAGCTTGTTTCTGTCGTAGGCTGACACATACTATGTGTTCTCTTCTTAGGAGCCTGCAAATTAGAGTTTACAGGCCAAATCCAGCTAACCACCTGTGTTTAGAAATAAAGTTTTACTGGACACAGTGACACCATTCGCTTGTATCTTATCTGCAGCTGCTTTTATGTAAGAATGGCAGAGTTGAGTAGTTATGATAGATTTTATGGCCACAGAGCCTAAAATATTTACTATCTGGCCCTTTTACAAATAAAGTTTGCCAATTCTTTCTTTAAACAAATAAATGAATCCATGTGACCAACTGGCTTAAGAAAACTCTGTTTTCTGCAAAGTGTATCTTTCTTTTCTTTAATTCACTCCTTCTTCAGCTCATTTTCTGCAATTTGAAAATGAAAACAATATGGTCTTAATTTTGAAGGATCTTAAGGGAAACAAATGTAGATACTCAGCCAAAAAATAAGTGATAGAGTGTTTTCTTAATTCTTGAAAAAACTTTCATCTGCCCCTGAAATATCAGGTTTTAAACACAGTAATCTTTCTCCCCAGAAATTCTATTACAAAAAAAAAATTGTTGTTTTGGAATACATCCCAAAAAAGTGAGCACATAGGGGATAAAATCCTGGCAAAAAAAAAATGCTCAAAACAGTTCTGCATTTGTAGAATATGTTCTCACATCAAGGAAAAGGATCATAACCCAAAGGAACTCAGAAAGAAAAGCAAGCCAGCAGGGTCTGTCTGAAACTAAGGCTAAAGAAAACCACTTGCTAAAGGAAGGACCCCTGCAGCAGGTTAGCCAGAAGTTCAAATTGTAAGTACTAAAAAAAGAAAAAAAGAGACAAAGCTGGGGCCAAAATGCCAATCAGCAGCAATGTCCAAGGTTCAGAAAGAGACAGTTGCCCATAACATTTAGAGAGGACTTGCTTCAGTGGTTTCTCTGATAATGATGAACAGAGTCCGTCTTCCTAGGCAAGATTCTGGAAAATGCTAGCCAAGATGTCCTTCTAACAAGAGGCTAGAACATTAATCATGTACCATGAAAGAGGTCCCATCCTTGTGCTGAGACCAGAAAGGCATGCATTTGGGGTGGGCTGCTTCTTAGTGACATCACAGGAGCCTGGATCTCCCATTCAGAAGTACCTGCTAGAGTGGAAAGATTGAATTCTCTGGAGTCAGAGACCTGGGTTCAGAAACCTGCTCAGCACTTCTAAGATGTGAGGTCCATGGTGATGTATTTGTCAGCTCTGAACCTCAGTTTCCTGAACTACAGGTTGGGAATATTAGCTGTCCTGTAAGATTGTTATGACTACTGTGGAATAAATGTTTGAGAAATGGTAGGTGCTGCTCTTGTCACTGCTATCATCAACAAGAACATTATCATAATCATTATTGGCAACATCAGCATCATTATTCTGGCAGTCAAGAGGCCAAGGTTCGTCCCCACTTCTGACCAGGACTAGCTCAGTGAGCTAAAGGGGCTCAGTCAAAAGGCTGAAACATCAGTGTCTATAGAGAAGTGGGAGTTGAAAACAGCAGATCCTAAGAAATAATAAGATTTATATGGTTTCTTAGCCCTTTGGAAGAACTCTGGCCTTGCCCTTGTCAACAATGTCGGAGAAATGAGTGGAAAACAAAAGTGAATGAGTGCATGAGGGGATGCATTTGGCAGTCCACCACCCCAAGTCACGTTCCACTGACATAGGGAGAAAATGCAATCACCTCTATTTTTTTCAATTCTTTAGATGTGTGCACAGGATGTCCAAGGCTCCCTATTACCTCTCTAACCTCATCTCCCCCTACTCTGCCTCTCAGTCTGTTCCAGCCACCTCTGTCCTCTGGCTCTTCCTTGAATTCATCAGATTTGCTCCCACCTCATGCCCTCTGCTGTCTCCTCAGACTGGATGGCTTTTTCCTTAGGTGTCACCATATCTTGCCCCTCATTTTATTCAAGTCTCTGTCCCTCTCACTTTACAGAGAGGCCATCTTTGATCTCAAATGAGACCCCATCCTCTAACCCTCAGCCTCTGCCCATTTGCTTTATTTTCCCCCATAGTTATCATCCCTTCCTGACAAATTATGGATTTATTTGTTTATAGTCTACCTCAACCTATTAGAATATAAAGTTCATGAGGCTGGAGACTTTGCTTTGTTAACCAAAGTCTCTGCACCTAGAATGTCCTTGAAATATAAAAGACATATAGAAAGCATTAAGTATTTCTTAAATTAAATATTCCTTAAATGTATATATCCCACTTGCCTCCAGGGAAACAAAATAAGTAGTTTTGTTTAAAAACAAAAAAAAGCAACCAATCTACAGATAGTAGAAAAACAAATATCAGAAAGAATTGAAAGAGTGATAGGGAGAAAAGGGAAATGATAATTCTAGAAAACGTAAGCTATGGGTGGGCGCTGTTGCAGTTGTAAACATAGTTCTGAGCATCCTGGCAGCCACGGCTAAAAGTGAAAAGGAAAAGCAATGAATAATCAAAGATGACTGCTTAAAAAAAAAAAATACATTTGAGTCATTTATTTTTTAAGACATTTTAATAGTGAAAACCTTTTCCCCTAATGAAATCTTACCAAAAGCCCAATTAGAAAAACAAAAGTCTGCTTACCTTCAATTTATTTTTTAAGTTCAAAATGTAACACTGGTTTATAAAGTCAGTGAGAACAATGACGTTTTGAAGTTACAACCTTATATCACCTTCAGCATTCATTTTCTTTCTTTACATTGTATAGTTTTCAAGTCTCGAGAATACCCTTATTTACCCATAGAAGTAACTGCAAATGGCACATTTTTAATAGTTTGCTGAAAATTTCAAGAAGTTCTCAAATCATCAGATCCAAAAGCTTCAAAAAGAGGAAAAGATGGAAATTTCCAAAGTGAACCACTAATGACCTCCAACAACACCTTGCATTTTCTTACCTAAGCATAAAAGATAGAAAATGAATACTCAAAAATTACAGTATACAACAAAACTACCTTATTTTTCGGCGTATAAGACGACTTTTTAACCCAGGAAAATCTTCTAATAGCCCAGTCGTCTTATACGCCGGAAAATACAGTATTCCTGATTCATTATCACCACGAAACAAAACATCTGAAATGTGGTTGCTATTTTTCATCCAACTATCTTTGTTGTTATAATGGAGAGTGCTAACGATAGTCCCTTCAGCCTTGCTGGAAATGAATCAATCACACCATCCTCTCTAGCACACTCTGGGCTATAGCGGTGGATACATTCACACGCACAAGCAACATGCATAAGCCTGACTTTTAATAACCAAAGGATGGAGAGCTGCAACTCCCCTGATCAATGACACATATGTAAGGACTTCAAAGTGTGCACTAAAACCCTCCACATAGACTTAGGAAATCAGCCTTTTATCTCTCACATGTGCTGTGTGCAGGCATGCATGTGTGCATGTGTAGGTTTCCTCACATACAGTTTCCAATGTTTTTAAGGTGTAAATCTTTGATTAACCTGGAATTTCTTTTCATGTAAGGAATGAAGTATCCTTTTGTCCCAAATCATTTATTGAAGTTCTTTTTATTTTACTTTTTGGGAAATGCCACCTTTAATTATTTACTCAATTCACATATGTTTAGTTTGTATTTCAAGGTCTTCTTTTTTTGGTTTCATTAGAAAAAAAAATAAAACTTTTGAAATTCAAATCAAGCATTCTGAGGACCCTGCAGCAGCACTGTGGAATCCTGAGGTTTTCACATCGGGTTTACATTAGTGTGCTAATCTAGCATCAGGCTGAGCTGTAACAGACACCTCTGTGCTCAGCAATCAAGTGTCCACAGGATCTAGGCTCCTTCTCGTCCAATTCTGCACCCACTATCCCAGCCACAGCATTTTCAGAACAAGAAGCTCAGCACCTAACACTGTCTCCTATTTCATTGCTGAATAGTGTTGATGGTGAGAGAATTCTTTCCTTTATCTGCTTCCTTGAATTTCTACCCATTGATCTAATTCTATCTACAGCCACACAGAACGGGACCAATTCCTTTGCTGCATAACCATCTACTGGAAGACAGGGAGCATGTCTCCCGTTGGCCTTCTCTGATTCATGATTTTAATCTCTTATTCCTCCAAAATGGGAAATCCCAAAAGGCAGGGCAGAACTTTTAAAATGAGGTGTTTGTAGTGGAGAGAGTCCTCACCTTTGAGTCAGAAGAGCTGAGTTTGAGTCCCAACTTTTGCAACCTTGAACTAATCATTCAAACTCCCTAAGCCTCAGTTTCCTTACCTATAAAATGGGCATGATGATAATTAGTATCATTACTATGGACACGAAAGAGATTTTATACTGACAACTACAGCATCAACAATATCACAAGACTTTGCCCCAGAGGAATGGTGAAGGGTGAAGTAGATCTCTTTCTCTTACCTGCCCTGGCCCTACCACCTCCACATCCTTAGGCAGATTCTCACTGCTCTGATTTGATGCCCAAGTAATATATTTTTCCTTCATTATCGGGGGGGGGGGAATGCACAGCCAGAGTTTCACCAGTGTCTCACCACATGGGTACCCGCCCCCCCGCCCTCCCACACACACACACCATCTACATAGAACAGTGTTTGCAGTGTAATAAAAATGCATTTGCTTCTCACTGTGTTTGGGGTGAATTGTTTTCCCATCTCACATCCTAGAACTGCTGCCAAATGTTGGTCACAATGATTAGGACTGAAAAGGAGGCAGCCTTCAGCTTTCCAGAGTTTGGTGGTTTAATCCTGGACAAGAGAAAAGGCTGGGAGAACAAGTCAGTACAATGTACATGTCGTTCTGTTGACTTCTTCAAAGGAAAGCAGGATGTCACTCACCACAGGTGATGAAATAGACATGGGTTGTTTTGTTGGGTTTATTACTTTGTTTGCAAACAAGACGATTCATAAATGTAGTTAGCACCATTCACATTTCAGAGGAGGAAGCTGCACCATGAAGCTTCCTCGGGGTTCCTGAAAGTAACTCACATGCACATCATATTTTGAGAGGCTCGGTCAGGCTTGAACGTGCAGTAGGTGTTTCCCGGGTATTCGTGGCTTATGAATATTTAAGGGTAATAAATGTCAAATTAAGTGTTTAACGATCTTGTTTACATGTAGAAGTCCTTGAGAAGGGCCTGTTAAAGATGAAGCTCGTACAAGTTTCAAGATGTCTTTATTCTTTTCTCTTTGGGGACAGGAAGATGTCCTTTAGTACAATGGGGATTTTGTGGCTGCTGAGTCCTACATTTTATCAGTTGTTAAGTAGATCTTGGAATTTGTTCATTGGAGCTTGAGAGTTTTCCAAAAAGACTTCTTTTTTTTTTTTCACAATAGAAAGATAAAACTGCAGAAGGAAACTTCCCTCTACTGTAACACTTGCCAGTTTTCTGGAACTAATCTAGCTGTAGAAAAGGGACCCAATCAAGGCTGCTGATTGTGGAACGAAACCTTGGGCTTTCCCCTTGGACCGAGCTGGGTTTAACGCCTGTCTCTGTGGCTTATTAGCTGAGTAATCTAATGAGCATGTCCTTCAACCTCTCTGAGCCTCAGTCTTCCTGTCTGTTATCTACCTCATTGGGTACCTGTGGGGCTCAAATGGCATAAATTCAGTGCGATAACAGGTGTAAAAGTAACTGACACACAGATGCTCAATGTGTACTTGTTATCAAATTATAATTACTAAATATATTCTCTGAGAAGCCTACTTTGTACATGAAGACTAAAACTCCAACAAATGAGGGAGCTTCTAGACTTGGATAAAATATTTCCTGCATCTACAGCATGAGAATTCAGGTGGAAGTTGTCAAGTTCCATCACTTCAACTAGCTAATCAGTTGCTATACAACAGAGCTCATATCTACACTGAGGTGAGAACTCATTCTTTTTTTTTTTAATATATTTTATTGATTTTTTTACAGAGAGGAAGAGAGAGGGATAGAGAGTTAGAAACATCGATGAGAGAGAAACATTGGTCAGCTGCCTCTTGCACACCCCCTACTCGGGATGTGCCCACAACCAAGGTACATGCCCTTGACCGGAATCGAACCTGGGACCCTTGAGTCCATAGGCCGACGCTCTATCCACTGAGCCAAACCGGTTTCGGCGAGAACTCATTCTTATAAAGCAAAGAGCACTGGACTTGGGACACCCCAATTTCAAGCTCTCTGTCTTTATCTGGATAAACTTACCCATGACATGGCTCCTTGCTCAGCAACTGCCCATGCACTGGGAATGATGATAACACTTAGTGTTGGCATATGGATCAAACGAGAAGACTGCCAACACCATCAAGTGGTACTGTTTTAGTTGTCTACTACTACATAAAACATGACCCCAGAATGTATTGGCTTGAATCAACAAAGTTTATTATCTCATGGTTTTGTGTGACATAGCTGGGTCCCCTGGCCAGGGTCTCTCAGGCTGCAGTAAAGGAGAGGAGATTACCCAGGGGGTGAAGTCCAAGAGGCAAGGATCGCTGAGAACCATCTTAGAAGCTACCTACTGCAGTCACCCAGATCTGAGGGCGCAGTGTTTCCATCACATCGGGAGCATGCCTGTGTTCCTCCACTAAAACTTTGAGCTTTCTTTCTCACTCTTAGTTCAACTACTGTTAGCCTGATAAACTAAATCACCCAATGTAACTATTTTTTTATTATTATTTTACTTTGGCTCATAATAAGCCTTAAAATGATAATACACATAGGCCCTGGCCAGGTAGTTCATTTGGTTAGTACATTGTCCTAATACACCAAGGTTGCAGGTTTGACCCCCAGTCAGGGCACATACAAGAATCAACCAAAGAATGCATAAATAAGTAGAACAACAAATGGATGTTTCTCTCTCTTTCTCTCTCTCTATTTATCTAAAATCAGTAAAAACAATATTTTTAAAAGAATACATAAAAATACAAAGAAAGCATAGTATGTGATAAAATATAAGAAAAGAAATTTATAAGATATATAAAGGCTCAAAGTAAAAAATTGGGGCGAGAGGAAGAACAGAAATATAATTGCTAAATAAATCTAAAAATATTCCTCAGATCTGGCTCTGAGCTTTTTGGCAGCCAGAACCAATAGGGATACCCAGTTAGTTATGTAGTCTTAATCATTGGAGGAAAGAATAGAGTTGTTTCTCAAGAGATAGAAAGTATTTAAGTACTTCCTAGCAGTTAAGACTTTTCTTAAAATTACTTATGATTTTCACCAAATGATGTAGAGAATAATAACTTTAACAACTTCCCCAAAGAAATGCAGAAAACAGTTTCATAAGGCAATTTTTGTATCATTAGTCAATAAAAACCTAGGGCATAGCTGCCAAGTGTAAAAAAAAAAAAATAAGATACAAATGCAAAGCTTCTAGTGTTTTGGCTTGATCCAGAAACAGGGTCTAGAATGCTTATGATATCAAATAGGTTTTATATTGGATGCCAAGACCAGATAAGTGGTAGTGACTGCCCCATAGGAGGTAGTGAGAAGGATTGGGGGCCCTTATCTGAGCTCAACAGGAAAGAGTGCAGCAATTAATTAGTGATGTCTGATACAGCACAGGAATAAGGAGGGATGGCATAGACTCTAGGGTAGAAGTCCTCCAAGTGCTTTTGACTGGAGCTCATCGATGTGAGCCAAAAGATGCTGCAGCCCAACTATGCCGCCTCTATCTTCTTCCCAAATGAAAAAGGACTCAGAGACAGCAAAGAATTAAGAAGAAGGAAGTAACAACCAAAATAGAATAAAGCATTCCTTAGATAATAACAAAACACTAAAGATCCCATTTAGCAAAATAGAAGTACTGTATTTCAACACATCCAAAATGCCAACAAAGTTTTGCCACTCTTACACATCTATAATAATAAAAGCTATGTAATTAGTAATATGCTAATTAGACTGGATGTCCTTCAGGATGTCCTTCTGGACAACCTTAGGGATGAAGCCAGAGCTGCGAGGGAAGCCCGGGTCCCTGGTGCCAGAGGGAAGCTGGTGCCGGCAGCCAGGGGAAGGAAGGCCTACTCTTGCACGAATTTTGTGCAGCAGGCCTCTAGTACACTAATAAGGGGAAAAAACTCTGCCAATTAAACTGTGGCCCAATGCTTCTTTAATATCTGCATATCTCAGAAATGAGGCCTATTGTGATTGGTAAAAGAATATCCGCAATTGGAAACTATCCAACTCCCAATGACATGGATATATCTAGGGGCATGAGCACTGTATCTGGAATATGCCCGCTGACCCTCTGTCTGTGTGCAGTTTATGTATCAGTGCTGTGGGGGTAGGGAAGGCAAGATCCTATCAGTATCTCAGCATCTTGTCTCATTTATTCTTCCATTTAACCATCCAGTTAATACCTACTATGTGCATGGTCTAGTTCTAGGTATAGTCTCCAGGGGGTGTCCCAGACATATGGGAGCTGGTGACTGAACCCAGAAATTCTTCTTCTTGAAGCCCTACACTTCAAACTTCTTCTAAGATTTTCTTCTATGACAAACTTTGGTGTGGTTTTCCCCCTAATCATATTATGTAAAACTTTCTAAGTAGTTTTTTTCAAAAACAACGAATGTATGCATAATTGCCTCAAAAATATTTTTAAAGTATTTTTATTGATTTCAGAGAGGAAAGGAGAAGAGAGAAACATCAATGATGAGAGAGAATCGTTGATCAGCTGCCTCCTGCATGTCCCCTGATGGGGATTGGGCCTGCAACCCAGTCATGTGCCCTGATCAGGAATCAAACCCTGATCTCCTGGTTCATAGATCGATGCTCAACCACTGAGCTATGCCAGTCGAACTCCAGAAATATTATTTTTAAATTTAGAGGTAGAGATCCAGTTTTAATACAGATGCCTAGTATGTAGTAGGTACTAAATAGATGAAGGTGTTGCTTTTTCAATCTCTGAAATCTCTGGGAGTTGTGATTAATCAAAGGAATGTCCCCTCCACTGAGCAGTGTTGATGAGTTACTTAACATGGAGCCAGCCCTCCCTGCATGGGAGCTGCCCGCCCTGTCCCTACTGTGCCTGACTCAGGCCCCCCTGGGGTTGCAGGGAATGAGTTCTCATCATGGTAAAGAATCCCCACTGATCCAAATAAGGCGCCCTGATCAAGTAGTGCTTCCAACCAAAGAGCCAGGATGCTGGGGCTGCAAAGGTAGAGAGTAGAAAAACCAGCAGTCATAATCCTGGGTGCATTCCCTAAATTACTCCCCCATTTAACACTCTCCCAGGGATGTACATTCTTTCCTCTATTATTTAAAAGTCCAAGGCAGGAAATTAGATTCTCTGATGGAGACCTCTTCAGCAAATGACCACCTAGAAAAGCAGTCTACCTCCACCAGCTCCCTCTGGCTACCATGGTGGGTCCTCAGAGGGACCCAGGGATGGTGTCACCTAGTCCTTTCCCCACAGAAGCACGTGGTTTGGCAGAGGAGTCAGTCAAACAAGTGACAGAGAGGCGGCGGGGTGCAGGGGGGAGTCACTGCAATTTACAGCATAAATTAACAGTAGCCACTTGTGTTGTCTAAGGGGGTGGGAACTAATTTAATTTATATCTCATTCCTACCTGGTTCCTGGTCCTTACTGAGACAGGCAGGGGGAGACATGAACTCAAATTCTAAAGTTCCTGCCAATATTTTATTTCTGCTAAATGATAGGCTGGGAATAAATGGCCCATTGTTTAGCAGAGCATCTTATTAAGTCTTTGTCCATGGCAAGGCGACCCTTTCTGGGAATGGGTGCTGCGGGTGGGGGCATGAATAGAGAGGGGAGCTGGGAAAGCAAAAAAAGCCGAAGGGGAAGGGGTCTGAGGAACCTGGCTAAATAAATTCTTCCTCACTCCCAACCTGCAAGTGCCCTATCCTCACAAATGCTTGTGAGCAGTGTCTTAAGGGGAAATGTTCTGTTCTCCATCTGCAGTAACATAGAACCAAGTCAGACCAAAGGAATGGTGAGATGATCCATTAACTAAAGTTAGTAAGCAGAAACACAACCCTGGGAGCAGAAGGGACTGAGAAAACAACATTCTCTCCTGTCTTTCTCTTTCTCGGTCTCCCTCAGATTTTCTCTCTCTCTCTCTCTCTCTCTCTCTCTCTCTCTCTCTCTCTCTCTCTCTCTCATGCAAATCACACACAAATCATTGGAGAAATGGAGAGAATTTGGGGCTCTCACTGCCCATGGTTGGGGTTCAAGCCAAATTACCTTAACTGTCAAAGGATAGAAAACCTCAACTGACCTTTTGGTTATCTATAAAAACCAATGAGTATGCAGTCCAGGATGAACTTGTGCTAAAGCAAAAGGGAGAGCTAAAGCAAAAGGGAGACCACATACTTTGAAGTTGCTGGACTAAAATGCATTGAACTTGATAGAAGAAATGATAGAAGAAATAACTGTTCATTCATCCTAAACAGTGAGATGTATAGATAGGGATTAGTATAAATTAGGCCTTTACCAAGAATCCCATTGGCCAGCTTTGGAATTTCCTCTGATAAGAATAAATGGAAAGGACTCACTAAGTGCAGTGTCATGATATTTAAGAATTCAGGCTCCAAAATCAAAGTCCCAGGTTCAAATCCTGTGCCCTGGGGAAAGTTGCTTGGATCTTCTAAACTTTGGTCTTTTCCTCTGTAAGATAGGGGTGCTTGCAGGTCTCAGAATTAAATGGGGTGATGTAATGTGCTTTACAAAGTATATGGCACAGAATAAGTCATCCCTAGAGGTTGGTTCTTCTTGAGTACCAGCTGCCTCCCCAAGTAAGGCTAAAGAGCCATTAACCACACTGAAAGAAGGACCCCTCTCCTGCTCCTCACCTAGAGGGCAGGTACATCGAGTCCCATTTGTGAGAAGTGGCTTCTTCCCAAATCAGAGCCTGCAGGTCCAGTGCCTGCCCTTGGGCATTCCAATTTATCCCTGATAATACAATCCACTGTTTGTTTTCTTGGTCCAAGGCTCTTGAGATGCACACTATACCTCTCCCAAGCAATAGTTAGTTACCTGGGGCTTTCCTGGAGGGGGACTCTCTATGTCTCTGAGAGAGGACTTCAAAGGCAGCCAAAGTTAAGTGTATGTCAAGCACATGGCCTTATATTTTAATCCAGACCACCCCAAACTGGTCCAAATGTATGCAGGTTTTTTAAAAATAATGCTACAAGTCCATGGAAAGAAATTTGATTCCATTTTTAAAGATGATTACTAGTGTTATTACTATTATCATCATCAAAATCATTATCATCATCCAAAGTGCATTAGTTTCCTAGGGCTGCCGTAAGTACTACAGACTGGTTGGCTAAAAACAACCACAATTTATTCTCTTACAGTTCCAAGAGCTAGACGTCTGAAATGGAGGTGTTGTCATGGTTGCTTATTTGTTGAAGGCAGCAGGAGGAGGATGTATCCCATGCCTCTAGCTTCTTGTAGTTGCCAGCAATCTCTGGTGTCCCTTAGCTTGCAGGTGCATCACCCTAGCCTCTGCCTCCACCTTCACACGGTATTCTCCACTCTGCGTCTCTGTGTGTCTAAAGTTCCCTCTTCTTATAAGAAACCAATAATTGGAATAGGGCCCACCCTCATCCAGTCTGACCTTATCTTAATGAGATGACACCTGAAAAGACCCTATTTCCAACTGTGGTCACATTCACAGGTTCTAGAGTTGGGGAGGGAAAAGTATTCAACTGAGAACATAAGGAAATGACTATTTGGGAAGTTACAGATCCACAGCCAACCATTGAAATGGTAGTGATGGAAAGCCACAAGTGTATCTGAGATTTTATGACTCATAACAATTACCTCTGTCTGACTCTCTGTCCATTTTACAAATGAAAAAACTTAAGTTTCAATGTCATACTCTGAATGAGTAAAATAACTGTGTCTAGGACACAAGTCCTTAATCTCTAGTCCACTGCATTTTCCTGAACCTCTTTCGCATCTCATAGTATTAGAGTATACATTATCCTTTATGCTTCAGTGTATGAATTATGTCTTCTCAACCAGGTTAGTCCTTCTTACTCACTGACAAAAAGGGATAAAATAATTTGTAACTCGTAGGTTTGGCATGAAGATTAAATGAGAAACTACATATAAAGCACAGCTGGAAACTTAGTAAGTGTTCATTTAATGTTAGCCAATATAACTGTGCCTTTTCCATCTCCAGTTTCCTCTAAAATTCCTAGCACAGGGCAGGATGCACAATCAGTGATCATTAAAATCACAGGGTATGAAAACTTGAATTACATTACTGTTCTGCCTAACGTGGCATTACCCAGGGATGCCATGGAGTGCTATCATGATATTTGGAGTTAGGCTCCATTCAATGCATTAGCCATTTATTGAACTGTTCCTATGCATCAGACACCGGCCTAGCCATTGAAGACTGATGCAAAGTACTACAAAAAGGAAAGAGATACAGTCCTTGCCATCAAAGCCCTGGGAATCTTCTGGCATAGTAATAGTGAGCTGCCATTCACATCACAGCATGATGGATGCTATGGGAAAAGGCAAAGTAGAGTGCTTTGACAGAACAGACATTGTGATGGACTCCACCTGCAGTCCCCAGAAGTTTTTACAGAGATACTCTTAGAATGGGACCTCTAAGAGAAGTAAAAATTTCCTGGGTGGAAATCGCATCCCAGGCAGAAAAAATAGTGAAGGCGAAGGCATTCTGATAGAAAGTTCATGGTGAATTTGAGTTACAGTAGGTACTCCAATGAAAACAGACAAATTGTATGTGTCTGGAGGGGATTAGAGAGCAGTTACAGATAGAAAAACTAGGCTGAGGTCATCTGTGAAGGATACTACATGCTGGAGCAGGACAGAGATGAAGGACAGACCTGAAATATCTGACCCCACCTAAATATCACTCCCAATCCCACCACTTACCCTTAGGGTTCATCCAGCAAGTTACTTAACCTCTTTAAGTCTCAATTTCTTCATCTGTGGGGATAATAATGCTTCCACACAAAGATGCTATGAATATTAAGTAAGTTAATGAAAATAAAGCTTTATGCCCAATTGTACCTACTGGTATTTTACATTTTTGGACTTTCATTTTTTGAATAAACATTGATTCTCTGCCCAATCATTGATCAGTTTCCCAAGGTGTTGACTTGTTTTTTTCCCCACAAGCAGTAGGAAGTCATTGGAGGTTTCAAGCAAGAAATTTCAAGGCCAAGTGATAAAAGAACTCGGCTAAAGGCAGCCAGAGGCTAAGAGGAGAGGCAGATAATGTCAGGCTAAACCCAGACATTGGCAGGAGGATGGGGACACTACCATGGATAGAATAGGTAGCAACAAAATAGAATTGACAGGGCTCAATCACTGATTGGATAGGAGGTACAACCTAGAATGGCCTCCAATTTCTAATTTGGAAGATGAGGTGGGATTAATATGGGCAAAATACTCAAGAGGAAAAGAAAGTTCTGGAAGGGAAGGTGATGAGTTCACTTCTAGATATTAAAGGGTCTTTGCATAGAGATGCCCAGTAGGACATTGGCTAGAGGCATTGGCCTCATCAGCACATGGGTGGCAGCTCATGCCTTGGCATAGGGCTGCACCCCCATCATGATATGCAGAAAGAGAAGAGAGGCAGGCAGAAGATTCAGCGGGAAGTACAATGGCAAAGTCAACTCTGACTGTACCACCCAGAGTCGGCCTGTCCCTCATTGCATGTGAGAGCTGGCAGGACCCTTAACATCCAATAATTCAACTTTTTCATGAACACACAAGAAACAGATAGGAGCCATGACTTACCCTATGTAACACAGCACAACAGAACTTGTGGCAGGACTAGAACAGAAGTCAGCTGACTTCGGTCCAGGGCTCCCTCCTCCACCCTTGCTGCTGTATTTGCCTAGATATGGCCAGCATGAAGTTCTCTCCCATCCAGGGAGGTGCTCAGTAGGCTGGCATTCTTCCCAACTCTGAAGCAGCCTTATTTCTCTCAGATTGGAGGGATGACCGGGTGTCAGCTTCCAGTCAGCTAATGAACCAGCAGCAATTGTCTTCTGCAACTTCTTAATTTCCCCCAAATGTGAGTTCTCGTCACGAGGTCACTGCTGCAGGCAAAACACATTGCACTCCCAGCGAGATGCCTGGAAACCTGGGGAGACTGATGGGGCTCCTGGTGTGCAGGCTCTGACTGCACTTGCGTGGAGTCTGGAGGTTATGATTAGAAACCAGAATAAACAGGATAATCAGTATTTCCTTCTGATGCACGTATAGTCAAGGCTGTCAAAGAGCCCTGGCCCTCTCAAGACTCCTGGGGGCTCTGAGCTGCAGCAGAGTATCCAGTGTACACCAAGGGGGGAGTCACAGGGACCTCCTACTCTGGGCTGTGCATTCTCAACACTGAGGTTGGCAGGCCAAGGGCAACTACCAATGAACAGCATCGGTCCACACTAAATAAGAATGAAGAGGGAAATGTGATTAATAAACCTCTGCTGAAATGGCAGATTGCAAGCATTAAGGGAATATGTGGATGAATTCGGTACCTCTAGCCCCAATCTCTCTCCTGACATGTCATCCAATTGTGTATATGAAATCTCCAGTCACATATACAAAAAGAATATTTAAATGGATATCTCAAAGGTGAACTTGTGATTCCTACTCCCTGACCACAAACCTGCCCTTCCCATTGTTGCCAAATGGAATTTCTCTCAATCCAGTGGCTCATGGGAGCTTGAGCCCTCTTTCTGTCATTCCCCTCCTCCTCCATCAGCAAGTGTGGCTGGTTCTCCTTTCAGCCTATACCCTGAATCTGCTCACTTCTCACCTCCTCCATCACTGCTAGCCTACAGACCCACCATCAGCTCTCTCTTGTTCCAGGCCAAGATGCACGCCACCCTCCCCTCCACTAGTTAGCCTGGTTCTGCTCTCCCATCACCTCACCATCTTTGAAAACCTCATCAAATGATGGCACGTCCTGCTCTCCATCCTCCAAGGGTTCAGCACTGCTCTTCCCTCTGCACTGAACAATCTTCAGACATTCACATGGCTTACTCCCTCCATTCTCCAAGGTCTCTGCTCTTGGCACCTCCTTGAAGAGGCCTTCCTTGACCCCCTGATCTAAAATAGCCCCCCACCCCCGACACTCTCTATCCCCTTACCCCACTTGATTCGTTTTCCTGAGTATTTATCTCTACCAGACACTATATATTTGTTTGTTCATCACCCCATTGAAATTTAAGCTTACCCATGGCAGGGACTTCTGTCTTAACTCCACCATCTAAATGATACTTGTTACACAGCAAATGCTCAATAAACATCTGTTAGAGAGAGAGAGGAGCAGAGGAGGGAAAGGTAGAGGGAAGAAATTAGGTAAATAATATGTCATATTTTAAGTCATTTAACCCTCACTAAAACCCTAGGAAGAAGGCAAAGCCAGTTCTAATCCTACTGTACATTCCCCCTCAGAACCTAGCAGAACTAGGCAAGGTGTTTTATAACGACCTTTTGATTGATGATCGACATATTAGCACTACTCTTCGCTTTGCCAATCACCTTTAATTTGTAGAAAACTTTATGGAGCCTGATTAGGTTCATAATATTTCAGAGAGTTACTACTTAATACCCTTTTTTAAAGCAATAGTATGATGACTGCTAACCACTGTCCCTTAATTACCTGTCTATACGCATTTAGACTTTTAAAAGTACTTTCACATCATTATCTTGTGATATTCAAAATAAGCCTGTGAAGATAAAAAGGTTAACCTTGTTCTTCCCATTTTCCAGTTGAGTTCACCAAGGTACAGAGAGGTTAAGGGCTTGGCAAAAAGTCTCACAGCAAGACATTAACAAAAATTGAAATGGAGTCCAGGTGTTTTCCCCCCAGCATCACAGTCTATTACCCCAGAAAGAACTGGATTGTTGCATCAGAAAGCAACACAAGGGCCCCTACAGTGTTTTCTCTACCACCTCCAAATACCAGGCTGGTTTTTTAGGGAAGGAGACTTTAAACCTACTTGACCTGTCATTGCTGGGTATTGAGAAATAGCTATTTCTAACACTGATATGACTAGAAGATAGGCACCCATGTGTCACTATACAAGGACTGCTTTTCTTTTAACCACTGTGAGAGTCATTGCCAAGGACAATTTACATTCTATTAGCAAAATGGAACCAGAAATTACTCCAAACTGCTATTAATCATAGGATGGAGAGGTCTTCCTACTCCCCCTATCAAAAATAAGAGGCGACTGCTCCTCTGGATTAATGATGTGCACTTCCAAATGCACCCTGGGCAGAAAGACAGTAAGAAGAAATTAATTTAAATCATGAAATGCCATGTAATTAATGGGAACTGTTGTTATTTCTACGGGATTCATCTCCTCTCTTCTGAATACCCAAAGATTATTTAGCAATAGCATTTATGCTAAAATCTTGAGCAATGCATTTTAGGATTTTAATTGTCAGAAGATGATCACAATCATGCTCAGACTTATATAGCTTTCTTTATGGCTAAAACATGATTGGCTGATAATTATTTTTAAATAGCCACATGAACATACCATTGCTTTTGGAAATGCTTTATTCTTATGTGGAATGGATCTTGCCCCATGCCCTCAATCTTGTTTTCTGCTATCAGCTGAATTCAATTCATGCTGTCTTAGTGTCAGAAATTTTGAGCTAAGAGAGCCCTTGGAGATCATCTAGTTGAAACTCCAAAGTTTCCAGATGTAAAAGCAGAGATTCAGAGGGGTTAAGAGTTGCCTTGATTTCCTCTTTTGTCAAAGGTAGACTCCCATCTACCTTTTAACTTCTCAAGATGTGGCAGGGCTCCTACAACACCAAAGGGAAGGATGGATGCAGGAAGAAGCAACAATAATAAGCTCAAATGATCAATATTCACATGCAAAATTACCTTCTCTTCATTGCCCTGGCATTTCAAGGCACATAGGCTGAAGCAGAGCAAGAGGACAAAAAAACAGACGGATGTTTTCCCCAAGAAGGGGGAATGATGAAATAGTAATACAACCAATTTAAAAAAAAATAACCTTGGAGCAAGAATCAACAAAAAATAAGACTGATAAGGATTGCCTAGTATTTCCTATGCAACCAGGCATTGTTCTAAGAACTCAAGAACTTTACATATGTAATGAGCTAGCAGCCCCTATGACAATTATTATTATTACTATCTCCATCTTACAGGTAAGAAAACTGAGGCTCCAAAAGGCGAAATTCCTTCTCCGAGGACACTAAATTAGGGAGTCATAGGAAGGGATTTGAACACATAGCTTTGTGCTGGAGGTGATCTTCTCAACCATGGTCCTTCCACCATCTCCTGTTGGTCAGTCATAGTTTAAGTCCATCCCACCTCCTGGGAGTAGCCACTGTCTCTAAGAGAAGGAGCACACTCAGAGCTGGAGAAATGCTAAATGTCCCTCAATGTCTTGTCTTCAGATATACCCAGGGCTTTTTCTGAACCGGACATTTGCAATAGGCAGCTTCTCCAGCCAGGTACCTTTGGGAGTCTCAGTGATGAATGGGGGGCGGGGCGGGGGGCGGGAATATCTAGAGAAAGGAGGAAATTGGCCTGTGTTTACTAAGTTTCTAATGTGCTCCAGGTGCCTTAAATATCCTCATGACACACTCACCCAAAGATGAGGACCACTGAGACCCAGAGAAATGAACTGCCTCACCCAAGGTCACACAGCTAGCAAGTGACCAGCCATCATTTGTTCCCGCATCTACCTGGCTTTGCAGTCCTTGCACTTAGCTGCTGTGCTATATTGCCTCTGAGGTCTTGTTTTTATGCTGTTTCTTATCGGTTATGTGTTGAGTACATAGGGTGTATAGGGTGTTGCAGAACCAAACTTAAGGAAGCCACACTGGCTCAGGCACAAGTCAACTGGGGTCCCAGAACAGAACTTGACTGGCTTAGGCAGCCCATGAGGCCAGCCATCCACCAGGGTAATTTCCGCTGCATCAAGTTCCTTCCTGTAGCTCTGAGCAAAGTTGCAATTGTCAAGGTAAGCCTTGTATGAGGCCTATGCTCCTCACAGAGTAACCATTCTTCTTACACAGCTCTCCCTACTCCCCCACCCCACCATAGGGAAAATTACAATCATTAATCTCAATGAAGAGAAATATCAGACTTTGATTTCCTTACCATGGGTCCCCATTATTCATACTTTAAATATTTGGTATAACTAAGATGACAAGTATAGCAATAAGTCCCAAGGAAAGGGTACAACCAGAACTGATGGGTACTGTTTTCTTCTGGTTAGGAGGCCATGCTTTAAATATTTGCTCCCTGTTGCTTTGCAGATTCAAGACATCATACAAACTTGACTAAACCACTTCCCCAAAAGAGAGTTGATTCCTTGCTATAGGTCTTTGTGCTAGGATGCCTTTGCCCACACATCCTTTCACCAAAGTCAGGTTTCCCTAGTTTTATCTCCTGATAAACTACCCTGGGTCCTTTAAGAACCAGCTCCAAATCTACTTTCTGATACTTCCAGCCAGAGGAACATACCAAATGTACATCCTGGGGAATTCCACATAATCCTAGAATCCTTGTTTGCCTGTTGGTCTCCCCAGATGTCTGGGACCTTCTTGAGGGTAAGAAGAGGCTCTTTATTATCTACTAGAGGCCCAGTGCATGACATTTATGCACTGGGGGGGGGGGGGGGGGTGTCCCTCAGCCTGGCCTGTGCCCTCTTGCAATCTGGGAACCCTAGGGATGTCCACCTGCCAGCTTAGGCCCACTCCATCCCCCGAGGGGTCCTTAATGCTGCATGAGGAGGCGGGAGAGGCTGGGCTCACCAGCTGTGAGCCCAGCTTCTGGCTGCTCCTTAGTGCTGCTGAGGAGGCGGGAGAGGCTCCCGCCACCACTGCTAAGTTTGCCAGCCATCAGCCCAACTCCTGGCTGAGCGGCGTTCCCTCATGGGAATGCACTGACCACAATGGGGCAGCTGCTTTATTGAGCATCTGCCCCCTGGTGGTCGGTGCGTGTCATAGCGGCCAGTCATTCTGCCTTTCGGTCAATTTGCATATTAGGGTTTTATTATATAGGATGCCTCAGGGCTGTCATAGCTATTCAGCCCTGAAGGGCACAGTCAGTACTCTCACAGCCAAAGATACAGCAATCAAGATAAAGAAATCACAGGACAACAAAATAAAAGCAAAGCACTTCCTCTTAGGTTAATATTAGGCTGAAGGCCTAACTTGACCTGGTTAGCCATACATCTTACATTCTTGGTTGAGGGGCTTTTGAGAATCATGGCCCAATGAATGATTTGCAGTCATTACAGTCTCTGCACAGTGCAAATGGAGTGAAGGTTATCCAGGTTGACCTAAGCCATTCAAGGCATTTCAGAAGAGCCAGGGCAACTGAACTTCTCAAAACAGGGTCAGTTACTCAGGGGACATCAGATCAAACTTTCTCTGTGTCTCAGTGCCCTCATTCATTGAATGGGAATGGCAATCACACACACACACACACACAGAGGAGTTGATGTCCAGCTTTAACACAATAGTATATAGGAAAAATGCTTTCGTGAATAGCAAAAATCAAACTCCAAGAGGCTCAAACTAGTATTCATCAAACATCCCTTCTGACTCGGGTATCATCTAAGTGTTTCTACTTGTAATGTTTCATTCATTTCCCAACAGGTCTATGAGGTCAATTTTTTAAATTCCCATCTTCCAGAAGTGGAAATTGGGCCTCACTTTTAAAGCCATGAAGCCAGGGGTTTCGATCTCGGATCTCCTGTCTCCAGAGCACTTGTTTCCTGGCCCTGTACTACTTCCCTTGGGCATCTTCCCATGTCAGAGCAATGTTTCCTAGGAGGGGCAAGGGCACATCAGATGAAGCCCCTGCCATCCAAGGGACCACAGTCTAGAGACACAGCCTTGAAAGGTAGTGGAGGGTGCAGCTTCTGGATTCACCTCTATCTCCTTGCAACTCGGGACCTTCTGAACAGTGACTTAGCCAGTTCCAAGTCTCCTCATCTGTAAATGAGGATAAGAGTACCTACCTACAGGATTTGGGGGAGAATTAAATGAGTCAACTCATTCAGTTCAGCACTTGGTACATAGTGAATGTTAATATTAACTACTAGAGGCCAGGTGCATGAAAATTCATGCACTGGAGGGGGGTCTCTCAGCCCGGCCTGCCCCCTCTCACAGTCTGGGAGCCCTCAAGGGCAGGAGGCAACCTGGCGATCAGGGGAAGGCGATGCCCCCATCACACCTCTGCTGCAGCCACTGCCGGCAGTGCAAGCCTCAGCAGGTCTGGCCGCACCATGTGCCTGCCACCCCAGCAGGGCTGAGGGGACTGAGTGCCACCATCTTGTGGCTGTGGGCACTGCCATCTTTGAGGGTGTGGCAGTCAATTAGCATATTCCCTCTTTATTAGATAGGATGATGAACAGTGTTAACACTATCATTTGCTAAGAATGCAGGACAGTCCACGAAAAAAAGGAATTGAGAGCTACAGTGTAAAACGGGAGACCAGAGAAGGGGCAGCTCTCTCAAATCTGGATATCTATGTGGTTGAAGGGGAAAGGGATAAACATTGAAGCAACTTCTAACATGAGCCTAATGTAGTCAGGGTCTACTTCATTTGCTTTGGTTTTTGATTTATGCAAATGTGTCAGGGGCTTCTGTTTGTCATCTGAAATACTTTATTTGATAGGAGTTTCTGATGGGGGCAGGAGAGGAATAATTGGAGAGTTAGATGGAGATGCCACAGAAGAGTAATGATAGACAAAATTAACACTGGGAAACATTTATAGTCAGTAGGTTATTTGACTCTCAAAGGAATGCAGGGAGCTTGGTAAAATAAGTAACTTTATATACAATTTACAGGTGGGGAGACCAGTAATCTGAGGAATGAGGAAAGTGGAAAGGAAATTGGCAATAACTGAGCAACTACTATCCTATATAATAAAAGCCTAATATGCAAATTGTCCCCTCGACCTGGAGTTAGACAGAGTTCGACCACTCACTATGACATGTGCTGACTACCAGGAAGCAGCGCGGAACATGGTGGGATTCAGTGATGTGGCACTGGTAGCAGGCAGCAGAGGAGGCACTGCTGGCCCCTATGGGCCCCGAGGAAAATGGGATCGTGGTGGGATGGTGGAGCAGGTGAGCGGGCAGTGCCAGGCCAAGGTGGGTGCAAACGGGACCCGATCGCCCCAGCGATCACTTTGCAGACAGTGACCAGCATTCATTACAGAGAAAGGGCAAATAGCAATATTAAAATATTTTTTCTAATTATTTTCCTTTCAATGTGCATGAATCTGTGCACCGGGCCACTAGTGTAATATAATTTGACAGATGGTGTGCAAGTGGCTACCTGAACAAGGCAGCAGAGATACAAAACTAACTAAACTACATTTCCTGCCCTCGAGCAACCTATACATGTTCATATATACAAGGAAGCACAGACTAAAGACCTGTCATTTCCATAGGAAGTAGGAAGTACTTTGATAGACACATAACATCAATCAGAATAATCAAGGAGGCTTCACAGAGGAGGTGACAGATACATTGCTGTAAAGCTTGAGTAAGAGTTAGCCAGGTGAAGTGGAAAGAGCCTTTTCATGCACCAAAACAGCATAAAGAAAGGGCCAGGGAGCAGTTACCACATGTCTAAATAGCCAACACCAGTTCTGGGTCCCTGGTGAATGGGTTGAGAGGCGAAGAGGGACAGGTGGGCTGCGATGTGGACACATGGAAGGATTCAGATTCAGGTCACCTAATACGCTGCAAGTCATCCTGAAGAGGAGAGATGCTGATGGTGACAGGGCACCACAGGAGGGTTTCACGGCAACGGCACATTCCATTTGTGGTCTTGAAGCATCATTCTGACAGCTGTGTGGAGAAAAGGAGCAGGGAAAGGCATTGAAGGCTGGAGGCTGAGAGACAATGAGTGTGGAGGCTACTGCAGTGGTCCAGCAGAAAGTGGATAAAGTCTGAATTAGGGCAGTGGCAGCAGCAGGAGTTTGGAGAGATCAGGTCAGCAGAACTTGTTGGTGACATGGGGAGGGGCAAGGCCCCTCATTCATCTCAAACTTCCCACTGTGACTTCCCGACAATGTCACCTTGAAAGGAGCAATTAGATGGGAGATTGAAAGGATAATGGGTGCAGATTTCACACGCCAAATCTCTAAGGACTCAGACGGAGACAGAGGTGCAAGATGCCAAATGCTGCTTGTTTTTTCAGATTTTGGTGTTGAAAAGACTGTCCTAGTATTATTTAAAGCTCCCTGTAAAAATATATACTCAGACAGAGATGTGCTGGATCCATAAATTCCCAGTGTATTTCTTCAGACTTGGGACAATTTTTTAAATATGAGGGGTAGGGTGTGGGGGGGACAGGTAAGGGGAGAACAGTATTTTATGCCAATCATTTTATAAACAATCTGACTTTGCTGATAGGAAAATAGACCTTGAAAAAGTGCAATTCATCAATACAGCAGAGGTCAGACTCCAGTAAATAAAAGAAAATTGCTATAATTGCTGGTAAAATGCAGCTTTTGTCATTTCATTTATGCATTTCAATTGCAATTAGATTAACAGGGATTTCAAGGGGAAGAGATTTCCATTGCAAACGACTTTTCAGATTGAACAAGCAAGGAGTTTCAGAAATAGCTCAGAATCTACAATTATGGGCCCAGAGGGATCATCAGTGCCAGGTCTTCTGCCTCCATAATCCTCCAGTCCCATCTCTAGTGAAGTGGCTATATTTGCAAGCCTGATTCCAGTGGCATTCGAGGGAGGGAGGAAAGTGGTCGGGAGCAGGCTAATCAGGGTATCAGCAATAAGGGGGTACACTGTCTGAAGAGAATTTTAAAACAGTGATAAAACTGCAAGTCAGTGAATATTTAGGCCAACAATGGGGTACCAACATTTGATGATGGACACCATTCATTTATTCACTGGAGAATTCATGCATTTATGGATCCCACTTAGCCCTCATCACTCTTTGAGGTAGATATTATGGCTCCAGTTTTACAAGGACATTGCTGAGACTCAGAGAAGTGAAGAATCTTGCCCATAAAGAGCCAAACCATAGGTTAAAAAATAAAAATATATATTTTTTATAATCGGTTTGAATCTAAGGCCCTCTTAACTCCAAAGCCTACAGTTTTCCCACCTTAGCCCATGCCCTCACAATAGTCCATCCTAGGTACCACTGGCCTCTTTCTAGAGGCAGATGCCTGCCTCTCAGGCAACAGGTTCCACTTCACTCCCCTCAGGTTTCCTTCCAGGGAAGCTAGCCTGAGGGTGGGTGGAAGTGTGGGGATGAGTGTTGTTTAAGATCCTAAATATAAGTGACTTTTTCAAAACCTGAAATCAATCCCCTGAAATTAAGATCTCTACCCTATCACATACTATGGGAACAAGATATTCCTATGCCAATGGGAATGGAGAAGGGAAAGGAAAGTTGTTTTCTAAATGTACTAAGATATGTGGACCTGACACTCATTTAAAAAGTGCTAGATGTCAGATAAAGATAAGGGTCAGACAGACCTGGTTGCTTTGGCTCAGTAGTTAGATTGTCAGCCCACAGACCTAAGGGTCCCAGGTTTGATTCTCAGTAAGGGCACATACTTGGATTGCAGATTCGATCCCTGGCTCCAGTCAGGATGGGTGTAGGAGGCAGCCAATCAATGTGTCTCTCTCACATTGATGTTTCTGATGTTTCTTTCTCTCTCTCTCTTAGTACCCTCTTCCCAACCCCTCCTCCCCCCCCCCCCCCCCTCCACAGGCCCTTCCACTCTCTCAAGGATTAACAAAATAACAACAACAAAAAGATAAGGGGGACGGTCAATGGGGAAAAAAGGAGATATATGTACTACTATGTGTAATACTTTAAACAATAAAATAAATTTTTAAAAAAATAAAAAGATGAGGGCCAACCTGAAAAGAACTGTTCAGGGTAATAGGATATGTCAACTCGCCAGCATTGCCAGAGCATGGCCTTTGGGCCCAGGAGGCCTACCTGCTGGAAACACAGTCATGAAAGTCAGGACCAGCTTGCAGAGCTCATACTCCTCTTAAGGGCTTCTCCTACCTCTGCCACCGGAAGGGAGGATCTTGCCCTGGCCAGTGTGGCTCAGTTGGTTCGGTGACCCCTGGCACCAAGTTCCTAGTCAGGGCACAAGCCCAGGTCAGGGCTCAATCTGCAGTAGGGGTTTTTTCTCCTTCTCCCTTCCTCTCTTTCAAAAAAAAAAAATCACTAAATTTTTTTAAAATTAAAAAATAAAATGAAGTGCATGCTACAATATAGGTAACCCTTGCAAACATTATGCTAAGTGAAAGAAACCAAACACAAAAAACAGCATATTGTAAGATTCCACTTTGAACAGATGTCCAGAATAGACAAATCCACAGAGAGAAAGTAGATTAGTGCTTGTCAGGGGCTGGAGGGCATGGGAAAATGGGGAGTGACTGCTTAATGAGCTTGAGAGTCTTTTTGTTGTTATGTAAATGTTCTGGAATTAAATAGTGGTGATGGTTTGACAACATTGTGAATGTATAAAAAACCACCAAATTGCATACTTTAAAATGGTTAAAATAGTGGGGGGAAATGTATTGTGTGGGGAATGCTACCCTCAAAGAAAAGCCAGAGTAGTTGGGAGGGTGATGCACAGGCAGGCTAAATAGCCATCTCAAACAGTGAATAAAGAAAATTGAATTTATGTAAGGAAAAGGGGATGGGAGATGGGGGTATCCAAAGAGAAGGGTGAGCCCAAAGGTACTGGGTCCATGATGGCAGCAAAAATATATTTAGGAGAGTGAAACAAGGAAGGGAATAGAAGAAGCAACAGGAGAGTCTAGTCTAGGCTGCTTTGGCTCACTGGCAAGTCCGAGAAAAGGGGGCCTTGGAGACAGGTTCAGGGGGTTAGCCTGAGACAAGCTGCCACAGCCCATTGCTCCCCTGGTTGTAAGTCTCGTGGAGACCCTTAGAAGATAGAGGATCCTAGGGGACATGTGCCTGTGGGGGAATGGCATGGAGCGTGCTCCTTGGAGGGAGATTGCACACTGAGTCCTTTGTCCTGAGCACATTTCTCTCGCTCTTGCAGGTGGAAATCTTAGGGGAGGTCTTGGGGGGAAGGTCTCAATAGAATATTCATCAGCTTTCCAGGTGTGCTCTTTCAGGGTCATGGTCTCCACTGATTGGTGGGTGCCAGGACAGGGAGTTATTAGTCAATGCATCTGGTCCTGAGACGGCCACAGTGTCACTTGTCTGGTTTTGCTTCTTTTCTGGGCCTAGAGCTGAAATATAACTGAGGCCTAGATGTTATCTTTAGGGAAGAAAAGGTCAGGGGGTCTAAATCACCTGACCAGCAATATGAAAGTTCCAGGGTCCAAACCACATGACCAGTGATGTGCTAGGAGAGGACAGGTTACCCTGTGGATGACGTTCTTGTTTTCTCAGTTTTTTCCCTTGTTAGGCATCCAGGGCTTTCTGCCCCGTGAGGTTCTGTACCTGTTCCATTGTCCTTGTTCTGTGGGGTCTAACAATGTGTACACCAAAAGGATAAAATGTGCCAACAAATAATAATCCCTTAAAACCAATGACAGGAAAATAAAATATCAGACTAAAATGTTAAAAATGTATGAACATTTCAAAACATGAAGGAGAAAATTAAAAAGCAAAACATAGGCTAAGAATATTTGCAACAAACAAGACATATGATTGCGTGTGTGCATGTGTGTGTGATGTACTCATAAATAAGAAACAACCATAGAAAAGGTATAAAAGCATGAACAGAACAAGACATACAAGTAGTCCATGGATTTGTGGAAAATGAACAACCTCTCTAGTAATTAAAGAAAGGCAAATTAAAACAAGATGCCATCAAATTGCTATTTTAATAATAATAATAATACTCAGTGTCACAAGCGTGTAATAAAGCAGGCATCATAATGCATTGCTTGTAGGACTATAAACCGTTATAATCCAGAAAGGAATTTAACCACAAGTATTAAAGAGTCTTAAAAATATTCAAACTCTGTCTAGGATGCCATAGCTTTAATAAAATGAGATATGTAGAAATGGACTGAACAAGAATTTTTCATTGCATTAGCAGGATTTTTAAATGAAGTGTTTATGTTCATTGAAAACCATATCAAACAATAACAAGTACAAAAAAAGAAAATAAAACCATCAACCAAAATCTTAGTACCTAGTAAAAAGCGACATTAAAATAAGGTGACCACATTCCAGGTACATTTCTGAATCTGTATACACAAGATGGGTAGGTGAGGTTGCGTGATAAGTGTTTGGACAGACAAAAATAATTTCATAAAATAAGCTCATATGATGCTATTATTAGGAAAACAAACCATTCTATTGACTTTACTTAATTTATAGAAAAAAATAGTAATTTAAGTAAATCTGGGGGATTATTAACATTTCTTCACCACAAGAAAGTTCATTTATAAGATAATACTTTCAAAAATATTGTATTAGTGTCCTAGGGCTGCTGAAACAAACTACCACAAAGAAGGTGGTACATGGGAATTTACTGTCTCACCTTTCCAGAGGTCAGAAGTTCAAAATCACAGTGTTGGCAGGACTGGGCTCCCTCTGAAAATGCCAGGCCTCCCTCCCAACTTCAGGCAGCCTCAGGTGTGTGAGAGTCCTTGTGTCCAAATTTCTCCCCTTTCTTTTAAATTAAATGTATTGGGGTCACATTGGTTAATAGGATCATATAGGTTTCAAGTGTACATTTTTATGATACATGATCTGTTTATTGCATTGTGTGCCCACCACCCAAAGTCAAATCATCTTCCAATTTTTTTTCAATTAAAGTTTACATTCTATATTATTTTGTATTACTTTCAGGTATACAGCATAATGGTTACACAATCATCTACTTTACAAAGGGGGAACCCTGATGTTTCCAGTACCCAATTGGCATCATATAAAGTTATTACAATATTATATTTTCCCCTTTTTATAAGGACATCAATCATCTTGGATTAGGGCCCACTCTAATGACCTTATTTTAACTTGATTACCTCTGTAAAGATCCTATCTCAAATAGGGTCACATTTTGAGTTTCTAGGCAGCAGGAAGACCAATTATGAGGTAGACTGACTCCCTAAAAGACGCCATAGGCCTGGGTCTACAGGAGTTGAGCAGGGCTGTCGAGGACAGGACACTGTGGACATCACTCCTTCATAGAGTCACCAGGAGTTGGAGCCCACTCAAGGCTTGTCACAACCAAGGGTTACAATGCCACTGTATCTCTTTAGTGGGGCACAATTCAACCCATAACAAACATATAAATAAAATAAGAGGTTTCCCTTAAGACAAAATATTTTGAAAAAATTTTAAGCAGTTTAAATCATTATGCTTTTTTAACCATGATCTAATTTTATACAGAATTGATTGACTTTTGCTGTGAAAGATGAGAAAATTGGGACTTTTATAAAATCCCTTCATCCCCTGCCTTATTTCCCAGTTTTTGGGTGTATTAGTAATTTTACTTTAAATATTTAAAGTATGTTATGTAACTGTAATTCCTACAATTGTTTAGTCTTTTTTGTTGTTGTTGTTTTTGCTATATTTGAATTGAGTTAATGCTCACCTATAGTCCTTTCACCAAAGCATCTTCATTCCAGAGTTCTGTGTGTTGGTTCATCTTATGGTGGCTATTCCCAACCAGCTTTTTATTTTTTTAAACAGAAGGCTCACATTTATAATCTCTTAGCTCCTAAACTCTTCCTTTGTTGCAATTATGTGTAACGGCCAATTTGGCTGAATATAACCATCATGGGTCACACTCCACCCCTTGGATCTTGCAGACATTGCTTCACTGTATCTTGCTGTTGAGTGTGAGACTCACTTTCCAGCTGTATTGTCTGCATTCATGCTTTCAATGGCTGGATTGCAGCTGAGTCGTTTCTCTGGAAGGGCTCATGGATGTTGAGTCCCTGTACTATATTTTTGAATGTCTTCCTTTTGCCTGTACGATGCATAGTAGTTTGGTCAGGTACAACTACGTTTAGTTCCTTTGTCATTCTCTCGGATCTTCTCAGACATTGTTCTCTCACCTTCTGGCATTGAACATCCTAGTGGAGAACTTGGGGGTCAGCTTGATTTCCCTCCTTGAAGGTGACTTGTTTCTCTCTGTTTAGATGCCAGAAGAATAATTTCCTCGTGGTTCAAGTTTGATAGTAAGAAGATAGTCTCTCTTGTTTATTATTCTGACTCAGTTTTTTTCTGGACTATGGTATACCCTTTCAATCCTTAAATAGCAGAATGAAATGTATGTTCTATTCCATGTGTCTGGTTCTCTTCAGTAGAGACACCAATTATTCTTATTTTTAAATCAAATTTGTTCTTCAAATGTACTACCTGCTTTCTAAGTGCCTCGATCTCTTTTTCCTCAGCTCTCACCATTATCACAGCAAACCCCTTCTCTGTGTCAGAAATAACAATTTTCAACTCTTCGGTTAAGTGTTTTCATTTAAAATTTATGATTTCTATAATATTATAGTTTGAGTTCTCAATTTTCTTAATATCATGAACTCTCTTTTAATCTCATTGTGTTGCACTGTCATCTAACCTCTCCTTGTTGAGCTCTTGTTCCATTGGATTCAGATTCTTAAGTTCCTCTGTAGTGCAAAATACACATTGGGATTTTCTTTTCTTTCTTGGGATATGTTTTCTTTAAAAGTGGGTTTTTCATTTGTTTTGTGTAAGCAATAGCCTTTCTTTTATATATTTGCCTTCCTTCCTTCCTTCCTTCCTTCCTTCCTTCCTTCCTTCCTTCCTTCCTTCCTTCCTTCCTTCCTTCCTTCCTTCTTTCCTTCCAGGATGGAGTGGGAACTATAATATGTGTACTTCGTTGCTTCATGGTTTCTTCTCATCTTTCTCATGCCTAACTTGGGCAGTTCTGACTATACTTTCTATTTCTTTGTAACTCAATGCAATGTGGTCAAATATTTCTTCACTCCATTTCCATTATATCTGAAATATATTCCTCCTTTTTCAGCCCTGCATGGATAGCTGTGGTTGCACTTCTAGGCACTTTTTGGTGGTTGCAGGCAGCACTTCCTAACCTGTTTCACAGCATGAACATAATATCCTAGAGAAACAGTGAGTTGGGGCAGACTGCCTGTGTTGATTTCATCCTCAGATCCTGGTGATAGTGAATAGGGGACATGAGGCTTTTCTCTGGCTGGTTTGCCCACATCCTTTCTCTTCCTCTCTCCAGATGTGGGGTGACTAGTGAGAAGCCCATGCTTGCTTAGTCGCCTCCTCTCCCCAGTGATGTGGCAGGCCAAGAGCCATACCAGCAGAGTTAGAAGCTTCTCTTGACATGGAAACAGGAAACCTATCTCCAGGAGTTGTTGAAAGAATAATGCTGTAAATCAAGTGTCAGGACTGGGGCTTGCCCAGGTCAGGCCCCTTCTTCAGGGATGGAAGGATGACTGGGTGCTGTGGGACTCCAGGAGGGTGTCAGTGACTGTGCAGATGTGTCAGGACAGGTGGGAGGGCCATTAGATGTCTCAAGAGCATGTCTAGCTGGAGACCAAGTGAGCAGGGGCCAGGAGCTAAGGTATAGGCTGCAGGTTACTCAGACTGTGACAGAGCTCCAGAGATGGGAGGGACATTGTTGTCACTCATGTGGTGGGGACAGGCCTACCTACTTCCACATGCAGGGTATGTAGTCAGCTCCATCTTCACGCCTCACCCCCACACCAGCCCTGCCCAGGAAACCACCCCAAGAATCAGAATAGCCATTGGTCCCTGCCCACACTCACACCCAACAGCATCCAGAGCAGCAGCTGTGAGAGAAGACCTGTGAATACCAAGCATATGCTGGCAGCCCCACCCCACCCCCAGATCACGTGTGGGGTTTCTCAGTGTTATTTGCCTCATCCTTCTTTTTCTCTCATTCTTACGACTGTGGATGAAATGTGGGATCATAGCCACCAAACAGACTCCTTATTAGCACCAGAACTATAGTCAAAACACATTATGCTTGGCTAATGGAAATGCCATCAAAGCATAGTTAATCGGAATTGAGTTAAATCATAATTGGAGCTCTTGTGCGCAAGGAAGAGAAATTATTCTTTATTGCTGCAGATGGAAATGGACCAATTGTAATTTACTCACGGAAGTAAATGACCATTGTTGCCCAGAGGGGTGTGTCCAACCCTGGTTCTCCATGGGTCCACAGATGAGTCAGTGATGGGAAAACACAATGGTCCAGGGCGAGGCCCTGCCTTACTGGGTAGCTTTTCCTCAGCCTGTTTCCTTCCCTGTGGGGGAGATGGAGATTCCGGCCACGGAGAGGGGCTCTGACAAGCTATGAGATGTACACAGAGCTGCTGGCCTCTGGTTAGTCCTTATCTGAGGGAGCTCACACAGAGGGAGGGTTCCTACACCATGACCCATCCACTTTACCAATAGTTCCTAACCTGGAGCCCCAGAAGGAGTATGTGGAAAGCCTTTGGAAAATACAAATAGATATCTGGTTCCCACCCAGGACCTCTTATCAAGCCCTCTAGAGGTGGGGCCTAGAGCTCTGCAGGAGTTTGTATAAGCCCCCAGGTTCTGATGATGCCAGACTCTAGAACCACTACTCTAGACCTCAATGTTCCTCAGCAACCACACCTGTGTGCATCTCCAGTGGGTCAGGTTACACCAAACCAAGCCTCTAACTTCCCTAGGTGGGACCTAGAGAACTTTCACATAAATGGAATAACTCCAGCCATGGTCAAGTGCACACACACACATACATGCACCCAGAAAAGCTTCTATCCCCAAACACAGCATCTGCAGGAAGCTGTTGGAATCCACCTCTGGAAACTCCACCCCCCCTCCCAAGTCATGGTTTGGGGATATTTTTCTTCTCCTCCATCGTACATACAGAACTAGTGAGAATCTTTGTCATCACCCTGCAGTGAGGGTGGGAATCATGGACCGGGAGATGAGTCTAATGAACCCAACGGTTTCCACCTTTGGCAATTATTCATGACCCTAAATGGCCCCACATAGATGCTCACTCAGCCCTGCCCTCCAAGAACATCTAGACCAATAGTGGCCCCAGGAAGGGAAGGGATAGGAGCTCAGGTTTCCTGGTATCTCTGAGGGACTTGGAGCTCTCCGTGGTCTGTTTAAAGGCAAGGTTTTCCAGAAATGGCCAGGGGGACATGGTATCTTAGAAATTCCACATCCTGAGCACCTATGGGCCAGACAAATTCATGACCTGCAAGCACAGACATCATTATTTTCACTTCCAAAGATGAGGAACGTGAGGCACGGAAAAGGCAGGGAACCTGCTTGGGCTCATGGCCTGTAGAATCACAGCAGGAATTGAACTGACATTTAAACCCTTTCCATTCTGCACTCACACTTCCACAGCATTTGCGAATCTCAGTCAGAAGAGCAGGAAGCACAGTGGAGAGGGGAGGAAGAGAAACAGCTCAGAGAGAAACATGTTTTACCCACACCCTGGATCACAAACACCCACCATGCGACTCTGCAAAGCCTGAACTAGTTGAAGGAGAACTGTTTACATGGGGAAAGGTTAGAGATTCAGGAAAGAACGTGGGTTTGGAGTGGACAGCCCTAGGTTCATTCACATCGTAGTTCCCACCTTTCCTAGCTATGTGTCCCTGGATGAGTTAGCTATTCTAGGCTGATTAGTCATCTGCAAAAAAAAAATGGGAACAATACCTGCTTCGTGGGTCACATAAGGGTTAGACAAAATGTATGTGAGCACTTACTAGTAGCATAGTACCTAGCAAGCAGCAGGTGTTTAACAAGCAACAGCTGATGCTGGGAGTAGTCATGGGAATAGCAGAAAAACACCTAAGGTAGTGCCTGACACATAGTAAATGCTCAATAAATGTTAGTTCTCATGGGCCTCCTCCTAGGCTCAAACTCTCCAGGCTTTCTGCAACCAAGGAACATAAAGGCCTGGATTCTGGTGTGAGCTGTGTCTCTTACAGGCTCTGCGACCTTAGGGTAGTCACATCACATCTCTAGACTCCAGTTTTCCCCTCCAAACTTATGAGGTTGAGCTAAACGGATGATGCTGGAACCCCCATCTGCACATGATAGGGTGTCAGTCCTCATGCACTGTATGGAGGGGGATCCGAAGCCCATTTCATTGTCTCCTGAACGCAAACAGGGAAGAATCGTTTCTTGCAAATGAATGGAACCAACAGAACTTGGCAGGACTGCCCCTGTAGCAATTATGCTAAGCCCCTAATTGTCTGCCCTTGGTCTCTGCCCACTGAGGGAGAGATGACCTGACAGTGAACCTGGCCGAAATGACTCATGATACACACACACACACACACACACACACACACACACACACTCACACTCACACACTTGAGATGTTATAGTTGGGAGGCAGGCTGGAGACATGACATCCCAAAACATAAAAGCAAGAGAGGGTGAGAGCTTTTAAACATATATATTAAAAGCATTTAAAGCCAGCAAATGGATGTTTTTTTAAGTCTAAAGTGATTTTTAATTGTTTGATGGTGGAGGTTTAATTCCCTGGGCTCAGTTTCCAGTGGCCTTGTTTAAAGCACAAGGTTCCCAATATTACAATTTTTAAAAAATCCAACACCCAGGAAAGAAGAGGCCTATTTTTCTCAGCCCACTTAAAAATAGTAACACCAGCTCCTCAGCCAACCTCAGCACTGCCAACACATCTGACCTCCCTCCTTCCTGCATTAACCCGTCCGTCTCCATAGTCAGCCCTCCTTTGCTCTCCTCTCTGCCAGAGACCCTCTTCCCCACAGATCCCCTCGTGGGGAGCTTCCATTTGTGAGGCCTCAGCCCAATCCACACCACCTCCGGTGTATCCAGAAGTCAACATTAGAATGGAGCTTTGCATGTCCTTTTGCTTGATGGAAGCCACTAGTTCCCTTCACTTTGTGGCTTTGCCAGGGTTGTTGATCAAGGTAATAAAGCAGGAGTGGGGAACCTTTTTGCTGCCAAGGGCCATTTGGATATTTATAACATCATTCATGGGCCATACAAAAGTATCAACTTAAACATTAGCCTGCTATCTTTGGTCAAACATTTAATTAACTCTCCCCCAATGCCTTGGCAGGGCCAGACCAAATGATTTCACTGACATTCTCCCCCTGTTAAAGGTTGAGGATGCAGGACAGAAGGTCAGAGGGTTACAGAGGGGCATTTGGGTGAGGAATGAAGGCTGTGCAGTGACTAGAGAGACTAGGGTGGAGGAAGGGAGAGGGAGTGGCACGAAGAATAAAAAATCTGGCCCACTTATCATTTTAACAAGGCTGGCCCCGTGGGCATTATATAATTTCTTGAGTTGATTTAGATGCTGCCTCACTCGAGAAAGGATTTGAGGAAAGTTACCAAAAACAGACGGTCATAATAAACTTATGAAAATTAAGAAAGGGACCGGGGGAGAGAGAAAAACCAATGTGATTAAAGAAATAGGAGAAAATAGATGGGTGCAAAGCCTGGCACCTGGGCTTCCTGGCTGCCTGGGCAAAAGGAGTCACCTGGCAGTTTGCATAGGGCTCCTCATCACAGCAGGAAAGCAAAGGACCAGTCTTTGCCTTAGGACACTCTTCCCAGATGAAAATCAGAGAGAAATTCCTGATGTGGGTACTTCCTAACTTCCTCCAAATTAGGGAGTGACATGCAAGCTCGAAAAGATATTGCACAGGCTGTTCTGAGGGAGTGTGGTAAAAGCCAAAGCCTTAGTCCTGCAGAGCAACCTAGGAGCGGGGAAGTGGAGGGGGGTTGGGGGGAGGGAGGATGGTGGTGGCAGTTTGGGTGCCAGGCAGGCAGGACAAGGGAGTGCATCTGGTAGCACTTTGATCATAGCCAGATGTCAATCACATATAAAAATGTCTAGTTTTAGGTTTTCCTGGGGTGATGGTTGGGGGGGTGGGGTGTATAACTCGAGATTGGGTAACATGGGAAGGAAACATTTTCTGAGGTTAATTATGCATACGCCACATCAAAATTTGTTCTGGGCTTTGTTCACCACCTGGCACACTGCTGACAATCCCTAGCAGCTTCAGAAGCACTGAATGGAAGGTGGAAGGGGTCCTCTCTGAGCCTCCTTCGGTGCCCCACACTCCGGGACTCTGGCTTTAGAAAATATCTCTGGAGCAGGGTTGGGTGTGAGCAGATAGAATCCTCACCACAACCCATTCAAGTTGGTCCATTTTCTATCCCATTCTACAGATGGGAAAACTGAGGTTTGCAGAAAGTGAATCACTTGGGAAGCAAGATGGTGCCAGTAGTAAAGTTGGTGCCCAAACAGCAGGTCATGCAGTCCTGATCACAGGGCCACATAGCAGCCAGGGTATCAGAGGAAAAGAAAATATGTTCAATCCATGAGATATCCATAGGTTGAAGACAAATAATTTTCTCCAAAAGCATACAACTAATTGTGATACTGAAACCACAAAGGCCTCCCAGGAATCCTCCAATTATAATATACATGAAAGTGATTGGAAAATTATAAACACTATAAAAGTCACATTATTTTATTATTTATCAGGCAAATAATGCTAGGTAAACCCTCAAATCTCAAGATTTGACATGGTAAGATAATGATTACTTCCCACTTCCCAGGTTTTTTTGAGTTGGCAAGGGAATGAGTTCAGCAGTCTTTCAGGGACCCAGACCCCTTCCATCTTGTAGCTCTACCTTCCTTTAAGTCTTCTAGCAGTCAGAGAGCAAGAGCACAGGTGGGAGTGTCTAGCAGCCAAGCCTGCAGTGACACACACCCCATCCACCCAGATTCCACTGGGAATTGAGACACATGGACACACCAACTGCAAGGAAAGTTAGGATATTGGTACAGCTGTGAGCTAGCAGTTCTGTGCCTCACATTTCTCCTCGACCCCAACTCTTTCTTCTCCCTCCCACAGCTCTATGAGTCTCTGTGGCTCTGATAGCCTTTCTCCGTCTCCCACACAGACGCTGAGCAGGATTTTTGTGAGGATCAGATGTGACAGTGGTGTAAAGCATTTATGTCAAGGCTCTGTACAATGAGGGTCCCCATGTCCTTCAGCTCCATGTGGCCCTGTCGAATGGTTCTGAAGATTAATCGTACTTTACATTTGTCACGAATCTCAGTGCAGTGTGCTCAGCTCACTTCACCGTCATTAATAATATAGACACACCCCCAGGAGGTAGGCACATGTTAACGATGAGGAAATGGAGGTACAGACAGAGGTTAAGTGACCTCCCAAGACAGCCCTGTAAAAGCCAGTAAACCAAGAAGTGACTTTTCCAACTTTAGAGCTATTAATTCTTGTTCTGGCCAGAGGAGAAAGCTGATCAAGCACTGAAGGAGGAAATAAGACAGGACTTCTCTAACAGGACCTCACCGAGTGGCAGCTATCCCTCCTGTATACACAACCCCGCATGAGTTAAACCCCAGGTTCCTTATTTGCTGGCTCTGTGACCTTAGGCAACTTACTTAATCTCCACGAGCATTGTAGCATGCTCTGTTTTCTCTCTAAATGGGGAAAATAATATGTATTTCATAGATATTTTGTGAGGATCCAATGGGATGTCTGTATCCAGCATCTTTATGTCGGAAATCTAGCAAGTGCCCCAAAGATGTTGGATGACAATGATGATGATAATGATTATTAGCCACTCCAAGCACCATGTCCAATTCCAAGCTTCTGTCTCAATAAGTCTATGCAAAAATAATAATAATAATAATAATAGAATCCTCTACTGCTCTATAACATTGACAATGCCTAACATAGTCTGGACCAATAACAGAGATCCTGTAATACTTGATGATCTACTGAAATCACACAGATAATTTGGTAACAACCCGAAGACCACACAGCAAGTTCCTAGGAAATGGATTATGAATCTGGCTTTAGTTTATTTCTCTCTACTGTCTCTTCAGACACAAATCTCCTCTCAGCCACACCAAACTCAGGATTGGCCAACTGGGACTTGGCTATGGGACCTTGCAAAAAATGACTTCTCTTTCTGCACCTCAGTTTCCACATCTACAAAAGTGGAGTGGAAGTTGTTCTTGCAGTATAGGATTGCTGTGAGGGTTAAACAAAAGAATGCATGTTACGGGCCTGGCACATCTAGAATGTCAGCTATTTATAGCAAGACTAATTGCAGCTCTCCCTGCGGATGACATGAAGGCTTTTCAACAACAAGCACCTGGTGAAGTTAAGGGCATGGACTCAGGGCATTTGTGACTCTGATTGCAAAGGAAGGGGGCAGGACCCACATTCAAGGCGACTCTGTACCCTCACAGCATGCAGCATGGGGGCTTGGCACTTGTTCATAGAGAATGAGATCAGGCAAATGACATGATCTAGATGTGGCCACCACTTGATAGTAATAAAACGACACCAAGCATTTAATGAAATTATGCTAAGAAACCCTTATGTCTGGAATATACCAAGAGGTTGGATGACAATGAGGATATGATGATTAGCAACTCTCAACACCTTGCCCATTTCAAATGCTTCTGTTTCAATATACCTTTAAGTAAAGGTGTCCTGCACTGTGCTCAGCTCTACAATATCATTGATTTTCATCCTCCTGATCCTGCAACAAAGCTATTATCTCCATTTTATAGATGAGAAAACTAGAGGGCATAGAGCTTGAACCACTTGTCAAAGGTCACTCGACTGTAAGTGCTGGGGCCAGGAGCCAAACCCAGGTTTATGCCCCTGCAGAGCTCCGAGTCACCGCCGGCCTGCACTGCCCGCCACGGCAAATTGGCTTCACTCCCCAGCAGCTGCCCAAGGGACCTGGGCCTCTGAGTCTGCAATTGTTTGGAATAACTAAAGACTGACGAATTGAACCCCTGCTCTAAGCCTTGCTTTTTCTATAGCCTCAGGCAAATAGCTTAATCACCTTGTGTTCCAGTTTCTTCTTCTATAAGCAAAATCTTGTACTTACCTACATGCAACTGGACTTGAAAGATTAATCGGATGTTCCAGAAGTGCTTTTAAGATGAAAAATATGGATTATTTGCATTATCAGTTTAATAGCCTTGGACTTTGGTGTCCCCAGTTTACATGGAGGTGGCAAGCTTAGAGAGGGAGATTGGTGAGATTCATTTTCTCCAGCCTTGTCCTCTGAGCCAGGCAGGGAAACACAGACACCTCTTGTCCTGAGATTTAGGGCAGATCACTGCACACCCAGCCCGGGTTCGCCATGGCCCTGAGGGCTGATGGCCACCCACAGCCATCTGAGAAGCAGACATCCAAAGAACTGTAGACCGCAGTCTACTACCTGTCTCCTTGACCAGAATGTGAGCATACCGAGAACAGGGACCTTTTCAATCATTATCAGCATACCCCCAGCTCCTAGAAGAGGGCCTCATACATAGTGATGCTCAATAACCATATGCTGAATGAATGAATGAATGAATGAAGTGAGTGAATGAATGAATAAATGGCAAAACTAACCAGGAGATGTCAGAGTAGAGAGAACACACAAGGAGATTCTCTTTGCCAGAAAGGAGAAGCAGAGTTGCCACCCCTTATTCTAAACACATCCTGTGTGCCAGGCGTTAAGATAGGAACAAAACTCCACTCAAGGAGTTTAGAGGGAGAGCAGCAAGTTCAAGGACAGTAAGTAAAGACTAAGTACAAAGTGTCTTATGAGCAAATAATTTCACCTGGAAAATCAGAGAAGACAGAGGAAGTAGCATTTTAGCTACTTCAAGGGATGAGGTAAGGAAGTCTACTGCCATGGAATGAAAGCTCCATGAGGCCAGGGATTTGTTATTTGCCAAGGAAGGAGAAGGTAGCGACAACAGAGGGGGCTGGTAAAACGGGGCAAATTCGGAAGGGCCTTGAACATCAGACTCAGGATTTTTAACGTTTCCTGTACTTTGTCTTTGCATGTTTCAATTTCACCTTTCCAACTTTTTTTTTTTCTCCATTTTATGATCACATCCTCAGGCTTTCTTCTGCCCAGCCTGAGGATGTGATCATAAAATGGAAAATCTCCTTAAGTAATTAAACCTGTGGCCAAGAGCAGGGGTCAGGGTACAGGCTCTGGCATATAACATGGTAAATCACTGCCATTGCTGGGAGGTGGCCCAGCCAGGAGTGACTGGGGAACTTGTGAACAGCCAGCGCGGCCCTGTAGTGGGAAGCGCCAAGTCAGTCTTCTGCACTTGGTACAGGATGACTTATGGAGAGGAGGTGGCACTGGGCTGCCATCCCTTTGATGGAGCAAGGTATCAACGCTTTCTCCGCTCTACTCCCCTCTTTAGCATCAGGTTGGCTCCCTCCAAGCCCAGCGGAAGGACTGGGAGTGGATGGGGGCAGTGACTGACATAGGAGGGGCCCCACTGATTCTGGCTGGGCCCAGGTAGCTGCCATACTGACGTTGAGCAGTGTGAGGAAATCCCAAAGGTCTGCCAAGGAAGTAATGCAGGGCCACCTCTCCACTGGAAGGCCATCAGGGAGGGACCCTGTGCTTCTTGGTACTCACATCCACTTACTATTTGAAATGGAGCACCTACTATGCGCCAGTCTCTTCACATACATTCTTTCAGATAGTGGTTAAGATCAGAGACCCTGGTTCTAGACAAAAAAAAAAAAAATGAAGTCTACTGCTCGTTAGCTGGGTGAATTCAGGAAAGATATTTAACCTCACTGCTGATCAGTTTTCTGATCTTTAAAAAGCAGTAAGTAATAGGGTTGTGGTGAGGATTAAATGAGGATTATACAGATGTCAGTCACTTAGAGCTCTGTCAGGATCCTAGAAAATGATATGTAAATGTTAGCTCCAATGACCATCCAACTAGCAAATACTCACTGAACATCTGCCCTCATGCCATGCTCTGGCATACATGCTTTATAAATCACCTTATCCATATGTTCATGTAATGAGTATTAATGAACAACTACTACATGTCAGATGCTATGTGAGGTATTTCCTTTGTGATCTCACAGGTTCATTTTAGAAGCATTTTTTAAGCTTTTGCTCTATGCCAGGCCAGAGCCAGGGATTTACATAGTATAGATTTCACTGTATAATTCTTCCTGTATTTGTTTCCTAGGGCTACCCTAACAAAATACCACAGTCTGGGTGGCTTAAACAAGAGAAATCTATTGTCTCGATGTTCTGGAGGCTAGAAGTCCAAAATCAAGGTGTCTGCAGAGCTGGCTCCTTCTGAGGGCTGTGAGGGAGAATCTTTCCATGCCTCTCCCTAGCTTCTGGTGGTTTGCTGGTGATCGCTGGCCTTCCTTGGCTTGTAGATACATCAACCTGATCTCTGCCTTCATTTTCACATGGCCTTCTCCCTGCACATGTCTCTATGTCCAACTTAGCCTTTTTATAAGGACTCCAATCTTTTTGTATCAAAGTCCCCCACCTCTAATGACCTCATTTTAACTTGATTACTTCTATAAAGACCCTATCTCCTAATAAGGTCACATTCCGAGGTGCTAATAATTAGGACTCCAACAGTTATTAAGGGGGACATCATTTAACCCAAAAAACTCCCCAATAATAATTCCCTCAGCTAAGACTACACATATACTGTCTCATGCATTCAACAAGCATTTGTTCTAGTGCAAACCACACCAATGTTATCTCACCTGTAATAAATCTTTCTTCCATGAATGTTCCAGATTCCATTATAGGCACTATATAGACAGCAACACAACCTCCACATAATGATGAACATTTTATAGCCAAGGTGTTTCTGTCTTGAGATTTCAGGTCTACCTCAAAACCCACAGGCTTCTCCATGTGCCTGCTACCTCTGAAATTCAGGAATCTTTGCTTCTCTTATAGCCCAAGTAAAGGGAAAACCACCTTCCCCTGTCCAAGGTGTCCAAGAAATACAGTTAATATGCTGCTTATACTTCACAGCAGCTGAAGAGACCATTAAAAAAACACTCAAGAATGGACAGCAATCCCATTGGTTGTTTGGCAGAGCTAAGACTAGCCTTGCATTGACTAACTGGGGAGCATCTGGTGCCACAGCCTGTCTCCAGTACACAAAAGGAGTGGAGAATTGCTGGCTCTGGTGGACACTTAGTAAGGAGAAAGGCAGGGGAGGAAAGAATAGAAGGTTTCACCCTTAATGAGATATAAGCTTCATAACTCCCTGGTTCTCTCTAGAGTTTCCTTTGTAGAATATTAATTTTTTTCATATCTAATTCCAATCCATCTGTCTTATAACTAGTGTGGAAATATTAATAAAGATAGTTTTGTTTAGGCCTTTTATTTATTTTAATATATATATAAAATGATTTTCTATACTTTTTTCTTTTATATTATTTTCTCTTGCCTTGTAGGGTCATTAATATTTATTTTAATATAATTAATATCCCATGGGGTAAGACTGACTCCCTTGCCCTTTGCTACCCATAGATGCCCTGGCAGGGACTGGGCATGTCTCTGTCTGTCCACGTGTGGCCACAGCCAGGACTGGTCAGTAGATTCTCCACGTCATGCCTCATCTTGAGCTGGCCCAAAGCCTCGGTCCACAACTCTGATTCTCCAGGAATGGCCCATGGTTCATTTCACTCTTTCATTTCATTTCCATGCTTTAGGTACAACTTGTTTCTGGCTAGCAGCAATTGTAAGGGCTGGGAATTTTCATTTGGTTTTACATTGCCTTTGGCTCTGCTTTGTCCCTATCTGTAAGCTTAGCATTGGTCTCAGCCTTGACTCTGAGAAGTTAGTACAGGCTTTTACAAATTCTGAAATAAATCTGGGTCCTCCTCTCACTGCTCTATGCTCTTGGGCAAGTGGATTAGCATCTCTGAGGCACAGTTTCCTCAACCATAAAATTGAGACTACTGTGCCCAAGCCATAGCATCACTGTTACAATTAATGAGGGGATATAATCAAAAGTTCAAAAATGGTGGATTTGGTTACTATCATATGATGATACAGTTTCTATTAAAATTAGCCTTTATCTAGTTTTAACTCCACATTTTATTCTTTTCATAGATACGTATTTATTGTCATTTTATTATTCATATTTTTTACCTCTTTTTTTTTTTCTTAAAGGAGACCCTTTAATATTTCTTGTAATTCTGGTTTGGTAGTGTTGAACTCCTTTAGCTTTTTTCTTGTCTGGGAAATAATTTATCTATTCTTCAATTCTAAATGAAAGCTTTGCTGAGTAGAGTAATCTTGGTTGTATGTCTGTGCTTTTTATAACTTTTAATATTTCTGGCCTGAAAAATTTCTGTTGAGAAATTAGCTGGTAGTCTTAATGGGAGTTCCTTTATAGGTAACTAACTGTTTTTCTCTTGTTGCTTTTAAGATTCTATTTTTGTCTTTAACTTTTGGCATTTTAATTATGATGTAACTTGGTGTGGGCCTCTTTGGGTTCATCTTATTTGGGACCCACTGTGCTTCCTGGATTTATATGTCTATTTCCATCACCTGTTTAGGAAAATTTTCCATCATTATTTCCTCCAATAGGTTCTCAATCCCTTGCTCTCTTCTCTTTCTGGCACTCCCATATGTGAGTGTTGGTACACGTGAAGTTGTTCCAGAGGCTCCTTACACTGTCCTCATATTAAGGGATTTTTTTTTCTGTTCTGATTGGGTCTTATCTTCTTTCTTATCTGCTTCCAAATTGCTGGTGTGATCCTCTGCTTCACCTACTCTACTGTTGATTACCATTAATGTATTCTTCATTTCAGTTAATGTATTTTTCATTTATGACTGGTTCTTGTTTATGTTTTCTATCTCCATTTTTATGTTTCCTATCTCTTTATTGAAGTTCTCACTGAGATTTTTGAGTATCCTTATAACCAGCATTTTGAACTCTGCACCTAGTAGATAGCTTGTCTCTCTTTTGTTTAATTATTTTTCTGGAGTTTTGTTATGTTCTTTCATTTGGGATGTGTTTCTTTGTCTCCTCATTTTGGCAGTCTCCCTGTTTGTGTCTATGTATTAGGTAGAGCTGCTGTGTCTCCTGGTCTTAATAGAGTGACCTTATGCAGTTACTGTCCTCTAGGGTTCAGTGGTTTAACCTCCCCAGTCACCCA